>NC_133137.1:30409604-30745676 GCF_048418815.1 Hemitrygon akajei
CCATTGCAAGCCAGAATCAAAGGGGGACATTTAAGGAGGATTTTCACTGATGGCATAAATTTGGGAAGGCAAAAATAGAGCACCATGGGACCTTGGAACATCTTGCCGAGTCAGCCACAATGTTGGAAGGTGCAACAAAGGAGTCATTTTACATTGAAAAGAAAAATCAGTGAAGGATGTGATGGATTGGGTGACAGGTCATGACAAAGAGTACTAATTTCTTCATTGGCATTCATGTCCACATCAAGAAACTCTGACAACCACTGGGCATCAGCCCTTAGCTGCCAGAGTTGGTGGACTGCCATGGGATACATACAAGCAAAGTGGGGGGGGGGGGGGGAGAATCTCTTTAAATTGGATATGTAGAGAAAATTTGGGAAAATAAAAATGTCTGTTCTGAGCTTCTGACTGTTTGGAACCCAGAGCTTAAGAAAACTGGTTATTATTGGAGCAACATGTACATGGCACACTCCTATAACAGTACAGTTGCCCAGAAGAGAGAGAAAGCCAAGGTCTTGGAATATAAAAATGGAACAAAGATGTAACATTGTTGGGTTTCTTATTGCAACTACATGTAGTGCCAGCATTATACTGAATTCCTGGAAGATATGGAGTGTTTCTAAAACCAATTCACATTCTTTGTTCCACTCTACATTGCATGTTTATGCATACATTATACAATATGTATAGGGCTTTTACTCAATGGAGCTCAGAAGATTGAAGGTGCATCTCAATGGAATACCGAAAGGCCTCAGTAGAGTGGATGTGAAGAGGATATTTCCAATAGTTGCAGAGTCAAGGACCAGAATGCAAAGACATCCCTTTAGAACAGGGGATCCCAACCTGGGGTCTACAGACCCCTTGATTAATGGCAGGGGTCCATGGCATAAAAATGACTGGGAACCCCTGTTTCAGAAGGAAAATTTTGTTAGCCAGAGGGTAGTGAATCTGTGGAATTCATTGCCTCTGACGGCTGTGGACATCAAATCATTGTGTATGTTTAAAGCTGATGTTGACAGGTTCTTGATTCATAAGGGTATCGAAGGTTACAAGGAGAAGGCAAGAGAATGGGGTTGAGAGGGAAAATAAATCAGTCACGATGGAATGGAGGAACAGACTTGATGGGCCAAGCTGGATGAACTCAGGACGAAGGGTCTCAGCCCAAAATGTTGACTGCTCATTTCAATGGATGCTGCCCAACCTGCTGAGTTCATCCAGCTTGTTTGTACGTGTTGATTTGACCACAACATCTGCAGTATACTTTGAGTTAGACTTGATGGGCCAAATGCTCCTATGGTTTTCAGTCTTATGTCACTCATTCACAAACAGTATATTACACTTTTTGGAAAAGGGTGATTCATGTATTCACATTATTGACAGACTCTAAACATCTACAGATGTTGATCAGTCTCAAACTGAAACATTGGCACTGCATCTACCTCTTGGCTTGAGGAAGGTGCAACTTCTTGATTCAATTCAACAGAATTCTTTGTTGTTTCTTTTTCAATCTCCATTGCATCAGTTTCATATTCACACAACTCTTTGATTTTCTCTTGTATATATCTTGAAGGAATTAAGTAATTTACATGTAAACTTATAACTCCATTTCCTATTCTCACAAGATAGCTCTTGGTACTGCATGCTTCAGCCATACATTCAGCATCCTATTTCTGAATGTCAGATTTGTACATGACCTTGACATAAACTACATAAACTCCATGTTCTTTGAAATGAATCTCTCCATGGTTTGGATCAGAATTTCACATCTGAGTCAATGGCTTCTAGTCCGTTTTCCCGTCAAAGTTTCATTGTACTGTGCTTCTCAGTCTTCTACACCTTAGCAGCTCAACTTGAAACCAGCCTATTGTGAAATGCAGAACTGTTGTATAATTTAGTAAAAGCTTGCTAACTAGTATCGCATTGTGAAATCTGAACACCCATGTATTACTGGTTTAACGTGTACTTGTTTGATGACCTTCACTGATCTCTCTACTACACCATTTGACAATGGATGATCTGGTAAATACTATATATATCAGAATCAGATTTAATATCACTGGTATATGCCAAGAAATTTGCTGTCTTTGCAGCAGCAGTACAGTGCTGTACATAATGATAGAGAAAGACCATGCACTGTACTGCTGCTGCAAAGACAACAAATTTCATGGCATACACCAGTGATATTAAACCTGATTCTGAGATAGACAGAAGAAAATTCCTCCACAGTATGCTCTGTTATCATACAGAACACAACGTGTTTACTCAACCGATGTCAATGGCTATCAATATGTACTTCCCACTATATTTACATGTACTCATTGGAAAGTTATCACGGGCCATTTCCAACACTGTAAAGTTTCTTTGCTTGCTTGGCTCAGGAATCTTTCCGGAGAGTATACTTAACTCCAATTTCTTCAGAAGTATCTAACCCAGGCCAAGAAATACACTATCCCACTATTGCCTTCATGCCATAATACTGCTATGAAGCTCTTCCAAAATCTATATTCTCAAGGTAATTTTTGTGACAGCTCTCTGTGTCCACGTTACACCATCCTACTCCATCAATAACAAAAGCAGTGTGGAGCCTGACAGCAAGTGATTGTCTTGGATACTTTTCTTGTGGTCGCAAGACCCAGTTGAGCATTGGTAATGTAGAATACTGCAAGTCCAGTTCACTGGTTTATTGGTGAGAATGATGGTGGGGAGCTGCATATCCTCCGATGAAGCACAGTCTAGGCCTCGTGCCGCAGGCTCGCCTGTTGCACCCACCCAGTAGTGGAGACACTGGAGGCGATGTTGTGTAGCGTCCATGCTGGATTGCGGGCTGGCCTCTCCTGTGTTTGTTTGGTGGAAGACAAGCTGAAGTGCATGCGTACGTTCATCTGGACAGTTACGTAATTCACTACTTTTCAAAAGTTTCTCACCTAGCAGTGTGAGAATAATGTCTTTTGTCTCTCTTCAGTTATTTTTGTTGAGGTAAACTATAAAATCATAACTTGCTTTTCTCAACGTGAAGGTCAAGCCCTCATGTACCAGAACTCCTGAATCACTGTGTGTTTGTCTCATGGTGAGAGTAAAACTAATGCATTTTAAAAGAGGGGAGAGTAGGCTGCAGAATTTTTTTTAGGTGTTTTAAAATTATACCAAACTACTCAAGTTCAAGTTCCATTGTCATTCGACCACACATGAATTCTCATCCAAACAAAACAACGTTACTCCAGGGCCAAGGTTCAAAGCACAGTATCAACAGTCACACACAGCACAAGGTGCAGATATCACATACATGCAGTAAACATACAGTCACACAAAAAAAATAATACAGCCCAGGTCCCTGAGTGACATGTAAATCGATGGTACATGGACGTTATCGGCAAGAACGAGCCCTCAGTAGTCCAAAGACGAACACTCGCACGCAATTCAGCTTGTCTTCCACTGAGTGAACACTGGCGGGGCAATGTCAATGGGAGGGACCGGCCCGCAAGCCAGCATGGACGCTGCATGACACCACATCTGGCATCTCCCCCCCCCCCCCACCCCCAAGCGGCTGCAACATGTGAGGCCGCAGCATGAGGCCTGGTTTGCGCTATCACTGAGGCCACACAGCTCCCCTGCCATCACTCACGGCAACAAACCATGGAACCAGACTTGCAGTATTCTACATTACCAATGTCCAACAGGGTCTTGCGATCACAAGAAAAACATCCAACAACAACAACACGGTCTGCACCAAATCCATCTCCTCTGCTAACGAACAACTCGCTGATGGAGTAGACCTGCAGTACTTTTACGTTCTTAATGTCCAGCAGTGTCTTGTGATTATTAAAAAGATGCTTAAAAAAGATAAAAACACCTTTGATTGGCCCCAGAGAGACTACTGAATTGGAGCACACCACCATCTTACCAGAAGATGATTACTCAGGTGATCGACATGAAAACCCTTTGAGAGATAATCTGAGTTTTGTCCTTATATGGTGTAGAGTTGGTAAAGATATTATCCTTTACGCCAAGAAAGGACACAACTGAAAAACGTCTCCTGGAGTTTTCCTGTCAATTGCCTAGGGGATCAAAGCATTAAACATCATCATGTTTGGAGACCAGTCATATGGCATACCTTGCATTCTGATGAGCAATATCTGCATAGAACACATCAGAAGCCCAACTGTCAAGCTCAATCAGCAACTAGGAAGACCAGAATTAAACATGTTGCAGCCAAAAATTACCAATGATAGGCAGATGTCCAACTGGATAATGTGGCCTCTTGCATCTGAACTCTCATATGGCATCTCATCTGGATGGCAAGCACGCTGACTTCAGGCATCTATTTATTCACTATAGCTCTGCCATCAATATCAAACAAACTCACCTCCAAACATGTAGATCTAGGACATAGCACCTCCCCATGCAAATGGATCCCTGACTTCCTGACCAACAGACTGCACTCAGGCAGCATTTCCTCTGCCACAGTTATCCTCAACTCTGGTGCCCTGCTAGGCTGTGTCATCAACCCCTTACTTTACTCCATTAAGGAGTCCCATCACCAGGAATGCATTCCAGATGGCTGTGTCATCAACCCCTTACTCTTTTCACAACAGTGTGGTCAGATTTGGCTTGATCTCCATCTACAAGTTCATGATGAGACCACCATAGTGGGCCAGATCTCAAACAATGACAAGACGGAATGCAGGAAGGAGAGAGAATCTAGAGACATGGTGGCAAAACAAGAACCTTTCCCTCAATGTCAGATACATAAAAGAGCCGGTCAGTAAATTCAGGAAACAGTGGAGTTCATGCCCCTGCATAAATCACTGGTGCCAAATTGAGAGTTCTGAGGTCCCAGTAGCTTGTTCTGCTCCAAACAAAAAGATGCTTTGGCCAAGAAAGCACACCAGTCTCTCTATGGCCTCAGAAGACTAAGGAAAGTCAGCCTGTACCCGATGACCATCACCAACATTTACAGATGCACCATAAACAGCATTCCATCGAGATGCATCAGGGCTAGGTACACCAACTGCTCTGATCAAGGTCACAAGAAATTGCAGAGAGTTGTGGCCAGACTACAACAAAAGTTCCATCCTCCTCTCCACTCTGACTCTGTCTACACTTTCCATGGCCTCACAAAAGCAACCGAGTTAAAGACCCTTCCCACACTGAACATTCTCTCTTCTACCCCCTTCCATCAGGCAGAAGATACAAAGGCTTGAAAATGCACACCACCAGGCCAAAGGACAACATCTGTCCCACTGTAATAATACCTCGTGTCTGATAAAGATGAACTCATAATCTCTTAATCTACCTCCTCCTGGCTTTGCAGCCTTTGTTACCCACCTGCTCTGCACTTACATTCTATATTCTGCACTCTGGGATTGACCTTCCCTTTGCACCACCTCAATATACTCATCCTCCAAGAGGACCACAACACTGTTGTGGTTTGAGGCTTGTATGCCTCAATGACCTGGGGAATTATGCTAGCTGGAGTCAGGACTTTATGCTGAGGCTCTTGATAGGGTCACCCATGCCAAACAGGTCAAAGGGTAGAGGTCAGACTAAGAGTGGTCCACCAATCCTCCAGGTTCAGGGGTTCATCTCAGGGCTAACAACCCTGACTGGTAAAACAAAATTGTTACAGAAACAGCAATGAAGAATCCTTCTACATCTGAGTGCGACGATATTCCTGAGTCTCCACTCAGGCCTTGAATGACTGGCAGTATTGAAAACCAAGAGGAAGCTACTAACATGATGAAGAAAGCCATTAACATAGAGAAGGAGGACCTTCATTCCTGCCCTAAACGCCAGCAGCATAATAGGCAGTTTAAAAAATGTACTAATGTTTGGAATGATCTGGCTAGATGTCATGCAAAATGATTTTGCGACCATATCTCAGTATCTTTGACAATAACAAAGCGTAACACTACGTCTATAAATACAGTTTGGTGTATCCATCTACATGCAATAATGTAAACATCTTGACAAAAATGATAGGGACACCATTACCATAAGGCACAGGAGCAGAACTAGGCCACTCAACCCGTAGAGTCTGCTCCACCATGCCATTATTGCTAATTTATTATCCCTCTCTACCCTATTCTCCTGCTTTCTTCCTGTAACCATTGACGCTCTTACTCATCAAGAAATTACCAACCTCTGCTTTAAATATATCCAATGACTTGGCCTGCACAACCATCCATGGCAATGAATTCCACAGATTCACCACCCTCTGGCTGAAGAAATTCCCCTTCATCTCTGGGACTTTAAAGGGACATCCTTTTATTACATTATTGACAGAGCCATTACCAGTGCTTCTCTCCACTGTTTGCTTCCAGGAGACAAGCTGGAGTGCCTTTGTCTGCAACTATGGAAGATGAGAGATATAGGTAAGCCTAGTAATTTCTAAGGTAAGGACATGTTCAGCACAACTTTGTGGGCCGAAGGGTTTTCTACGTTTCTATGAGGAACTGCTACATGCTTGTTCTTGCAGAAACACGGCTCCAGGACAACATACCATGCACCATCAATCATCAGGCCATGCCACTCAGGGACTTGTGCTAATATTATTTTTGTGACTGTACAGTATCTGCTATCAAAACTATGTGTGCTGTGTGTGACTGTATGTACTGTATTTTACACCTTGGTACCAGAGGTAAGCTGTTTTGTTGAGCTGTTGAATGACAATTAAACTTGAACTTGAAGTAAAAGTTATTTTAGGATCAAGAATTTGCAACAAAGGCTTATAGAATGTGACTAAGATAAAAGCTCCAGCCAATAGAATCTTCCCCTGCAAAGACCATTCCTAATGTCCCCTTCGCCATGTGATTTTTTTTCCACACTCTAATTTTGAACATGATGGCAAACCGCTTCGCTAAAAAAAATTTGCTAAGAACAATCATGGCCAAAATCATCATCAAAATCATCATCTACGTCATACGACACAACACATAATAATGATGATATTTCAAGGTATGACACACAAGTTTCAATATATGTTCTGTATTATAGTGATCTACAGATTAATTTGCCAGGCTTAAGGCTTTGAATTCAATCTGCCTACCGAAGCATCTACTGTAGACTTGTTGCTATCTTGTTGGATCTTCACACAACCCTAGAACATCTGGACAGCAAAGATGCATACATCAGGATACTCTTTATCGATTTCAGCTTGCTGTTTAACACCATCATCCTCTCAAAACTAATCAGTAAACTCCAAGACCTGGGCCTCAATACCCTCTTGTGCAATTGGATCCTGGACTTCCTCACTTTCCCAGTCAGTTCGGATTGGCAAAAACATCTCCTCCACAATGTGCATTAGGATTACCGCAGAGATGTGTATTTAGCCCCCTGCTCTACTCATCTTACACCTATAACTGTGTGCCTAATTACAACTCCAAAAGCACATACAAGTTTGCTGATGACACCACTGTCGTGGGCTATATCAAAGGGGATGATGAATCAGCATATAGGAGGGAGATTGAAAACTTGGCTGAGTGGTGTAATAACAACAACCTCTCACTCAATGTCAAAAAGACCAAGGAACTGATGGTAGACCTCAGGAAAGAGAGAGACCAAAGGTCAATGAGCCAGTAATCATCGGAGGATGAGAGGTAGAGAGGTCAGTAATTTTAAATTCCTGGGTGTCACTATCTCAGAGTATCTGTCCTGGACCCATCATATAAATATTATTGTAAAGAAAGCACAACAGTGCCTCTACTTCCTCAGGAATCTGTGGAGGTTCAGCATGACATTGAAAACATTGGCAAAATTCTATAGATGTGTGACTGGCTGCATTACGGCCTGGTATGGGAATAACAATGCCTTTGAGCAGAAAATCCTAGAAAAGGTAGAGGATTCATTTCAGTACATCACGGGGAAAGCCCTCCCAACCATTGAGCACATCTGCATGAAATATTGCCGTAAGAAAGCAGCATTCATTATCAAAGATCCTCACCACCCAGGCCATGCCCTTTTCTCGCTGCTGCCATCAGGTAGAAGGTGCAAGAGGCTCAGGACTCGCACCACCAGATTCAAGAACAGTTACTACTCCTCAACCATCAGACTCTTAAACAAATGAGGATAGATATACTCACTTAAGGACTTTGTTATGTTGTTATTTCATGTTCCTTATTTGTTGCTGTTTATTGATATCTGCATATGCAGTTTGTTTACAGTTAATAGTTCCTGATGTTGCAGTTTACAGTTACTATTCTATAGATTTGCTGAGTCTGCCCACAGGGAAAGAATCTCAGGGTTGTACATGGTGACATGTATATACTATGACAATAAGTAGTGGATAATTTTTTTTAAAAAAGAAAGCAGTGAGGTGGCGCTCATGGGTTCAGTGCTTTATTCAGAAACCTAATGGCAGAGGTGAAGAAACTGTTTCTGAATCGTTGAGTGTGTGCTTTCAGGCTCCTGTACCTCCTTCCTAATGGTAACAATGAGAAAAGGGCACGTCCTGGGCGATGGAGGCCCTCAATGATGGTTGCTGCCTATTTTGAGGCATCGCTACTTGAAGATGTCCTGGATAGTATGGAGGCTAATGCCCACGATGGAGGTGATTACGCTTGCAACTCCTTTTTTGATACAAATAGGGAAGTAATATTATTTATAGGTATATTCAAAAATTTCTGCATTCTTTCCCAATACCGTATCGGAGTTGATTTTGAAACATCCATGCATAACAACCCTCTTTTCATTCTGGTTTCAATTTTCTGCACCGACCTTCGTGCTAATATTCAGCAACCAGCGACAATCATCGGTAGCTCAATTTGCTAACCATCGCGATGCACTTTACATTGCAGCTGGCCTTCAATACTCGCCTGAGAATGTTTTCATTGAATATTTCTCAGCGGTGCTTGGCCAAACATGCTCTGTGATTTATGACTGCCTATACCCTGGCAATCCGCCGCTGTACTGATGCACTGATCATTCACCGTACTTCCCTTGTAATGTCACTCCATTCTCTAGTGGTGCTTTTGATGAGGCAAATGCCATACAAGCCCGATTCTCCATTGTTCTCATTGGATTCAGCTTGTATGGATTCTTTCCAAAGTGTTTTACTCCAAGCACTTTCTTTCTGAAAATAAATCACCCTACTGGAGCCGCTTTGGCCAACTACTTTGGCATTAAACTCGTATGGTAAGGTCTAATTCCCTCTTACTGCTGGCAGTTAAATTATTTGGCTATCTTGCATTGACATGTATGTGGTGGATGGCTTCCATTATATGCACAAACACAATGTGTGCCAGTCTTAGCATGTGCTTCAGATTCTGCTTTGGAATCTCTGCTCTACGGTGGCAAACTGCTGAGGCATTTGTCCAGTAACACACACAAAATGTTGGAGGAACTCAGCAGGCCAGCATTTTATATGTGTTAGCCTGGATTTCCAGCATCTGCAGAATCTCATGTTTATGATTTGCTGCATTTCAATCTGAATCAGAATCAGGCTTAATACTGAATTGACTTCATTTCCTGCATCCTTCACATACATGAAGAGTAAAATTCTTTATATCACCATCTAGGTGTGTAATGTGAAATTTACAGTAATTTATAATAAATAGTATGTACAACAGGACAGTCAATAAAATATAGAAACACAGTTGTGTCAGCATGAATTAAGCAGTCTGATGGCCTGGTGGAAGAAGCTGTCCTGGAGCCTACTGGCCCTGGTTTTTATGCTGTGGTACCATTTCCCGGATGGTAGCAGTTGGAACTGTTTGTGGTTGGGGTGTCTTGGGTCCCCAGTGATCCTTTGCGCCCTTTTTACACACCTGTCTTTGTAAATGTCCTCAATAGTGGGAAGTTCACATCTAGCGATGTGCTGGGCTGTCCGCACCACTCTCTGCCGATTGAGGGAAGTACAGTTCCCATACCAGGCAGTGATACAGCCAGGACGCTCTCAATTGTGCCCCTGTAGAAAGTTCTTAGGATTTGGGGGACTCATACCAAACTTCTTCAACTGTCTTAGGTGGAAGAGGCGCTGTAATGCTTTTTTCACCACACAAGGGGTATGTACAGACCACGTGAGATCCTCGGTGATTCTTATGCCGAGGAACATAAAGTTGTTTACCCCCTCAACCCCAGATCCGTTGATGTCAATAGGGGTTAGCCTGTCTCCATTCCTCCTATAGTCCACAACCAGCTTCTTTGTTTTTACAAGGCATATGTCATGAAATTTGTTCTGCAGCAGCAGTACAATGCAATACATGATAATAAAACTAGTGATGAGGCAGGACACCAACGAAATAAGCCAAAGGGCCTATTTCTATGCTGTAGCACTCTATGACAAACTCCATCAATAGGACCAAAAGGATTTCTCTACAAAGACCTAAATTCGACTCGACGGGCTAAGTAGGCAAATATTGTGGCCCAGCATATTCTGGGAAAAAGCAATGGAGCACTCAAGAAGAAGTGAGCACCATTGGTAAGTTTCCAGCTCTCATTTTGAGGGGAAAAAAGAAAGAAATTTTAGACCAAGTAAATTAACTGAAAGTGAGGAATTATTTTTGGCAGCAGAGCAGAGATGTCCAGGTAAGGAATTGTTCCAGGGAATTCCAACGGGTTAGGAATACACACAGGCCACAAGCAACATGTTAAAAGCAGTCTCAAGGTTGGTTGTTATGGTAACAAAATGTGAAATGCTGCAGGTCTGTCCTGCTTGGGCCTCGTTACCAGAAACAAATGCTGGCGGAATAAAATGTCTGATCTGCCTGCTTCTTTTCCTCGGTTTAACGGTTCCTTGTACTCGACCAGGTCAGAAACTGGAAAATTCTGAGGGATGAGGCATGGCAGTAAAGGGAAATCCATTTCAATAGTAACCACAACGCTGAATCCCCATTTGCCAGTTCTTGAAGCCGTTGTGGCTGTGAACAAGGTCACCGGAGAGACACTGAAGCTAGAGTATATAGAAGTGTTTCATTCAGCAAAAACGAGCAACAGGCATCATATTGAGACACACTTGGAAGAACAGGCCTGTCCAACCCAATATTACATGATAGTTTTATATGTTAAAGATCAAAGGTAACAGCAGCACAATTCTATCGTTACAATGAATCTACAATGCTTCCTTTGAATTACATATAGTTGTCAAAAACCTTCTTCTTCGTACCCACTCTCCAGACACCCAAAATGAATGTTAATCCCCACTGACTCTAGGCTGCATTCATGCATATGCAGACATCTGAGGTCTAAGTGTTTGTGATTGACCCCAACCTGCAGCTCCAGGAAGCCCATTGTTCTGAGCTGCATTTAAATTTTATCTGCAATCCATGTTCAGATCCGAAGAATGGCTGCTGTTGAACTTAATATTTGCTATATACCCAAACTCAAGAATATACCCTAGCAAAGCCATATTGGTCAGCAAGATCCTGCAGAGAAAATCTCTCATCTTTCCCATGGGCAGCTGAGCAAGAGTTGGGTCTGGAAAGCTTGACTGGGGGTGGGGGGGGGGAATGAACAAGTTTGGCAGAGTTTAACTACCTGCCGCTCTTTGCTTTATTCGGACATATTTACACACTCTTATCCTTTTCTGTTGCCCCACACAAAGTGTTTGCTATTGTATTCAGCCTTGACTGGAACAAAGTGAGAAGCCAAGCATCCTGTACTTTATAAAAATGCTGAATCGATGTTTAATTAATTAGACAGGCTGACTATGCCTTCAGGTCACAAATCTGGAATAAAAGCTCTTTTTTCTGTCCAATTTCTTCAATACAACAAGTGTGCTTTGGACAGCATTAACCTTCGCACTCAGAGCTCAAAATGAGTTTTAGCTCGCGTTGGGTTAGGACAGAAACCAGCAGCAAAAGGAAATCATTCTCATGCCCCACAAAGTAACATCTTGTCTGCTTTAAATAATGTCACACACACACACACACACACACACACACACACACACACACACACACACACACTCACACTCACACTCACACTCACACTCACACACACACACACACACACACACACACACACACACACACTCACTCACTCACACAGAGGCTTCTTGAAAAAGCACTTGAGCTATATTTTCTTCAGTAATGCCGTTACGAAGATGATGCCAGTGCAAGTCAATAGAGGCAACAATCACAACAGCAATGTTACCACTCCCTGCTCACCCAGCTTCTGGTTGAGATAGGGTGCAATCATCAGGTTTCCCTGCTGCCGATCACTGGCAAGCATGCAATCATCCATAGATATCGGGCTCAGTTCCGACCCGCCCACCACTGAATAGTTAAACAACTCTCAGTGTCTTAGATGGCATGTGGAGAATGGTGTCAGCGTGAAGCGCTGTCAATTTGGAGACACCCACGGGACTGCTTCCAACTGAAGGCTGGGGTCAGGATAGCAGAGATTCAAGAACCAAGTTTATTTATCATGTGGAAGTCGAAACAGAGTGAAAGGCATTTGCGAAGCAACCAAAACATCCGAGGAAGAAGAGAACAAAAAATATTTCTTTAAGTCTTTACGGTTTTAAATCAAAAAGATACAAACTAGCACATGCAGTAAATATAAACAAGAGTAAGACTACAGATGCTGGAAATTCAAAGCAGCACACACACACACAAAACGCTGCAGGAACTCCAGAGGACAGGCAGCATCTATGGCAATGACTAGGTGGTCAATGTTTTGGGCCCAGGACAGGCACTTTAGTTTGGATTTGGGGCTGCAGCCTGTCCCATTGTCATGGGTGACCTAACACATATGGGTGTCACACTGGGACACAGATGCTGGAGTCTCTCAACCGTCAACCTTGATGCAGGGTTTCAACCCAAAGTGACAACAATTCCTTTCCTCTCACAGGTGCCTCTCCATCCTCCGGGTTTCTCCAACAGATTACATGTTACTTCATGGATGTTTTGTTTAACGAGGACACATGGGTGGTTTTGATGCATTGTAAAGAGAATACATTGAGTTCATGGCATGAAAAAAGAGACATACTCAAAAAACACAAGTGGTTCTGCAGATCTCGGAAAGCCAGAGGAATGCACACAAAATGCTAGACCCAGCAGGTCAGTAGGAATTTAGCAGGTCAGGCAACTTGTACGGAAAGGAGGTAACAGTCAGGACTTCATCAGTCTGGATCAGGGGTTCCCAAACATTTTTATGCCATGGAGCCTTACCATTAACCAAGGGGTCCATGGACCCCAGTTTAGAAACCGCTGGTCCAGATGAAAGGTCTCAGCCTGAAACATCAGCTGTTTATTCCTCTCCAATGGATGCTGCCTGACCTGCTGACGTCCTCCAGCATTTTGTGTGTGTTACTCATGAGACATGCAAGTTGTGTTGTATTTCCTGCATTTCTTTTTTTTAAATGAAAGTTTCCAAAATGAAAAAGAAATTTCTGCATGTCTGATCCTAAAGAAAAGCAGAGGGCAATAGTACTGTTGTTCGGTTAAAGTTGTTCGTGACATAGGACATTCTAAATTAACTTGTAATCCACATGATCGCGTTGATTATAAACATCAGTCAGTAATATACCCCATTTGGATGACTTGACCTGCTCCCATTATGGGCTCTGGCTGAGTACATGGGCATTCACTTATCCATTCCAAACCCATTTTCCTAACTCACAAAAATAAAGGAAGAAAGTTTTATTTCTATCCTTTTCGTTTCCATGAAAATAAAGGGAGAAAGGAATACTGTACAACTTTGCATTTATACCTTACACAATCTGAGTAAAACCATCACTTGGATTATTCTTAAGTGCAGCAGTCATTTTGTCAGCTGTCACTTTATACATCTAACAATCCTCTGCAGAATGCGGTGAATGGATCATGTTTCTGGTGGTATTGATTGAGGGGTAAATGGTGGCTCTTCTATCCTGAATCCATGTATTAATAGAGGAAAAATGGAGCTCAAATTGACATCTCAGTTAAATTGTTGAGGGATTAAAGAAATCAGAAGATCAGGAGCAACTGAAAAGATGGGGCGACGGGGGGTCACAGGGTTTAAAATCCCAGTTGTACGATCAGAATTCAATTGTAAGGAGTTTATACATTCTCCTAATAAGCTAGTGATGCTACAACAACTCAATGTCAGCAAGACAAAGGAGCTGATTATTGACTTCAGGAGGAAGAAACCAGAGATTTATCAGCCTGTCCTCATCGGGGGGGGGGAATCAGCAGTGTAAAGAGTCAGCAACTTTAAATTCGTCAGTGTTATTATGTCAGAGGACACGTCTTGGGTCCAGCAGGCAAGTGCAATTACAAAGAAAGCCTCTCTTCCTCAGGAGTTTGCAAAGATTCAGCATGATGTCTATAACTCAGACAAACTTCTATAGATGTGTTGTGGAGAGTGTACTGACTGATTGCATCACAGCCTGGCATGGAAACACCAGTGCCCTTAAACAGAAAATCCTACAAAGAGTAGTGGTTACAGCCCAGTCCCTCATGGGCGAAGCCCTCCTCACCACTGAGCACATTTACATGCAGCGCTGTCTCAGAAAAGCAGCATCCATCATCATGGACCCCCACCACCCCGGCCATGCTCTCTTCTCAGGAAGGAGGTACAGGAGCCTCAGGATTCACATCACCTCGTTCAGCAACAGCTAACAACCTTTAACCATCAAGCTCTTGAACCAGAGGGGACAACCTCACTAAACTTCATTTGCCCCATCACTGAACAGTTCCCACAACCTAAGGACTCACTTTCAAACACTCTCCATCACATGCTCTCAATAGTTATTGCTTACTTATTTATTATTATTTTTTTCTTTCTTAATGTATTTGCATAATCTGTTATCTTTTGCACACTGGTTGTCCATCCTATTGGCTCAGTCCTCTATTGATTGCATTATGGTTATTGGATTTTTTTTGAGTATACCCACAAGAAAGTGAATCTTTGATAATAAATTTTACTTTGGAATTTGAATGATGGGGAGGGCTTTACCTATGATGGACTGGGTCACATCCACAACTTTGGTAACTCTAAACGCATGGATTTCCTCCAAACACTCTAGTTTCCTCTCACATTCCAAAGACCTACGGTTAGGATTAGTGAGTTGTGGGCAATCTATTTTAGCAACGGAAACGTGGCGACACTCGGCACAAGCCTTGCTGATTTGACTTGATGCAAATGACGCATTTCTCTGTTTGCCTCGATGTACGTGTGACGCATAAAACTAAGCTTTATCAGTTGGAGCTGGAATAAGCAGGATGGTATCAATCCAGCAGGCTCCTGCTGCAAGCGTCACTTACATCCAGATAGTACATCGTCCCTTCTGGTACTCAAGTGCTGGTGGGCTAATTAACAGCTGGAACTAGTGCAAAAAAAGTCTTAACTAATATCCCTCATATAAATAAACATTAAAAGCATTCAGAAACCTCCCATGTGCTTTGCCTGCCAAATCATACTGCAGCTGTTCAACCCAGCCACAGTCTGACAACTGGACACACACATCTGACTCTCGGTATGTGAGCGGGATTTTGTAATTACATCCTCTCCTCACTGATTTTCCTACCTGCATTTTGTGGGCCAGTGGTTTTGGAAAGAAGCCACAGGCAGAGCCGCAAAATTCATACAAGAGAATCCTGCGGAATAGTAAAAGCAAGCTGAGGCACACAGGGCAGAGAGCCCAAAACAATCGTAATTACAGTACAACAAGTATATGTCAGGACCAACTTCATCTTATGACTTTCAAGGGCCAGGAGAGACTTTGTTTCAGGTCTGATTGTGTACTATTCAGAACATTGCAAACACACGCATGATTTTGATATTTTATATCCAACGTAGCTCGAAGTCAATGGAAGTAATTAAATACTATTCTCCCTAAGCTGACTAAAGTTCCCTGACTTCATCTCACCATCATTACTGAGGCCTGACATGGTCATCCTGTCAGAAACCTCTAAGTAAGTGGTCATGGTGGAACCAACAGTGCCTTAGGAAGACCAGATTGAGGAGGCATTTGAGCGCAAGAAACCTCCAAGTGGAACACAATCTTACTGTAGGGTGTGGAGGCTTGTGTGCCTCAATGACCCAGAGAGCTATGTTGGCTGGAGACAGTGCCTTGTGCTTTGGCTTTTAGTAGGGTCACCCATGCGAAACAAAGTCAAAGGGTAGAGGCCAGACCAAAAGAGCAGTCCACCGGTCATAGAACATAGAATAGTACAGCACAGTACAGCCCCCTCGGCCCACAATGTTGTGCCGACCCTTAAACCCTGCCTCCCATATATCACCCCACCTTAAATTCCTCCATATACCTGTCTAGTAGTCTCTTAAATTTCACTAGTGCATCTGCCTCCACCACAGACTCAGGCAGTGCATTCCACGCACCAACCACTCTCTGAGTGAAAAGCCTTCCTCTAATATCCCCCTTGAACTTCCCACCCTTTACCTTAAAGCCATGTCCTCTTGTATTGAGCAGTGGGTGCCCTGGGGAAAAGGTGCTGGCTGTCCATTCTATCTATTCCTCTTAATATCTTGTATACCTCTATCATGTCTCCTCTTATCCTCCTTCTCTCCAAAGAGTAAAGTCCTAACTCCCTTAATCTCTGATCATAATGCGTACTCTCTAAACCAAGCAGCTTCCTGCTAAATCTCCTCCGTACCCTTTCCAATGCTTCCACATCCTTCCTATAGTGAGGCAACCAGAACTGGACACAGTACTCCAAGTGTGGCCTAACTAGAGTTTTATAGAGCTGCATCATTACCTTGCGACTCTTAAACTCTATCCCTCGATTTATGAAAGCTAACACCCCATAAGCTTTCTTAACTACCCTATGAGGCAACTTTCAGAGATCTGTGGACATGTACCCCCAGTCCCCTCTGCTCCTCCACACCCCCAAGTAACCTGCCATTTACTTTGTATTCTGCCTGGGAGTTTGTCCTTCCAAAGTGTACCACCTCACACTTCTCCAGGCTGAACTCCATCTACCACTTCTCAGCCCACTTCTCCATCCTATCAATGTCTCCCTGCAATCTTCGACAATCCTCTACACTATCTACAACACCACCAACCTTTGTGTCATCTGCAAACTTGCCAACCCACCCTTCTACCCCCACATCCAGGTCGTTAATAAAAATCACGAGAAGTAGGGGTCCTAGAACTGATCCCTGTGGGACACCACTAGTCACAACACTCCAATCCGAATGTACTCCCTCCACCACGACCCTCTGCTTTCTGCAGATCCAGATTCATGGGCTCAGCTCAGGGCTAACAACCCTAACTGGTCAAAAACAATTGTTACAGAAACAGCAACGAAGAATCCTTCCATACAGACAGAGATGGAGGACCTTCATTGCTGCCCTAAATGCCAGCGGAGTAATGGGCAGTAAATGAGTGAACATAAGCAAGTTAAATTCCAGGAGCTGGTAGATCAGAGCCTGAGACGGGGCTGGAGGGCATGATGTGAGCCTATAGAGGTGGTGTGTGTAGAGGTTTTGCCCGCTGCTCGCTGTGCAGAACCAACTCTCTCCTTGGCATTACAGGGGCTGCAAAGAAAAGAGCCATCAGGACTGTCACAGGGGCTGCTGAGCGATCCTCCAGATGGCTGTGGATCAAGTGGTGTGACCCATGGACCGGTGCTGCTGGGACACAAGCCGGGGCCTGAACAACCCTGGCTGGGTCGCCTGGGCGAGGATGTCTGATGTTGAAAGACCTGACAAACCCGCATTACATCACTGACATCCTAGGATGCATCTCAGAATCTAAAAGCACATAAGATCTAGCAGTGCTATAAAATTAGAAAGTGCTGGAAAGGTTCTTCAGGTGCAGCAGTGTGCTGTACAGTCACAGATCCAAAAGACCCCTCAGCCAAGTGAGATTGATCATCCACCACCCATTCACATTCCCAGCCTTTGTTATGCCATGGACTCCTACCATTAACAGAGGGGTTCATGGACCCCAGATTGGGAAGCTCTGCATTAATCCTACATAACCATTAATCCTAGGCCTTACTCTCCCATATTCTCATCCACTTCCTCCAAATCCATCACACTAGGGAACAGCTAGTAGTAACCGATTAACCGTTGGAAGTTCTGCTGCAGTTTCAACCCTAAATGTAGACAATTCCTTCCCCCAACTTGACACTGCTGAGTTCCTCCACCAAACTGCTTGTCGTGCCAGTATTGTTTGTTCTCTCTCCCCATCTTTTAGCATTTTCTGTATATACTGAATTATATTGGTATTTTTTGACTAGTCTCTCTCTCTCTACCCCACTTTCACTGCTGCCGGAGGAAGGTGCCTGCATCCATTCATTCTCCCTCTCCCTCGCTGGCGTCTTGGGTCTGGGGCAAGGTTTAATTGGCACGGTTTCTGGATTGAACTCTGTCGTTCATGTTATGATGTGTTTCTGGTTACTTCTTTATTGTTTTGTCTGATTTTGATTGAGGCGGACTGGCTCACTGCCCGCAGTCAACGAACGGCACAACACTGAATTGAATTGAAGTGAAATAAACTGAACATTCCTGGACTGTTCAATGATCCTGTGGTTTGATGTTTTATATTCTTTGTTTTTCACTTGTTTTTTTTTTGTCATTTGCGCGATTTGTGTTTGGTGCTTGATTCTTTCTTTGAATGAGTTCCATGATGTTTCTTTGTTTTGTGACTGTCTGTGGGAAGATGAGTCTCAGGGCTGTATTCAGCATACATACTTTAATAACAAATGTACTTTGAATCTTTAATGTGTGGTTGAAGGTTATTGAGCTGAATGGCCTGCTTCCATGCTGTACATCTTTGCGACTGAATAACAGCTCGTTACATAAAGAAACCACACCCAAGAAAAGCACAGAAGCCACAAAGAGTAACAGAGCACAACTGAGAGGAAACAAGCAGATGATAAACGAGAGACTCTTCAGATGTTGGAAGTCCAGAGATACACGCAAAATGCTGGAGAAATTCAGGCGGCGTATATGGAAATGAATAAAGAGTCAACGTTTCATGCTGAGACTCATCAGGAATGAAAAGAAAGGGGAAAAGAAGCCAGTGTCAAGGGAATGAGCTAGAGAGATGGAAAAGAGAGAGAGAATACAAGACAACAGAAGGAAGGAAAACCAGAACAAAATAATGAATCAGATTTAATATCACTGGCATGTCACAAGATTTGTTGTTTTTCAGCAGTGCAGTGCAAGACATAAAATTTACTACGGGTTACATAAACAATGCAAAAGAGGCCCGTTCAGAAATTGTTAAGAAATAAAGAAGAGTGACAGAAAGAGAATGGGGCAGAAAAGGAAAAGGAGAATGAGAAAAGTAAGAGAGAAAGAGCAAGGTAGCATACCAGGTGCTCCGGATTCCTCCCACAGTACTAAGACGTACCGGTTGGTAGGTTGATTGGTCATTGTAAAGCGTCCCGTGATTAAGCTAGGATTAAATCAGGGGATTGCTGGGCAGCGAGGCTTGGAAAGCATGAAGGGCCTGTTCTGCGCTGTATCTCAATAAATGAATGAGAGAAAGAACATGAGAAATAAATAGTTAAGATAGATACTTTATTGATCCCAAAGGAAATTACAGAGTCATTACAAGTGCACAGCCATATAAATATTAGAAGAGAAGTAAGAAAAAAATAAAAAAGCGAATTACCTTTAAAATAAGATGTACAAGATTTACAAGTCAAAGATTACAAGATTTCCAAGTTCACACTGCTGAGAATTACTATTATACAGTAATGGGTGCACATCACGCCGTCCAGTTAAGAAGTGATGGTCATATTGCGCAGATTGTCTGTGATAGCAGGATGTAGTAAACAGAGCTTGAACAGAGTCCTGGTAAACGGAAGTTAATAACAGTCTAACAGGAGGGGGTCATCACTTGCTTGGCTATAGGTTGACTTACTATAGAGCCTAATGGCTGAGGACAAGAATAACCTCCTATAGCGCTCTTTGTCTATTACTAAAAGTGCTCCTCTGTTCAGCCAAGGTGGCATGCAAAGGGTGAGAAACATTGTCCAAAATTCCCAGATTTTTTGGAGGGTCCTTTGTTCTACCACAGCCTCCAGTGTGTCCAGTTTGACTCCTATAACACAGCCAACCTTTTTAATCAGTTTATTGAGCCTGTTAGTATCTCCCAAGTTGATGCCATTGCCCCAGCACACCGCCACATAGAAGGTTATACCAGTGGCAACAGACTGATAGAACATGTGAAGGAGAGGCCTGCATACTCCAAAGAACCTCTGTCTCCTCAGGAAGTAGAGGTGACTCTGACCCTTCTTGTACATAGCCTCTGTGTTGGTGCTCCACTCAAGTGAGTTGTTCAGGTGCACCTCCAGGTACTTGTAGGACCTCACCACATCCACATTCTCACCATCAACAGTAACCAGGAGCAGTACAGGCTTGGTCTTCCTAAAGTCTATCACCATCCACTTTGTCTTACTGATGTTGAGCTGTCGATGATTCTGTTTGCGCCATTCAACAAAGTCCACCACCAGGCCTTGTATTCATCCTCCTGTCCTCCTTTATACACCCAACTATTGCTGAGTCATCAGAGAATTTCTGCAGATGACATCTCAGTGTTGCATCTAAAGTCCAAGGTATACAGGGTAAACAGGAAGGGAGCCAGTACACTCCACTGTGGGGCCCCAGTGCTGCTCACAGCCATGTCTGACACACAGCTCTGAAGCTGCACAAACTGTGGTCTGCCAGTCAGGTAGTCCATTATCCAGGACACAATGGACACAAGAGGAAAGGATGAGATTATGAGCACAAGAACAAAAGACAGGAAAAACAAAGAACAAGAATGAAACAATGAACAGAAACAGAGACAGAGATAGAAAGAGAGAGAGGGAGCAAAAAGGAGCACAACTACATTGAGATATACTTTGAGTCAAGGAAGGAGTTACCTGAGGAGGTCCACAAAGTTCACAGAGATTGAACATATGCACTTCATATATTTTTCTCAAATATACTCAATATATTGACTCAATTATACCTATCAATATGCACCAATCAGATTTAATCTTCAACTCAAGTCAGTTGGAGTTTATTGTCATCTGCACGAGTATCGGGAAGAGTACAATAGATAAATGGAAGACAACACACAGAACATAAATTACACAAGACAGTGAAAGAGGAAAACAAAAAAAACGTGCAAAACAAGACATTAGTGCAAAAAATGTATGGAGACAAATCCATGGTTCTAAGTAAATTTTATTATCACAGTACATATACGTCACCATATACAACCCTGAGATTCATTTTTCTGTGGGCATACTCGGTAAACCTATAGAATAGCAACTACAACAGGATCAATGAAAGATCAACCAGAGTGCAGAACACTGGGGGCGGCACTGTAGCATAACAGTTAGCACACCGCTTTACAGTCCCAGTGACTCAGGTTCATGTTCCGCCACTGCCTGTAAGGAGTCAGTACGTTCTCCCCATGACCGCATGGGTTTCCTCCGGGTGCTTCAGTTTCCTCCCACAGTCCACAGACCTACCAGTTGGTAGGTTATTTGGTCATTTTAAATTGTCCTATGATTAGGCTCGGATTAAATCTGGGGATTGCCAAGCAGCTCGGCTGGAAAGGCCAGCAGGGCCTATTCCAGGCTTATTTCAATAAAAAAAATAGACAACAAACTGTGCAAATGCAAATATAAATAAATAGCAATAACAAATGAGACCATGAGATACTGAAATAAGAGTCCTTAAAGTGAGATCATTGGTTGTGGGAACATTTCAGTCCCCTGCTAGAATCCCAAGGATTCAGACAACCAAACTGAACAGTTCAAAAGCCTTTGTCCTGTTCCCACACTGTCACTCCTATGCACACACCTTTGTAACCCACCTCTCATTATCACATTCACTTTCTACCTGGTATCTTCTCTCTCCCTTCCACACATTTCAGGGTTGCATATGGTGACATCTATGCACTTTGATAATAAATTTACTTTGAACTTTGATGAGGATTAAAATGTGAGCACTGGTTAATCCCACACTTAGTATAGCTTTAAATATGACACTGCTTTATTTGAAGCAGAGACTCAAGTAGATCCCTGCAAAATTGGTACAAATCTTCTCAGCACTACTCTAGATGATACTGTACCCCTAACACAAGAAGCAGCTGTGATTATGTGAGGTCGATAATTAAGGTAGGTACTTAAAGATATGTAACTGGGAATGTGTAGCAGGAAACAACAACTTCCTTTATGCATTTTAGAACTTGAAGTAGATCCCTCCCTTTTTATGTACTCTGGAATTGGTCAAGAATTCCTTATTTAGAGGTCTGAGCCAAGCACAGAACAACATGAAAGGCAGAAGTGGGTAGGGAACATGGGAGTGGTGTGAAGTGGGTATTGTCCATGAGCAAGTTTGGGTTAAAAGTTCCATTCAAGGCTTCAGATCTCAATTTTGTCACAGAATTAAGTCAAGAATATGCCAGATCTGTGAATGTTTCAGAGACCTTCAATTGAAAGCAGCAGCGCTATTTATCATTAAACAAGAAACAGGTGACTGGGTGTTTTAATTCAAGCCAGAGTATGTAACTTATTATTGTACAGAATTTTCCTTTTGTCCACATCCTCCCCACGGACAACAGGCATTTACTTCCTTCTCCATTTGTAATCTTACTTGTTGGTTTTAAAAAGATCTCCTTTCTTTTTCTTGGCTGATGAGACAAATGTGGGATCTATAGACCCAGCATCACTTAAGGCAGTAGATCCGTGATGAGAGAGACAGTTGTGGAACGTGGAAGCCCATTTTCACTTGGCGCCTGACAAAACACCTCCACTCTGTCCCTGAAGAACTTCTCCATTTTGAGTCAGGGATTCCAGCAAGATGGTGAGCATGCTACAATTCTCAAGGAAGGTCTAGAGAACATCCATGAAGCATTTCCTCCTGCTGGCAGACATTGGAATGATTGCTTTAGAGTGTGGTGTATGGCTGCAAACAAAGTGGCCTGTTCATCAGAGTAAACTGAGTGCAATTATCGAGCCTTGAAGTCAGGATTGTCAATCTGAGAGAAGGCACGGGTGTTGGTTCTCTTCTCCTGCCAGTCAATTTGGAGGAATTAATACGGACAAATGGGGTGGAGATATGTCTCTACCAAAGGAGGTGTAAGGTGCTCCTTCCCTCCATTAGCCTCCAGGTCACCCTTGGGCAAGGTGTGGCACCTGTTTTGCATCCTCCCCGCTCCCCACCCAATCAGGGTCAGGTGAAGCCATGGAAGCCGGTGGTGGATGGTCATTTGAGCAGCCAGTGCATATCTCAAGTCCTGGTTATGTGACCACTGACGCCAGGTATACAAACTCTGAAGAGTATTAATAACGGCTGGAGTCATCTGTCTTGTAAAGACACTGTTCAGAAGAAGATAATGGCAAATGACTTCTGCAGAAAAATTTGCCAAGAACAATCATGATCATCGGTAAGACCATGATTACCCACACCATACAACACGATACATAATGATGAAGAATGAGTACAGGCAGCAAGAACATACAAAGTGCAATTCCTGCAGGATTGTGAGATTTACTGGATGATCCCAGAGAAACTACCAGTTACGCCAGAAATCTTTTGAAGTTCTCAAATGACCATCCCACTGACCCTTCAGTTCTGACTGTGTCTCATCTGCTCAGGTGGCTCAGGTCTGGAAACATCATCTGGTTTGGAAACAAACAATACCCAGGAACAGAAAAGGCTATAGAAAATGACAGAGACAGCCCAGTCCCTCACAGGAAAAGCCCTCCCCACCACCAAACACAATTACGTTTGGGCACTGCCACAAGAAAGCAGCATTCATTATCAATGTCCCGTACTGTCCAGGCCACACTCTCTACTTATAACTATATCAGGCAGGAGAACAGGAACCTTTGCTCCCTCACCACCAGGTTCAGGAACAGTAATCTCCCTACAACCGTCAGGCTCCTGAACCAGCTTCAACCTCTATTATTCTGAACTGATTCTATGGCCTACAAACTCACCTTCGAGGCCTCTTTACAACTCATGCTCTTGGTACTTGTTTTTTAATCTGCAGTTTGCCTACCTTTGCACATTGGTTGTTTGTCAGTCTTTGTCTGTTTATAACAGCTTTTTATAAATCTTATTGCATTTCTTTTTTTCTCTGAGAACTCCTGGAAGAAAATGAATCTCAAGGCAATCAATCAATCAATAAATAAATAGATTTAGTGTGAACATCACATTGAACTTTGAGATTACATCAATAATGGGTCCTTCATCCAGGCAACCACCCTCTTAAAATTTCTGAAGCAAAAGCAAAATATTGCAAATGCAGATAAACGTTGACTGTTTATTCCTCTCTATAGATGCTGCCTGACTTGCTGAGTTCCTCCAGCATTTTGTATATGTTATTCAGCATTTCCAGCATCTGTAGAATCTCTTGGGTCTTAGAGTATATATTGCAGATGCTGGAAATCTACAATATATCTCTGTAATTCCTGCACGGTATAAAGAGGATGGAAGAATTGCGGACTGACACAAGCTAAGGCATGGCGATATCTTACTTGGAAACCAGCTGAGTGCCCATAAGATTTGTCGGTGACGAGGCAGGATAGATTCTTTCCTAATGCAAGTGAGTTCAGTGTAGATGGGCAAAAACATCCAAAAAAAAATCTAATCCCATTATTGAAAGAAAATCACTTCTCATCTTATTTCCAAAAGCTTCAAGAGGATGCTTGTTCAATCTACGTTTCCTTGCCCACATTCTGACGCCCCACAGTTAATACGTTGGGATTACTGGCTCTCTTTTTGATGGTAATGTAATCATTTACCCTAGCCCTGGCATAGGGGATCATGTGACCACCAGGCTTGGAGAGTTGGGAAATGACTCTTCAAGCTCCATGAAGAGAACCCAAGGCAAAGAGGCTATGGACAAGAACGACAGACCTGCTGTAGGTAAAACACAATCACCACGTCAGCAAGCAACAGGCCTTATGGTAGGATGCCGCTGAGGAAAACAGTAGTTCAAAGTAAATTTTATTATCAAAAGTAGATACAAGTCACCATATAGAAACCTGAGATTCATTTTCCTCTGGCAATGCAATTCACAGGGATCCAAGAAGTTCAATTCAGACTCTGCAGGCTGAGTAGCTTCTTGGAGCAGGCTCGATAGGCCAGACATCTTACTCCTGCTACTATTTATTTTGTTCTTCAGTACGCGTCCTCTCACTTGTCCTCTCAAACCTCAGCTGGTGGCAAACTACTATAAAATGTGTGAAATCTCAGTCTAACGTGGCAGTAACCAAATACTCCCTGGTATAGAGGCAGTGCAGTCAAGGATAACGAGGGGCAGTGACATGCTCCCCTAAATTTAATTGCTGGTATGGATAACAAAGGAGTACAGCTGAACTTCCAAACCTACACTATGTCAGGCTCAAACATTATACATGCAAAGTTGCAATATAATTACACTGTTTGCCCTCTGAGCACTGAGATTCCCTTGAGACCTTTCAAACAGATTAAGCTAATCTAAGCCACTTGATAGCACAGTCTAAAACTGAGTTTACTCATATGTACCAAAGAGCTCAAGAATGCTCACCATTATATTGCAAGGCAATTACAAACCACATATGCAATTTAAAATTAATCTGTAATTATTTACATTCTTGAGTCTTTGACACATCTCATTTCAGAATCAATACATCCAAACCTTTGGTCGCCTGGCTCGTGTGAAATAATATTTTGCTGATCTCACTCCTGGAACCTGGCTCAAAACACAGATTTTTCATCCTACTTTTCTGGCACTCTTGATTTAAACTCTTATTCAAGTTCAAACCCCCTCTATTCCATCTTTGATACAGCTGTTTCCAAGAAGTTCAGATATTCTTTCATTCCAAGTACAGGTTATTCTGCTAAAAAACACATTTCCATTCCACAAATTGATTTTAATAAAATTGATCATCTAGGGAACTCTATTTGCATTACACAAGTCACGTTGAATAGCATAATTACAATAAACTATTTAAGTAAGTGCAAGAGATTCTGCTACTTACTTACTACCCGTTACGCCACTCACATTTAGGGCTGCGTTGAAGGTCCCCCATCTCTGGCAGTCTTCAGAGTTTCCTTCATTGCGTCAGTAGCTTCCTCTCGGTTCTCACTACTGTCAGTCATGCAAGTTGCAGGTGGAGACACAGGAATACCATTGCACTCAGATGTAGAAGGGTTCCTCATTGCTGTTTCCATAACAATTTTATTTTATCATTCAGGGTTGTTAGCCCTGAGCTGAACTCCTGAACCCGGAGGACCAGTGGACCACCCTTAGTCTGGTCTCTGCCCTTTGACCTGTTTGGCAAAGGTGACCCTACCAAGAGCCAAAGCATAAAGCCCTCACTCCAACCAACATAGCTCTCTGAGTCATTGAAACACAGAAGCAAGAGATTCTGCAGATGCTGCAAATCCAGAACAACACACACAAAATGCTGGAGATACTCAGCAGGTGAGGCAGCATCTATGGTAAGGAATAAACAGTAGTTTGGGCCAAGACCCTTCATCAGGTCAGGAAAGGGGGAAGAAGCCAGAAGATGAAATTGGGGGCAGAGGTCGGAGTACAAGCTGGCTGGTTCTACTTGGTTCGAAAAGCAGCAGAAATCACAGAGGAGGAGCAGGGAGAGAGGATCTCACTGAACTCCCATCAAAGAGAAGATTTAAACTTCTTTAGGGTAGCATAGCTCAAAGAGACTTTGCAATGGAGCAGCAAATCAAAAATTCAAGGAGATCCTGCAGATGCTGTAAATCCAGAGCAACACACACACACACACACACACAATCTATTTAAATAGAGAAAGTTGCAGGCAAGCACAAGGTTCTTAGGAACACAACTACCACATTACAGTCCAATTATGTTTATTATATCTTTCTTCAATTTCCTACCAAGTGGATGCATCCAAACCTCAAATACTGATCAACTTGATAGAGATTTAGAGACGTGGTTGGTTAGTGGATTTAAAATGGATATGGTGATTTATCATGTTATATTGAGTGACAGGTGAATTAGTCTATATTCTGGAAAATATAGCTCTGCTACTTGTGTAATTCACCCACATTCTCTAACAAATTGTCCCCATCATACACTAACTATGCGCCAGGAGCAAGATCAGTAAAATATTATTTCACATTGGCCTAACGACCAAAGGCTTACAATTATTAACCATGTGTTGACACGAGGAAGCTCCTGACTGACTCCTGATATTTTCTACAGGATGTCTAGCATCCAGCCTTTGGTGTTTGCTGCCACAGCTCTTGATTGGCCATGCCACTCTGTGAGGATGTACAAGATACTGATGTCAGCTGCCATATGGTGAACAATGATGCAGCTGCTCTTCATCGGGCGAGGGTCAGGCCGATTTCGCTCACTCTCCCGCGATGGTCACTCCTCTCTCCGTGACACTGCTCCAGTTGTTATGCGCTTTGAGTCTGTGAGCCTCGTGAAGACTTGTCTATTATACGATGAACTGACACAGAGGCTTTAAGCCTACTCTGGCTTCCCCGGGATTCGGGTCTATAGACTCAATTTGGTTCGGAATGCTGTTGCTCGTTTCTATTGTTTGCAAGATTTGTGTTTTTTTTCCTTTCTCTGCATATTGGGTGTTGCTCTTCTTAGAAAAAAACTGGGTTCTTTTGGGTTTCTTGCTCTGAGGCTGCCTGTAAGCGGATGAATCTCAAGGTTGTATAATTTACACATACTTCAATAATAAACATACTTTGAATCTTGATTCATTTGTTTTGTATGGGCAGAATACCAATACCAAGCAAGTAAATTGCTTGGAATTCTAATTGTGGGTGGGTGTGTCCCATTTTGAACTTGCAAGCTTCCAGATGTTGCCTGGGACAATGACTTTAGTTTCCATTATCTCAGCGTGGCTTTTGTAAGATTGCGTGTGGACTAAAGTTAGATAAAGCAAACCCAGTTCATGAAGTGAACGAGATGGGTACCAATCCAGTTGATGCCCATTACTTTATCTACACTGCAATTGTGCACCCGACAGAGGCTGGCCTGTGATTTGCTCGGGTTTGATTTAAGTGGATTAGCAATAAAATGCAGCTGTTATAGTATGCTCCATCAAAGAGACCAATGAGTGTTGCTTTCGTTGTGTCATCAGTTTAGGTGGAGCCACGCCAAACGGAGACACAAGATAGTCTGCAGATGCTGGAAATCTTGAGAAACGCACACAAAATGCTGGAGGAACTCAGCAAGTTGGGGAGCATCTATGAAAGGAAATAAGATACAAGAGCAGAATTAGGCCAATTGGCCCATCGAGTCTGCTCCACTACTTCATCATGACTGGTCCATGTCTTTCTCAGCCCCAATCTCCTGCCTTCGCCCCATATCCATTCATGCCCTGACCATTCAAGAATCTATCAACCCCTGCCTTAAATATACCCAATGACGTAGCCTCCATAGCTGCCAGAGATTCCAGACATTTACCACTCTCTGGCTAAGGAAATTCCACCTAACCTCTGTTCTAAATGGACATCCCTTTATTTTGGGGCTATGTCCTCTGGTCTTGTTCTGCCCCACCACAGGAAACATCCACTCTATCGAGGCCTTTCAACATTCAATAGGTTTCACATGAACAGTCTTGGCCCAAACCCCTGACTGTTTGTTTCCTTCCATACATGCTCCCTGACTTGCTGAGTCCTCCAGCAGTTTGTGTGTGCTGCAAAAGTTATGCAAGCTTGGATGGATTGGTTGATTCCTCAATTATTAACTGTGTGCAAATACGCCCCCTTTGGATGGCAGTTGTATTGCAAGTACAAGGGTTGTACTTCCCTCTAAATTTCGGATTAAAAGAGGCATTTTAGCACAAGTCACTCATCATGTTCCAGATCTTCTAATAAGGTCTGGTCTCTAAAACACAGAGGACAGTGTTCAAAGAAACCCCGTGATCTTAATCTCTGTATTAAACAAGCATCCGAACAAGTAAAAAATATTTGAACTCTAAGTAATTGAGTAACAAGGCTGCCAGTGGTGTAGTGGTTCTGCACAGGACTTTGAGGCGAGTGGTCCCAGGTTCGAATCCAGCCGGCTCCTGGCAATGCTTTTCATCCTTGCTGGGTTGAGCACCAAGCTAGCAATTTGGCTTTGTAAGAAAAAGACAAAATGTTACAGAAACAGCATAGTTGCAGCCCAATGCACCACAAGGCACAGAGAGGAATAACAACAACAGTTGAGTAAATACAAGTGATTGCATAGAGGTGAATCAATAGTAATCACTGAGAAATAAACAACTGAAAAATTAATCTTAATGGTGATCACCTTCAGTTATCTCATTTATGATTTCTTGTAATGCTAATTAGTCAAAGCACCTAATTTGAGATCGGCATTGTTGACAGCTGAATCCTCCCCTTCTCCCTCAGTAGCTGGACCTGGATGTGTATGCACTCATTGACCACTTTATAAGGTACAGCTTCTCATTAATGCAAATATCTAATCAGCCAATTATGAGGCTGCAACTCAATGCACAAAAGCATGCAGACATTGTCAAAAGGATCAGTTGTTGTTCAAACCAAACTTCAGAATGGGGAAGAAATTTGATCCAAGTGACTTGGCCCATGAAATGATTATTGATGCCAAACAGATTGGTTTGAGTATCTCAGAAACTGATGATCTCCTGGGATTTGAACAGAGCTAACAGAGAATTGGGCAAAAAAACAAAATACACGATAAGAGCAGCAGTTCCGTGGGCAAAAAAAATGCTTTGTTAATGAGAGGGGTCAGAGGAGAATGGTTGAAACTGACAGGAAGGTGCCAGTAACTCAAATAACTGTATGTGACAACAGTAGTGTGCAGAAAAGCATCTCTGAATGCACAATACCTCAAACCTTGAAATGGATGGGCAATAGCAACAGAAAATCACACCGAGTTCCAGTCCAGTAGCTAATAAAGTGACCTCTGAGTGCACATTCTTCTGAGATTCTACTATTGTGGTTCCATGGTTCCATACAAGTTACTCTGTTGATTGCTGCATTAGTCATCTGCCTTTTTTTATATATGGTCAGCAATCCATAGGTCAAGTCCAGAAGACTTCAATCATACTCTAAATCATCTCTCTCTCTCTCTCTACCCCTCTGGAAATCTAGGCTGCTTCTGAATATTCTTCATGGTCCTACCTCTTGTTCCAAAGTAGAATCAAGAAGGGAACTGAATATTCTAGAAAGGTCAAAGATCAAACAGAGTACTGGAGCATCAGAGAGAATGGGTCTGTTAGGACATATGGCAAATATTAATTTCACCAGCAACCAATCTTCAGACATGAACACGGAGTGTAGCTTCAATTTAAAATATAGCCCTGAACAATAGTTTTCATGGAGCTGTGGACAGGAGTTGATTGCAAACCAAACAATGCTGATTAACATTCATTTTGGGGTCTGGAATGTGGGTGCAAAGAAGGAAATGTTTGAAAACTATACGTAATTCAAAGGAAGCATTGTAGATACGTTGTAACTGTACAATGCTGTTACCTTTGATCTTTAGCATACAAAAATGTCATGTAATATTGGGTTGGGAGGCCTATTCCTCCTAGAATGACTCAATATGATGCCTGCTGCTAGTTTTTGTTGAATATACCCTCTAGCTCCAGTGTCTCTCTGGTGGCACTACAACAGATGCTAGAAATAAAGGAAATTTGATTGGTCAAGTTTCTTCTCAATGAATACATTGAAATTGCTAACCTGTTCAACCCTCATGTTTACACGCCACTGACAGACAACTGGACCTTCAATTTAAATATTACAGCCAACTGTAGGGTAGTGCACGATAATGAACTGAACAAGAGAGTAACCACACGTAAATTTCATTTGATAGCAGTGGCAATATTAAATTTCACTACAAGTTTGATTAGTACTGACATTGATTTGCCATGTTTGGCCCAGCATAAGTTCACAGCTTCTAATAATGGACTGGAGAGAGCAATGTGCCAAAACCAAGGGCACAGAGAAACCAAGAAAATTACCATTGATATTGCAGAGGACGTAGTTACTTATACAAAGACACAAGAAGCTAACATTCTTGCAAACCAACTATAAAACAATGTAGAAAGCTGACAGTACATCAGATGGCTGGGGACCCCCAGGATCCTCCTTTCTGCACTTTGGACTAATTTCAATATTTACCTCCAAGGAACTGCAAATCCAAAAGGCTGATCTGTTTCCTTAAATAGGTAAAAGATACTTATTACAAAGAATATAAATTCTACAGATGCTGGAAATCCAGAGCAACATACAGAAAATGCTGAAGGAACTCAGCAGGTCAGGATAAGGTGATAGGTGAATCACCAGGCAAATGGGAAAGGTGGAGGACTGGAGAGAAAGGAACCTGTTAGAAGAGGAGAGTGGACCACAGGAAAAAGGAAGAAGGGGACCCAGGGGGAGGCAACAGGCAGGTGAGAGGCTTAGTGGGGAATAGAAGAGGGGAGGGGAGAGGTATTTTTTTAACCAGAAGGAGAAATTGATATTCATGCCATCAGGTTGGAGGCTATCCAATGGAATTTAAGGTGTTGCTCCTCCACCCTGAGGGTGGCCTTATCATTGCAAAGGAAGCAGCCATGGACTGACATGTCGGAATGGAAATGGGCATGAGAATTAAAATGTTTGGCCACCAGGAAATTCTGTTTTTGGCAGATGAGGTGCTTGATGAAGCAGTCCTCTCAGGTGAAGTGTTGCCTCAGCTGGAAAGACTGTTTGGGACCCTGAAGGGAGGCGAGGAATGAGGTGAATGGGCAGGTGTAGCACTTTGGCAACTTGCAGGATTAAGCGTCAGGAGGGTGATTAGTGGAGAAGAACAAATGGAAAAAGGAATCACAGAGAGCGTGGAAAGCGGGGGTGAGGGGAAGTAAAGATACGTTGGTGGTAGGATCCCTTTGGAGATGGCTGGGGTTGTGGAGAATGATGTATTGGATGCAGAGGCTCATGAAGTGGTAGGGAAGGATAAGAGGAACTCTATTACTGTTAAGATGGCGGGAAGATGGGATGAGAACACATGTATGGGAAATGGAGGAGATGCTGGTGAGGGCAGCATCAATGGCGAACGAAAGGAAACCCCATTCTTTGAAAGGAGAGGAGATCTCTAATGTTCTAAAAGGAAAGCTTTATCCTGGGAACAGATGCAGTGGAGACAAAGGAACTGAGAAATAGTATATTTACTGGAAGCACAAACAAAATGCTGGAGAAACTCAGCAGGCCAGGCAGCATCTGTGGAATTGACATTTCGGGCCGAGACCCTTTAGCATAATCCTGCCGAAGCGTTTCGGGCTGAGACATCGACTGTACTTTTTTTCCCATAGATGTTGCCTGGCCTGCTGAGTTCCTCCAGCATTTTATGTGTGTTGCTTGGATTTCCAGCATCTGCAGATTTTCTCTTGATTAACATTTTTACAGCAGACAGGATGGGAAGGAGTATAGCCAAGACAGCCGTGGGAATCAGTAGATTTATAAAAGATGTCAGTTGACAATTTGTCTCCAAAGGTGGAGACAGAGAGATCGAGAAAGGGCAGGGAGGTGTCAGAAATGGTATTTATTGATGCCTTTAAGTGCCTTGGAGCCTGTCTGAGAAAATACTCATTTTAAATCTTCATGTCTTCACTACAAATCTGATCTGAAGACAATTAAACGTATGCCTTCTGAAAATGATCACAGTTCTTCTGAGAAAATAATCTCTATTTTTGGCTTATTTCTCAGTTTTAATCTGCTGCTGTTGCCGTAATTGCAAAGTATTGGGGTGCTCTTTTATGACTGATATCTGAGTGTGGCAGAACCAGTCTCACCGTCTCCCTGCACTTCACTATGGACTTTTCCCAAGTGTGGCATGGGCACGGAGGGATGAAGAAACGGCATGTGTATCTGGAAGATATCTGGGTGAGCGCTCATCCAACCTGACAAATCCATTTAAAAAGGCTGAGAGACTTCTTGACTTCAGAGAAATCAAAGGCCACAGGGACCAGACAGGAAAGTAAAGTTGAGGCTAAGATCAGCCAGCCATGATCTTACTGAAAGACAGAGCGGGCTCAAGGCCAATAACCAAATGCAGCTACAATATTTACATTCTTATCACAAAAGCAGATTAACTAGTCATTATGACACTGGTATTTGTGTGAGCATTATGTCCAAAAACTGATTGCACGTTATTAAACTTCATTGACTGTTAAATGCTTTGCGATGTCACAAGTTTGTGAAAGATGCAGTTAGCAGATTTTCCTTTCTTTGGTGTAGACGCTAATAGTGTCAGAATGCCAAATTTTCTGAGTGTCACAATTTGCAAGGTCTCTTACTGCCAAAAAGTAAAACCTAGTACTTAAAATAGCATTACCTCTGTTGTGCTACTCTAATCCGCTAACTCATCGCCAGTTGCTCACAACCAACCCCATTCTCCCCCCACTCGACCCCACACTGTATCTCCCAACCACCCTACACCTACTCTTTAACCTTTGGTCTAACCACGTTCTTGGAATAAACTGTTTGGTACACTTCAAGCAGGCTTCAATTATATCAATAATAAATCATTGATAGTAAAATTTACTTTGAACTTTGAACTTAAATAGGATGCCATTTTTTGTGCAGCAAGACTGATTTAAAAGAAAGCTGAGACTGTTACTTCATTACATTTTACTGTTTTCCCTCATTAATTTGCATTCTTTCATTTGTAAAAGTTCTATTTTTATTGTAATAATGAGGCTGCTAAACTAGATAAGAGCCCAGGGTATTATAGGAAAGATACTTGCATGGATAGAGCACTGGCTAATTGGCAGGAGGCAAAGAGTGGGAATAAAAGGATCCTTATCAGATTGGCTGCTGGCAACTAATGGTGTTCCACAGGAGTCTGTGTTAGAACCGCTTCTTTTTACGCTGTACGTCAACGATTTGGATGATGAAATTGACGGCTTTTTGGCCAAGCCTGCAGACGATACAAAGACAGGTGGAGAGGCAGGTAGTGTTGAGGAAACAAGAGAGGCTGCAGAAGGTCTCAGACAGATTAAGAGAATGGACAAAGAGGTGGCAAATGGAATACAGTGTCGGGAAGTGTATGGTCATGCACTTTGGTAGAAGGAATAAAAGCACGAATTATTTTTTTTAAACAGAGAGAAAATTCAAAACTCCAAGATAGGTTATTGATTAGTCAGGGCGTGAAAGGTTATGGGAAGAAGACAGGAGAATGGGGTTAAGAGGGAAATGGATCAGCCATGATGAAAACCACAAGATATAGGTGCAGAATTAGGCCATTTGGCCCATCAAGTCTGCTCTGCCATTTCATCAGGGCTGATCCATTTTCCCTCTCAGCCCCAATCTCCTGCCTTCTCCCCTTATCCGTTCAAGTCCTGACCAATCAAGAATCTATCAACCTCTGCCTTAAGTATACATAATGACTTGGCCTCCACAGCTGCCTGTGGCAAAGATTTCCACAGATACACCACTTTCTGGCTAAAGAAATTCCTTCTCATCTCCATTCTAAAAGGACGCCCATGGATTCTGAGGCTGTGTCCTCTGGTCTTAGAATCTCCCACTATAGAAAACATCCTCTCCACATCCACTCTGTCAAGGCCTTTCACCATTTGAGAGGCTTCAATGAGATCACCCTTCACTCTTCTGAATTCTAATGAATACAGGCCCAGAGCCATCAGACATTCTTCATACGAGAAGCCATTCAATCCTGGAATCGTTTTCATGAACCTCCTTTGAACTAACTATTTTCTACACATCTTTTCCAAGATAAGGGGCCCAAAACTGCTCACAATATCCCAGGTGAAGATTCACCAGTGTTTTATAGAAGTCTCAACGTTACATCCTCACTTTTAGTTTCTAGTCCTCTTGAAATGAATACTGTATTATTTCCCATTTCCCTGACCATTCTCCTAATCTGTCCAAGTCCTTCTGTAGCCTCTCTGCTTCCACAAAACTACCTGTCCCTCACCCATCTTCATATTGTCTGCAAACTTTGCAACAAACCCATCAATTCCATCATCCAAATCACTGACATATAACGTAAAAGGATCGGTCCAAACACAGACCCCTGTGGAACACCAGTAGTCACCTGCAGCCAACCAGAAAAGGCTCCTTTTATTCCCACTCTTTGCCTCCTGCCAATCACTTACTGCTTTATCCATGCTAGAATCTTTCCTGTAATACCGTGGGCTCATAAGCTTGTTAAGCAGTCTCATGTGTGGCACCACGTTGAAGGCCTTCTAAAAATCCAAGTATACAACATCAACTGATTCTCCTTTGTCTATTCTGCTTGTTACTCTTCAAAGGATTCCAACAGATTCATCAGGCAAAATTTTCCCTTAAGGCTTAAGGAAACTATGCTGACTATGGCCTATTTTATCGCATGCCTCCAAGTACCCTGAGACCTCATCCTTAATAATTGAGTAACTGGTCTACAGTTTCCTTTCTTCTGCCTCTCTCCCTTCTTGAAGAGTGGAATGACATTTGCAATTTTCCAATCTTCCAGAACCACTCCAAAGTCTTGTGATTCTTTAAAGATCATTACTAATGCCTGCATGATCTCTGTAGCCACCTCTTTCAAAATCTTGAGGGGTACAATCTGGTCCAGGTGACTTATCTACCTTCAGATTTTTCAATTTCCCCAAGAACCTTCTCCCTAGTTATGGTAACTTCATACACTTTATGCTGCTCTGTCATCATCCATACCAGTATGATTTTCCAATCAATTCTGGCCAACTCCTCCCTCATGCCTCTGTAATTCCCTTTATTCCACTGATACATCTGCCTATAGCTTCTCCTTATCATATTTCAAGGTGAATTTGATCATATTATGATCACTTTCTCCTAAGGGTTCTTTTACCTTAAGCTCTCTAATCAATTCTGGTTCATTGCACAACTCCCAATCCAGAATAGCTGATCCACTCGTTGGATTAACCTCAAGCTGTTCTGAAAATCTATCTCGTAAGCCCTCGAGAAATTCCCCTCCCGGCCTGCTGAGTTCTTCCAGCATTTTGTGTGTGCTGCTTAGTGATGCCTACAACATCATACCTGCCAACCTGCAACTGTGTTGCAAGCTCGTCTATCTTATTCCACATACTGTGCACATTGAAATATAACACCTTCACTCCTGTATTCACCCTTTGTCCGCCTTTAATGTTGCAACTCATCCTGATGACTGTAATTTTGCCCTATCAACAGCCTCTCCTCACTACACATTGCCTTTGTTTGCAAACCAGCAACCTCATCTTCAGCACTATCATTCACCTTTCCTACAATACTTCTTGCATTGAAATACACACAGCTCAGGTCTCTCGTTACACCATGCCCAACCTTCTGATTCTTAACTTTGTCTGAGGTCTTACCAACATCTGCCTCCACTACCTCTCCACAAACTCTTCTGGCACTCTGGTTCCCATGCCCTTGCAATTACAGTTTACACCCCCCACCCCCTCGTAGCATTAACAGACCTTCCCGCTAGGATATTGGTCCCCCTTCAATTCAGGTGCAAACCATCTCTTCTGTACAGGTCCCATTTTCCATGGAAGAGAACCCAATTATCCAAAAATCTTATGCCCTCCCCCCTACACTAACTCCTTTGCCATGTATTAAACTGTATAAACTTCCTAGTTCTGGCTTCATAAGCACATGGCACAGGTAGAAACCTTGAGATCACAACTCCAGGTCCTGCCCTTTAACTTAGCACTTAAACCTATGCAGAACTCATCATTCATCCTACCCATGTCATTGGTACCTACATGGAGCATGACTTCTGGCTGTTCACCCTACCACTTAAGAATGCTGAGGCCTTGATCCAGGATGTCCCAGACCCTGGCACCCGGGAGGCAACGTACCATCCGCAATCTTGTTCTCGCCAACAGAACCTCCTGTCTGTTCCCCTAACTAACGACTCCCCTATCACCACACCCTGCCTCTTCTCCCCCCTTCCCTTCTGAGTGACAGAGGCAGACTCGACCACTGTGACTTCCCTCTGTTAGCTCATCCTCTCCCCCCACCCCACTGACAATATTCAACATGATATAGCTGTTGTCGAGGGGTACTCTGCACTGGCTCCTTAACCCCTTTCCCCTTCCTGACTGTGACCCCATCTCCTGTGCCCTGCACCTTGGGTGTAACTACCCCTCTAAATGACCTATCTACTGCCTCCTCAGCCTCCCGAATGATCTGGAGTTCATCCAGTTCCGGCACCAATTCATTAACGCAGATTGTTAGAAGCTGCAGCTGGATGCACTTCTCGCAGTTGTAGTCATCAGAGGCACTGGAGGACTCCCTGCCTTCCCACATCCCGCAAGAGGAGCGTTCCACTACCCTGCCTGGCATCTCTACTACCCTAGCTGAGCAGATATAAAGCAGGGAAAGAAAAGAAAACTTAACCTAGAGCTTTTCCTTTACTTTCTCTGACTGAAGCCTCCCTTCACCACCATGACTCTGCCCACTCAGTCAACGGCCGCCGGGACAATGGCCGCTGCACTCGCCCCACCTTCCTTTAACTTGTTCTTGCAAATCAATCCCAAACTCTGAACGGTCGCTGGACAAAGCTCTTTTTCGCTGTACCGACCCGCTGCTGCCTTTTGTACTCAGGCAGTGGACCTGATTGAAGTCACCTTCTCAGAGCTGTTGATGTCTGGATTGGCCTTTTGAAAAGGCGGAGCAAACTCGATGAGCCAAATAGTCTAATTCTGCTCCTATGTCTTACGTTATAACTGTCAAGTCACCTCTTCAATGTCTAAACTTGAAGAATTTTAAAGGATATAATGGAAAAAGATAGTAAATTTAGATTCAAATCTCCAGAACATACCAGATCTCATATAATGTATCTGACAATTAACTTTACAGGGTTACGGAAACAATGATGGGAAGCTATCTGTTTACAAGTTGCCTCCCAAACGTGCAATGGTGTTGATACACAAGTCTTGATTTCCTTGTATTAAAAAGCAGGTACCTTCAACTTGAGACTAATGTCCTTCTGAAGCATGTGGGAAACTCCGAATGCAGCAGCGAGATTGAAGATGTCCTTCAACAATTGGTTGGCACAGGTTCCAGTGCCCAGCTGGGTACACCATCCGGGCCTGACACCTTGCGAGCGTTCGCCCACTTGAAAGATGTTCTGCTGTTAGTTTGTAAGGCAGACTGCTTGTGGCTCAAAGACCTTCAACGTGAATCTCTTCATGATCTTCACCACAATTGTACAGGACCTTGGTAAAAACTATGCCTGAGGTCCCGCCTAGAGATTTACTCTCTGTTCCAAGGAAAGAACATTGACAGAGTGCAACTACGGTTTACCAGACCACTTTCTGCAATGGCCGGATTGTCGCACGAGCAGAGATTGGATCAACTGTGTCTGTACATACTGGAGTTTCGAGGAATAAAATAAAATCCAATTGAAATTCTGGCAAAGCTCCCATAGATGCCTGCAGACCCACTGAGTTGTTCAGCAGAATGTGTTTTTGCTTTTTAGGCTGAATGCAAGGAGGATTGTATCCTTGGCAGAGAGATCGAAGAACCAGGCATCTCAATCTGGGATTGAAGATAAAACACTTCAAACTGAGAAGAGAATTTCTTGCTTGCTCAGTACATGGGTTTTTGTCCTGGGTCCAGCACGCTAGTGTCATTACAAAGAATACAATGGCAGCACTTCTACCTTCTTAAAAGTTTGCGAAGATTCAGCATGTCAGCTAAAACTTTGACAAACTTCTATAGATGGAGAGGTTCAGCAACTTTAAATTCCTTAGTGTTATCATTTCAGAGAACCTGTCCTGGGCCCAGCACGCAAGTGCAATTATGAAGAAAGCACAGTACCACCTCTACTGCCTTAAGAGTTTGCGAAGATTCAGCACAACATCTAAAACTTTGACAGACTTGTATAGATGTGTAGTGGAGACCATATTGCCTGGCTGCATCATAGCCTGGTATGGAGACACCAACACCCAGTCTATCACAGGTAAAGCCCCTCCCCACCATTGACTACACCTACATGAAGCTTTGCTACAGGAAAACAGCATCGGGGACCCTTCACCACCCCGGATATGGTCTCTTCTCCCTGCTGCCATTAGGATGGTGGTAAAAGAACCTCAGGATTTACACCACCAAGTTCAGGAAGAGTTATTATCCTTCGACCATCAGGCTCTTGAACCAAAGAGGATAACTTCACATCCCATTACTGAACTGTTCCCACAACCTACAGTCTCACTTTCAAGGACTTCATTGCATGTTCTCAGTATTTATTGCTTATTTAATTAATCTCAGGGATGTATAAAGGGACATATACACACTTTAATAAATTTACTTTGACCTTTGGCAAAGCTTCAGAGGTCAGAAGAACAGTGGGAGGTGGAGGCCAAGCCACTGCATGTTTTAGAACAGGGGATCCTGACCTTTGTTGCGCAGACTCCTTGGTTAAAGGTATTGGTCCATGGCATAAAAAAGGTTGGGAACCCCTGTTTTAGAAGAAGGCAATGATTTCTAGATGAGGGATCCAAGGGGACATTGCTTTGTGGATCCAGAATTGACTTGCCCACAGAAGGCAAAGAGTGGTTGGAGATGGGTCATATTCTGCATGGAGGCCGGTCACCAGTGGTGTGCCTCAGGGATCTGTTCTGGGACCCCTGCTCTTCATGATTTTTATAAATGACCTGAATGATGAAGTGGAGGGATGGGTTAGTAAATTTGCTGATAACACAAAGGTTAGGGGTGTTGTGGATAGTGTCAAGGGCTGTCAAGAGGTTACAGTGGGACATTGATACAATGCAAAACTGGGCTGAGAAATGGCAATGGAGTTCAACCCAGCTAAGTGTGAAGTGGTTCATTTTGGTAGGTCAAATATGATGGCAGAATATGGTATTAATGGTAAGACAGCAGTGTGGAGAATCAAGAGGGATCATGAGGTCTGAGTCCATAGGACACGCAAAGCTGCTGCAAAGGTTGATGCTGTGGTTAAGAACGCATACAGTGCATTGGCCTTCATCAATCGTGGGATTGAGTTTAAGAGCCGAGAGATAATGTTGCAGCTATAGGACCCTGGTTGGACCCCACTTAAGAGTACTGTGCTCAGTTCTAGTTGCTCCACTACAGGAAAGATGTGGAAACCATAGAAAGGGTGCAGAGGAGATTTACAAGGATGTTGCCTGGATTGGGGAGCATTCCTTATGAGAATAGGTTGAGCGAACTTAGCCTTTTCTCCTTGGAGTGACAGAGAATGAAAGGTGACCTGATGGAAGTGTATAAGATGATGAGAAGCATTGATTGTGTGGATAGTCAGAGGCTTTTTCCCAGGGCTGGAATGGCTAGCACGAGAGGGCACAGTTTTAAGGTGCTTGGAAGTAGGAACAGAGGAGATGTCAGGGGTAAGTTTTTGTTAATGCAGAGAATGCTGAGTGCGTGGAATGGGCTGCCAATGACGGTGGTGGTGGTGGATATGATAGGGTCTTTTAAGAGGCTCCTGGATAGGTACATGGAGCTTACAAAAATAGGGAGCTATGGGTAATGCTTGGTAATTTCTATGGTAAGGACATGGTCTGCACAGCTTTGTGGGCTGAAGGGCCTGTATTGTGCTATAGGTTTTTCTATGTTAAGTGGGGAGGAGGAAATGGAAATATGATATTGAGACAGAGGATCAGCTGCGATCGCATTGGCTGGCAGAGCAGACTTAAAGCACTGAATAGCCCACTCTTGTTCCTATTTTTCAATATAGCTTTCTTTAATATTTAAGGCATGTTAGGAATAGTTGGAAGAAATAATTTTTGCTTGCCCCAAGTTTGCCGAGATATGTAAAATATACACCAGCAGAGTCACCAAAGCCTCTGCGTGTAGACAGAATGGCAAAGGAGGAGAAAATAAAATCCAGCTGAAAGTTCAAGAGAGCAAAACCAAAGCGCCAGTCTAACAATGATTTTCCTGGTATATTATAACAGTGGGGTTTCAACATTACCTTCCCACAAAATCAAAGCATTGTCAAATTAAGTGTGGAATAAATATACTACTGCAAAATACTTGGAATTCTTTTCGGAGAAGGTGAAAACTCAGCCTTTGCAAAGGCTGTTCCAGCATTTATTTTCTCTGCAGGTCCAAAAAAAAATATACTCTTCGATAAGCACAGAACAGCAGGATCTCCTACCATTTAATTGCCATGGTAACACAGGAGCTTTCAAAGCTCCACGATTCATTTACTGTTTCCTGATAAAAATCAGAATTTCTAGCTATCGGAGAATGCCAGCCTCCCCCACTGTCGCCTCTTCTCTCTCTTACCGTCTCTACCCCCCAACCCCCACTGCTTTCCAGCTTCCCTTGGCTTCATTCCATCAACCTTTCCTATGCCATTCTTGGTAATGAACCTGTCAAAGAGTATCACATCACACTTCCTTTCACTCAAATCAAGATTATTTCAATACTTTCTAACTTGCTCAGATTTGCAGGTCGTTTGCAAGGCCGTGTTACTTTAATTGTTTGCCATCCAAGATACAGTTTGAAAGAAAAATATCATCGATATAACTTAATAAGCACAAGAAAGCCTGCAGATGCTGGAAATCTGAAGCAACACAGACAAAATGCTGGAGGAACTCAGCAAGTCAGGCAGCATCTATGGAAATGAATAAACAGTCAATGTTTCGAGCTGAGACCCTTTTTCAGGACTAATCCAATGACCAGTCCAATGTATGACTTAATGTGGATTGACTATGTTTAATTTTCCACTTCATTGCATATACACACCCACCTTAAGCACCGATGCAACTTTCTAGAATGCTGTGTAATCAGCATCATTGATCCTGGTGGCAGGAGGTACAGACAATCGGCTCTCAAACCAGTGTGGATACCTTCACTCACCTCAATTCTGAACTGTCTCCACAACCTATCAAGTGGCTTTCAAAGACTCTACAACTCATGTTCTCTATTATTTATTACTTTTTAATTTATTAATTTGCACAATTTCCCCTCTTTTGTACATTAATGTCTGTCAGTCTTAGTATGTATGGTTTTGAATAAAGTGTATTGTATTTTTTCCATTTTACTGTGAATGCCTGCAAAGAAATGAATCTCCAGATAGTTCATGGTGAAATATATGTACTTTGAAAATGATTTTTCTATAAACTTTTGACTGACTGAAATAATCTGCTGACTCCACTGTGTATCCTACCTACTGCCCGGTACGCCGTTGGTGATTAGGGCAGCAATGAAAGCCCTTTATCTCTGGCGGTATTCAGGGCTTCCTTCGCCATGTCAGTAACTTGGTTTTCACTACTGTCGGTCACGCAAGTCCCAGGTGGAGACTCAGGAATACCATCACACACAGATGTAGAAGGATTCTTCAGAATTGTTACAGAAACAGCAATGTTTTACCATTCAGGGTTGTTAGCCCTGAGCTGAACCCCCAAACCTGGAGAACTGGTGGGCCACTCTTAGTCAGGCCTCTATTCTTTGAGATGTTTGGCATGAGTGGCCCTACCAAGAGCCAAAGCATAAATCTCTGACTTGAGCCACCATAACTCTTTCAGTTATTGAAGAACGCAAGCCACCAAACCTTACAACAAGGTTGTGATCCTCATCAAGATTGAGGTCCACTGTGTATGTTGCATTAGTAATTTAAGATCCAAACTTCAATGCAAATGTAAGTTCCAAGGAACAAGTAGGTCAGATGGGAAGAAAGTAAAAACAATGTCCAGCACTCTACCTTGGTGAGTTATCAGCATCTTTATCAATCCCTAGCTTAAAAATAACTTTAAATTTAGAATTGTCCTTTCTGCTTTCATCCAGATCACTGAAAGTGGAAACTTCGGAATAATTTCTTCACTTCATCTGGACAAGTTTTAATCAAAACTAGGTTTAATCTCTCTGGCAAAGACAGTGGCATGCAAAAGTTTGGGCACCCCGGTCAAAATTTCTGTTACAGTGAATAGTTAAGTGAGTAGATGATGAACTCATCTCCAAAAGTCATAAAGTTAAAGATGTAACATTCTTTTCAACATTTTAAGCAAGATTGGTGTATTATTTTTGTTTCGTACAATTTTAGAGTAGGGAAAAAAGGAAAGGAGAACCATGCAAAAGTTTGGGCACCCCAAGAGATTTGAGCTCTCAGATAACTTTTACCAAGGTCTCAGACCATCATTAGCTTGTTAGGGCTATGGCTTGTTCACAGTCATCATTCGGAAAGGCCAGGCGATGCAAATTTCAAAGCTTTATAAATACCCTGACTCCTCAAACCTTGTCCCAATAATCAGCAGCCATGGACTCCTCTAAGCAGCTGCCTAGCACTCTGAAAATTATAATAAATGATGCCCACAATGCTGGAGAAGGCTATAAAAAGATAGCAAAGCATTTTCAGGCAGTCGTTTCCTCGGTTCGTAATGTAATTTAAAAATGGCAGTTAACAGAAATGGTGAAGGTCAAGTTGAGGTCTGGAAGACCAAGAAAACTTTCCGAGAGAACTGCTCATAGGATTGCAAATCAAAACCCCCGTTTGACTGCAAAAGACCTTCAAGAAGATTTAGCAGACTCTGGAGTGGTGGTGCACTGTTTTACTGTGCAGCGACACCTGCACAAATATGACCTTCATGGAAAAGTCATCAGAAGAAAACCTTTCCTGCATCCTCACCACAAAATTCAGCGTCAGACGTTTGCATAGGAACATCTAAACAAGCCTGATGCATTTTGGAAACAAGTCCTGTGGACTGATGAAGTTAAAATAGAGCTCTTTGGTCGCAATAAGCAAAGGTATGTTTGGAGAAAAAAGGGTGCAGAATTTCATGAAAAGAACACCTCTCCAACTGTTAAGCACGGTGGTGGATCGATCATGCTTTGGGCTTGTGTTGCAGCCAGTGGCACCAGAAACATTTCACTGGTAGAGGGATGAATGAATTCAATTAAATACCAGCAAATTCTGGAAGCAAACATCACACCATCTGTAAAAAAGCTGAAGATGAAAAGATGGCTTCTACAACAGGATAATGATCCTAAACACACCTCATAATCCACAATGGACTACCTCAAGAGTCGCAAGCTGAAGGTTTTGCCATGGCCCTCACAGTCTCCCGACCTAAACATCATTGAAAATCTGTGGATAGACCTCAAAAGAGCAGTGCATGCAAGACCGCCCAAGAACCTCACAGAACTAGAAGCCTTTTGCAAGGAAGAAGGGCGAACATCCCCCAGACAAGAATTGAAAGACTCTTAGCTGGCTACAGAAAGTGTTTACAAGCTGTGATACTTGCCAAAGGGGGAATGCCTCATTAAGTACTGACCAAGCAGGGTGCCCAAATTTTTACTTTGGGCCCTTTTCCTTTTTGGTTATTGTGAAACTGTAAAAGATGGAAATTTTAAAAAAGTAAACTTGTTTAAAACATTAAAGAAATGTGTCAGCTTTAACTTTATGCCTTTTGGAAATCAGGTCATCTTTTACTCGCTTAGCTTTCACAGTAACAGAAATTTTAACCAGGGTTGCCCAAACTTTTGCATGCCACGGTATTGTTAATTTCTTTTAATGGAAGAAACAGCAAAATTGTGATAATGTGAATATATGAAAACATGGCAAACTGAGTGAACCAAAGTGATTGATGGCAACATGATGTCAGGCACCGTAAATTAAGTCTTGCACCACACTGCGCACAAGAACGACGCTAAGAACTTTGGCAGTTCTTGACCTTGGCAGGGTGGTTTATGTAATATGGTAATATGGGTCATAAAAGCAAAGAGAGCTTTTATGGTTTCTGGCACCTCCATTTTGAAATTCTCTTCTTTGTTTTTAAACCCCTCCTTGGCGTTCCAGATCTATAACCTCATCTGATCCACTGTGATTTATGCACCCTATGTTTCTGGCTCCGTTTCTGCACCCAGACTCGAAATCCTCCACAGGATCTCAGCAGACCTTCAGCCACAGTATTCTCCACATTCACTTCTGATCCTGCAGCTCTCTCCTCCTCATTTTAACTGAAGCTATTATTCAGACCAGGGTGGCGGGGTGGAGATGCGTCTCTACAAAAGCAGGTGTAAGATGTTCCTTCCTTCTGACAAGCCTGGAGGTCACGCCTGGGCAAGGTGGAGCACCTGCTTAGCCCACCCAAGCCATGGGCGCAGGTGGTGGATGGTTGTATGAGCAGCTGGTGCACATCACAAGTCCTGGTTATGCGACTACTGACACCAGGCAACAATCTCTGAAGAGTATTGATAATGGCTGGGGTCACCTGCCTTGTAAAGACACTGCCCAGAAGGTGGCAATGGCAAACCACTTCTGTAGAAAAATTTGCCAAGAACAGTCATGGTCATGGAACGACCATGATCGCCCACATCATGTGACACGACACATAACAAACGAATTACTGACTAGACTTCTGTTCATCTCCGTGTGACATCCTGATAAATTGTGTCCTTATTTTCAAAGTCTACATCAGGTTTGTTAAAAGTGCTAAATCAATGCAAGCAGTACAGAGCAACTATTCAGCCAATCACATCTCTAGTACAGCTGCCAAGGTTCCAGTTAACCAAAAGTAAAAGTAAATATATCTTTACTTCCCCCATCCACTTTGTGCAGGGATCACTCCCTCCACAATTCCCTTGTCCATTTGTCCTGCCCCAATAATCTCCCTCCAGGCACTTATTCCCGCAAGCGGCCCAAGGGCTACACCTGCCTCTTCATCTCCTCCCTCACCTCCATTCAGGGCCCCAAACAATCCTTCCAGGTGAGGAAGGATTCACCTCACCCGTGAATCTACTGGAGTCATCTGCAGTATCTGGCGCTCCTCTACATTGGTGAGACCTGTTGTAAATTGCAGGACCACTTCATCAAGCACCTCCGCTACATCCGCCACAAGTGCAACTTCCCAGCGGCCAACCATTTTAAATTCCCATTCTGATGTGTCGATCCATGACCTACTCTTGTGCCAAGATGGGGCCACCCTCAGGGTGGAGGAGCAAAACCTTATATTCCATCTGGGTAGCCTCCAATCTGATGGCATGAATATTGATTTTTCTTTCTGCTGAACAAATTCCTCCCCCCACCCTCTATTACCCACTCTGACCTTTCACTTCTCACTTGCCCATTACTTCCACCCTCCCCGGTCCCACCCTCCTTTCTTTTAGCCCTTGACCTTTCCCACCTGCCTGGCTTCACCTATCACCTTCCAGCTATCCTTTTTCCCCTCCCCACAAACGTTTTTATTCAGGCATATTCCCCCTTCCTTCTCAGCCCTGAGGCCCGAAACATTGACTGTTCACTCTTTTCTATAGATGCTGCCTGGCCTGCTGAGTCCCACGTTTTGTGTGAGCTGCTTTGGATTTCCAGCATCTGCAGACTTTCTCATGTTTGTAATATTTTGCTCTCAGGATATTCATTACACATAGATACCATACAGGACAAAAAGCAAAATACATGTTCACGTAACTTTAGGGATTACAGAAGTTGGTAGGAGGGGTATAGACATAAAGAAATAAAAAGCTAAAAAACTGAAAACTATCCAGAATGCTGTGGAAACAGATGGGAGATTCACAGTCCCAAGACTCAGATTGGAGAGAGTGTAAAGGAAAAAGCCAATGGAGCAGATGTGATGATGTAAGAGTGTGGCAAAGTGGGTCAGCTTTAGTAAGGAGAGGAGAAAAAAAAAACACAATGCTGAATTTCAGTGGATGCATGGAGCCTCATTTTCACCTTTCTTACCAATTTGCTCACTTTTCATCCTCTCTCTCTACCCTGACACATTTTTGGTACCTTAGCCAAATGATCATCTTATGCAAACACAGATAAATTGTCCCACTTAGGAAAGTCGTTTGCCTTACTTTCAGCATTCATACTCTGGAGACACAATTATTTGCACGTTAACCCACACAAAATGCTTGAGGATCTCAGCAGGTCAGGCAGCATCTATGGAAATGAATAGATAGCCAACGTTTCGGGCCAAGACCATTTTCAGGACTGAGAAGAAAGTGGGGGGGGGGGGGGGGGGGGAGTGATTTGTATGTCACGGATTTAACCATGTCTTGTTCTCAGTCCAGCTAGATGATTCTCAAGGGATGTCATGCGCCTTCCTATAAAACTATCCATGCACATCAGGACCTATTGATCCTTTCACATTACTGAAATGTTGGTGGGTAAATCTCTCCCCTTGCTGAGCAGCTGCGGTATACAGACTGGTCCCAACTGCACTGAATTAGATTATAAATAGGAGCCACCATGCTGTATAATTAAATGGCTCACCGTCCTTGGCTTAACAAGGGGAAAAGTCAGAGTTTCGAATCACTAATTCCTTCCTGGATATACACATGCATGGTCACAGATTGGACTCTCATGCAGTCTGTTTTCCATCATCTGTGCTCAAACAGCCTGCCAATTCGATAAAACAGCAAATCTACACTTCAATATTACTTTTGTTGGTTGCATAATACTAGCTGATTTTGTCCTTCATTATCCCAAGGATAGTGAGCCGTGGCAGTACAGGATATGACAACCCCATTGATATGATCTAATTCAGCACAGGTGGATATGCATTTATCCCACAGATACTCAACAAACTGACAACCTTACCTTGCAAAGTTTGAAAAATTTTAAGGAATTGATGGCTACAGATTCACACATACAAAGTAGATAAAAGTTTCCTCAGCACAGATTGGATTGGGTATGACACACAGTTAGATTTCTAACATGCAAACGTATGTTCCCAGAGATTAGAACTTCTAAGGATTAAAAAAAAGAATAAGAATTAACTTTATTTGTACAAAACATTGAAACATATATCCAGTGGCTGCTTCATTAGGTGCACCTGCTTGTTACTGCAAATATCTAATTAGCCAATCACGTGGCAGAAACTCAATGCATAAAAGCATGCAGACAAGGTCAAGAGGGTTCAGTTGTTGTTCAAACATTAGAATGCGGAAGAAACGTGATCTAAGTGACTTTGACCATGGAATGATTGTTGGTGCCAGATAGGGTGGTTTGAGTAGCTCAGAAACAGCTGGTCTTATGATTTTCACACACAAGTCTCTACAGTTTATAGAGAATGGTGCAAAAAACAAAAAAAAACATCCAGTGAGTGGCAGTTCTATGGGCAAAAGTGCATTGTTAATGAGATAACTGAGGAGAATGACTGGATTGATTCAAGCTAACAGATAGGCAACAGTAACTCACATAACCATGCATTACAACAGTGGTGTGCAGAAGAACATCTCTGAAAGCACAACACCTCTTACCTTGAAGGGGATGGGCTACAGCAGCAGAAGACTACACCAGCTTCCACTACCTAATAAAGTAGCCACTGAGTGTACACTGAAATGCATTGCTTGTGCCAACAACCAACACAGTCAGAGGATGTGCTGTGGGTAGCCCGCAAGTGTAGCCATAATTTTGGTGCTACATAGCATGCCTGCAACTTACTAACTTTAATCAATACCTCTTTGGAATGTGGGTAGAAACCAGAGCACCCGGAGGAAACCTACACAAGGGAGACAGCAGCAGGAATTGAACCCAGTCACTGATGCGTTCGCTAGCTGCTACACTTCGTAATAAAGTCAATGCCTGAACAGAGATTCAAGTCTATTCATGCTGAAGCTGATGCTTGCTGTCATGGTGTTATAAGAACTGTATGACAACAGCACAGCAACCACAGAAGCATCCAATCCAGCGCAATATTACAACTGAACCAAAGGACCAATAACACAAGAGATGCTGCAGATGTTAGAAGTCCAAAGTAACACACACAAAATGCTGGAGGAACTCAGCAGGTCAGGCAACACCTATGGAAATGGACAACCAGTTGACATTTTGGGCTGAGACCCTTCTTCAGGACTGGAAAGGAAGGGGGGAAGACACCAGAATAAAATGTAGGGGAAGGAGGAGGAGGATAGCCAAAAGGTGATTGGTGAAGCCAGGCAGGTGAGAAAGGTAAAGGGCTGGAGAGGAAGGAGAGTGGACCATAGGAGAAAGGGAAAGAAGAGGGGCACCGGGCGAGATGACGGGCAGGTGAGAAGAGGCAAGTAGCCCGAGTGGGTAATAGAGGAAGAGGGAGAGGGATTTTTTTTTTTTTAAAGAGAAAGGAGAAATTGAAATTCATGCCATCAGTCAGAATACAAGGTATGACACAAGAGGAGGCCATGGGCTGACACATTGGAACAGAAATGGCAATGGGAATTAAAATGTTTGGTCACCAGGGAACTCCAATTTTGGTGGATGCTCAACGAAGCGGTTCTCCAATTAACGACGGGTCACACAAATGATGAAGTGGCCGCCTTGAAAGCACCAGACACGATAGACAACCCCAGCAGATTTGCAGGTTACCTCACCTGGAAGGGCTGTTTGGGACCCCGAGCGGAGGTGACGAATGAGGTGAATGGACAGGTGCAGCACTTCAGTCGCTTGCAGGGATAAATGCCAGGAGGGAGATTCGCTGGGAGGGACGAATGGACAAGAGAATCATGGATGGAGCGATCCTGACAGAAAGCAGTTGGGGGGGAGGGGGGAAGTAAAGATGTGTTTGGTGGTAGGATCCCTTTGGAGATGGTGGAAGTTGTAGCGAATGACGTGGAGGCTCATGGGGTGATAGGAGAGGACACAAAGAACTCTACCCCTGCAGGAAGATGGGATGAGCGCAGATGCTCAGCAAATGGAGGAGATGCAAGTGAGGGTAGTTTCAAAGGTGGAAGAAGGGAAACTCCATTCCTTGAAGAAGGAGAATATCTCTGATGTCCTGCAAAGGATCAATAAAGAGCTTCTAAAAAAAAAGCAGGAATACATTTACAGATACAGCTTGTAGTCTATGTACAGTGAAAATCAGCAGTGAACATGGAGTCTTGAAGTTTTTTGAGACGGGAATGTACCAGTTTTTCCAATTGAATTCCTGCTAGTAAAAATGGCAATCAATGAAACAGCTGAAAATTTTGCCTGTGGTAACCTCCCAATAAACCATAAAGAGCCAGCAATAACTGGCAAATTGGCCAAGACAGAGAGAAAAAAAGTGGTACAAACAAAGTATACAATTACCTAAATTCCAACCCATCAATGATTTCTCTTCCCAGAAAATATTTTTATTTAAAGCAGAGGAGCGGCAATGAGTGAAAGGTCTTCACAGACCACCCAGAGCTGCTATATCATAGGGCAGCTTCACCCACTTAACTGTAAAATTAACTCTAAACACATGGAATAGATTGAATACTGGAATGTAGAGACAATCAAAAATATCTCAGTAACTAAGTCCAATTGCCCAAATTTCACAGATACGTATTTGCTTAATATACACAGTCCAAGTCTTTTTTTTTGTATATGGTAGAATAGCTGCACTGTTTGCCTTCATTGGCAAGATCTCAGAAAGCATACTTAAAATTACATTATCAATACATAAGGGTGTTTACCATTTGTAAAATATTTCCAAAAAGATATACATAAAAAGAACAAACAGATCACCTTGCAATTTGCTGAAAATAATATGCAAGCAGTAATATTGTCACAATCAAATTTAACATCCTTCAGGAAATGTCACAATGCTGTTTACCACAAAGAACTGAAAGACTGGAAACTGTAACAAAAGCATCCTAAATTAGACACAGAAAATGCCGTTGTTTTATTAATAAATGAAATTTGAGATAACGCGTGCAGATTTGGCATAGTCATCCAAATAAAATCCCCACCTATGCATTTCCAAAGTACCAAAGTTTTAAACTCTCTCAAGTTTTATGGCAGATTTTCTTTCTACACATTATTACTGTACATTGTGTATAATTTGAATAACATTAATCAACAGTGCCGAATTTGGCACACTCCTCATTTTGAAAGCCTGCTTGCGCAGCCATCAGCAAACAAATCTCATGCCCCATATTGTGAAGAAATAGGGAAGGCATTCAAAGAGATCCAACAAGGCAGCTGGAATCCAGGAGGATGACATTTTTTCCATTGTGTTCACTTGGACTAATAAAAACACACACGCACACACATATACACAGACGAACACACACACAAGTTCATGTTAAGACTGCATTTATAAACTTGGGCTGTGTAGGGGGTGAGTAAGTGAGTGAAAATGTGTAGCTGTAATTTTTCAAAAATTGATAATACTGGTGTCGTTGGCGGAATAATTTACAATGTATAATTTTGGGCATCATAGAGTATGTTGGTTTAAAACATTTTCACCAAATATTTCAATCCCAATACACCAAATAAATCCATCAAAAGCACTTCTCAAAGTAGGATTGTGTGCAGATGAAATTCTGCTTACAATGAAGCAATGACAACCAGCATAGTTGAAAAACTAGACCAACATACAAAAGATCAACTCTAGTTTCAAAATATTATTGTTCCAAATGCAAGGCAAGTGTCAAAGTCATTCCATACCAAGGGAAAGGTATGGCCTCTGAGAAGTGAGTTGTAATACAATGTTTATAATTGTATTTTTTTTAAAAATGCACAAAGTAATGAATTAAACTATTAAACAGATTAAGAGCCATCTGCTTAGACACCTACTCCAAAATGAAGCAACAATTTATTCTGCTTTTCCAACATCTGCAATAAGCTTTATATCAGAGCCAAGTTATTTCCTACAATGTTGCACTGATTACATCTTTTATTTATTGGCAATTTTCCCCCTTAAAGCTAAGCTGCTTTTGCGTTTTTTAAGCCTCAAGACTTTTGTCATACTGCACAGAACCGGCAACTTACTCCAAGAGCTTAACGAATTGCTGCTTCTTAAGATACAGTGAGGCCTGGTTATTACTCAGATGCTTCATGTTAAATGGACCGCATTAAATGCTTTCCTGCTCAGTACGGCTCATATCATGAACTGAGCACAGTAAGGGTTTGAACCTGCAACCTATCACTCCGCAGCCAACACCAGCCAATGTCACGTTAATTCTTAAATTAGGGCATCAATATTGTCAACTACATGGAATAGCCTCACTTCCCAAACTAATCATACATACTTACAGACGCACACACCCACATTCATAGTTTGAAGTGAACAGTCTTTTGAGAAAGTCGATAATTACAAACTTTTGTGTATAGATTGTAGGAACAGTAAACAGTCGTGAACCCCTTGGATTGATTGATCGCGGACCCTGATGTTTTCCCCTTGCTTGTGGGTCACCGCTTTCTAAACTCCGGACAAGTTTCAAAGAAGGGAGGTAACTTGTGTGTTGTTAGTTGTGGGGAGTTGAGTTCGTATTGCACGTTCGAAACAACCGAACCGATCGCTCTCTCTCTCGGAAAAAAAAACACCCACAACATTCCTATCTTCAAACATAAAAAAAACCGTTAGAAAGTTGCTTCGTCTTTCCTTCCTTAAGCACTCCGCAACATTTAGACCGATTAGATACCCCCCCCCCCACTCACATTCCGTTTGCGTATCTTGTGGGGGAATTAGGGACCCTCCCCACACACTGTTGGGGCGCGTGTTGCTGGGGGAAAACTAATCGCGCGGTTTGGGGATCGCTCGAGGGGAAGGCAGAGATCTTGCAGTCGCGGCTCACAGGCCCCAGCCTCCCACAGCTATTGCTTGTTCGGGAAGGGAGGGCATGCTGGTTCCGAAACATGAATCTGTGCCTCATTATTTGCACACCAACCGGACATCAACTACGCCGCTAAATTCCCTGTATTTTAGCTTAAATTTCGGGAGGGAAAGGGAAATCTCACTGAGGTAGATAGGGATCACTGGAAAAACAAGAACATTATTCGCACGTTGAAAAGTGAAACTCGGGACAAAAAGTTCAAAACTCAACGCCCCACCCCTCTCAACATTTCTCAGGATACAAAGAGGGGTAAAATAACGGGGGACTGTCTTTTGGGGGTTACTTGAGGAAGGAATTTGAGAAGGGGGTAAATGGTTGTTCTCCCTCACCTTCTCCCTCTTGCTGTCTGCCTCCATGGTGCTGTTCTGTGAGCTCTCGCCTCACTAAACCGTCCAAGCGCAGGGGAACCTCGCCATCGACTCTCGACACCAGTTCCTCAGGCTCCGCTCCGACTCTCTCTCTCTCTCTCTCGCTCGCTCTCCGATTCCTTTCTTTTCCCCGCTTATTAAAAGTTCGCCATGTTGCTCCACATACTTTTTTCCCCCCTTTGGCACCCGCTTCTCGTCCTTCCTTCTGGAGCGTAGTGATATTATGGATATGGCCGCAGAATCCCGAGTTACAAGCGCTAGGCGCTGCCAAACTCGACCAGACGCGACCCGACCCCCAGCAAACACATCCCAATCCAATCAGCCCCGCCGTGATCCGGTACCCCGAACAACCTCCGTGTGCCCTCCCCTCGCCCGACACGGGCTTAATCCCCCACTAAACACACCGGAGCGCAGTAAATATCCACATTTCCCACAGATAAGGTTCCAATTCCCAAATAACTACATCGGTCTCTTATCTCCCGTAAACGTAGTCTCAATTCACAACACTCCTGGACACTCCATTAATACATAATACCCCAAACCCAAGAACAACCCTCATCTTTCCTCAGAACACAGTTACAAACACCGGTCGAATATTCCCAAACAATGAAACACCTCATCAACTCCATCCACGTTGCCTCTGGACAAACCAATTCCCGAATAAACGCCCCATTCTCCAAAATCTTACATCAATCCCGTTTCCGTTACCTGAAGGTCCAGTCACCAAATATAACAACTCCTAAATGTCCTTCATTAAACCCAATATAATTCACTATAAACAATCCTAACCTCAGCAATATTCCCGATCATTAATTATTTTCAATTCCACCAGCCTGCTAGCATGAGCAGCAACTTTCAAACCTCTCTGCTGGAACTTGGAGTCTCAGTTTTCCAGCATCGTCCTTTAATCAAACTGATCCACAGACTAGAGAGTGATTAAAATATAGCCAGTCAGGTCCCCATCACTCTCTCCTAGTGATAAGGACCTGCTTTCAACCTGCTAAAATAGACACCTTAAAGTGCAGGAGGAACTCAGCAGGGCAGGCAGCATCTATGGAGAGGAATAAACAATCAATGTTTTGGGCTGAGGACCTTTGCCAGCATTGCATGTCACCAGTCCTGATGAAGGGTCTTGACTTGAAACATCCACTGTTGATTCCTCTCCGTAGATGCTGCCTGACCTGCTGAGTTCCTCCAGCATTTTCTCTGTGTGTGTGTGTGTGTGTGTGTGCTCTGGATTTCCAGCATCTGCAGAATCTCTTATGTTTATACACACCCCAAGATCTCCAGTGCACTGATGCACCCCCCAAAATTTCTAAACTTGTGAAAGCACAAAGAAACACATCTTTTGGAGGACAGTGTGAAAATATTTGTCAGGGACACTGTGTGAATATTCTTACAGAAACTCACTCTGTTTTCATTTAATAAGCACCTTTCTAATTTCCTGTCAGTTTTAATATTAATTGATGCCCAAATTAGACCTCAGCTGTATTCAAAAACCCAACTAATTAAGTTTATTTTATCCTCCAATTCCACTGTATGAGTTCCATTTAGTGGCTCTTATCAACAGGGGTGAAACTTTGGTCTGAAATTTCATTTAAAAGTTTTATTAAGAAGTGTTTAATATCCCTCATTATGCGGTTAGTAACATACTCGCTGTTATAGATACTTTGATTGGACGAATTGTGTTTGTTTTACTTACTGCCCACTAGTGTTTAGGGCTGTAATGAAGGTCCTCCATCTCTGGCGGTGTTCAGAGCTTTCATCATTGCGCCAGTAGCTTTCTCTTGGTTTTCGCTACTGTTGGTCATGCAAGTCCTGGGTGGAGATTCAGAAACACCATGGCACTCAGATGTAGAAGGATTCCATAACAATTTTGTTTTAACAGTCGAGGTTGTTAGTCCTGAGCTGAATCCCCAAACCTGGAGGACTGGTGGACCACCCCTTGTCTGCCATCTATCCATTGACATGTTGGGCTTGGGTGACCAAGCCAGGAGCCAAAGCATAACGCCCTAATTCCAGCCAACATAGCTCTCCGGGTCATTGAGATATGCAAATCTCCGAATCATGACAAGGTTGTGGTCCTTCTAGAAGATTATGTTTGTCTAGTCTGTGTATAAGAGTTGAGATTGAAATGAAGAGTGCAAATGATATGAAATCTTTTAAGTATTAATGGCATTCAACTTGCATTGGCATGCTTCAGTTATTAAACACAATTTGATCTCCTTCCACAATATGTATCATGTATAATACATTCAAACTGGAGTTACATGACATTTCTTTAAAGAATCATTATTTAAAGAATGCCATAGCATACATCTCAAAGAGTTAGTGATTAGGGACAATTGACATGTTGAGGAACTACCATAGAAAGAAAGAACTTTAGAAATCCTGCAAAACTGTTTAATGTGCGGGGTGATTTAGTCTTTGGTTGAACAGTGTAACAGTGAACACAAGTAATATTAATGCAAATATTGTTTAGAGCAAATAAAAAACACTAATTATGTATCAAGCAAAGAGTTCAATATTTACAACTCATGTATATATTTGGGCTCTTTTTTTAAATCAAGTTTCTCTTGAATTTATCAAAAGAGGCACTTGAGAGGAAGATATGACTCAGTAACAAAGTCATTGGTTGTCATGATCCTTTTGGTATTGTAACATAAATTAATGGTATGTTTTTAATAAACTCCCAGAACAGGGGACAAAAGAAAGAATGGTGGGAAGAAGAGAGAGGGAATGAAATGTTAAACAATAGGATTCCTGCATCTTGTCACAGGAGAGAAAAGATGCCAATGAAAACCAAAGAAATTTGAGGGCTTAAAAATGTTTGCACAAGAAGCTGCCAAAGCTTTACTGCAGAAACAGAAGAGTTTGGTGGTGGCAAAATGTCTTCATGCAGTCACTGAATGACTTTGATTGGAAATAATTGTCTGCCATGTCTGGTTGGCACACAGTGCCGCTTAAACTTCAGACTGGAATGTCTTCCATGATGAGAGTGTCTCCAAGTCCACGGATGGAGTCATGTGCTTCATCCGGAAGTGCATCGACGATGTTGACTGCAGAAGTTGGTCAGGGTCTTCCCAAACCAGAAACCCTGGATCAATAGTTCTGTGTGAGCAGTACTTACTGCGCGACATTGAGCTTACAATGCCAGCAATCAACAGGAGTTCAAGAAAAGCAACTATGATCTTGTCCAGGCATGTTTGGGCATGCTTAGGTGGTGCAGCTGCTGTATGGTAGGACAGGTTTTAGTAATAATTATTGGGTTCAGGACTATAAGGATGGAATTTGCTATCACTAGGCACAGAAAATTTCTATGAAGGATTTTGATATTTGAGACAGATGCTTCCCAGAGTAACTGATGCCAAGATTAAGGAAAGCATTTTTGTTAGTCCACAAATCAGACAGGCAATTTGAAGAATTTCTAGTGGGACCGGAGAAAATCACATCGAAGGCATTCAAGGAAGTTGTTGAAATTTTTCTCAGCATCTACAGAGCACCAAACTACATGCAGCTGGTTGAAAGCATGCTTCAAGCATATAAAACCACGAAATGCAACGCGTCACTAAAGATTCATTTTCTGCATTCCCATTTAGACTTCTTCCCTGCAAATCTTGGTGCAGTTAGTGACGAGCATGGTGAAAGGTTTCACCAGGACATTACGGTCATGGAGAAAAGATACCAGGGCAACTGAAATTCATCTATGCTGGCAAATTATTGTTCGACACTTAAGCGAGAAGCCTCAGACACTGAGTACAAATGAAAATCATTAAAAAAATATTTTTAACTTAGTTGAACTATTGCAAAGCATCAGCACCATTATGCAATTAAACACATTATATTCAAAAAAAGTTAATTTGTTGTTTCTCCAAATTCCTACGTGATACAAGTAGTCTGAAATTATATTTGTGTTCATCTTCAAGCAGTCTATCATAAACAAAAAAAATTCTGAGGAAGCGACACTTTTGAAAAAAATTGTTATCCAGTGTTATCCACCATTGGCCCTGCACCAAAAAAGACCAAGGTAACATGCTTGAACGACATCAATAATAAGCAAATACTTTGAGAGGCTGGTCAAGGATTACATCTGCAGCTTTCTACCACCCAAACTGGACCCTCTACAATTCGCCTACTGACACAACTGATCGACAGACAATGCAATAGCCACTGCTCTACATACCAACCTTACACATCTGGAGAAGAAGGATGCTTATGTGAAAATGCTGTTCTTGGACTACAGTTTAGCATTCAACACCATAATTCCATCCAGGCTCAACAGGAAGCTCAGAGACCTCAGCCTTGACCCTGCCTTGTGCAGCTGGATCCAAGACTTCCTGTCAGATCGCTGGCAGCTGGTAAGAGTGGGGTCCCTCACCTCCACCCCTCTGACTCTTAATATAGGAGCCCCTCAAGTCTGTGTACTAACTCCCCTCCTTTACTCCCTGTATACTCATGACTGTGTCGCCACCCACAACTCCAATCTGCTAATTAAATTTGCTGACCACACTACATTGATTGGCCTTATCTCAAACAATAACGAGGTGGCCTACAGGGAAGAAGTCATCTTTCTGACACAGTGATGTCAAGAAAGCAACCTCTCCCTCAATGTCGCAAAAACAAAGGAGCTGGTTGCGGATTACAGGAGGAATGGAGACAGGCTAGCCCCTATTAACATCAGTGGATCTGGGGTTGAGAGGGTAAACAGCTTTAAGTTCCTCGGCATCCACATCACCGAGGACCTCACGTGGTCTGTACGCCAGCTGCATAGTGAAAAAGGCACAACAGAGCCTCTTTCACCTCAGGCGGTTGAGGAAGTTTGGTATGGGCCCCCAAATCCTAAGAACTTTCTACAGGGGCACAATTGAGAGCATCTTGACTGGCTGCATCACTGCCTGGTATGGGAACTGTATCTCCCTAATTTGCACTGCAAACAGGCCAGCACATCAGTAGATGTGAACTTCCCATGATTCAGGACATTTACAAAGACAGGTGTGAGAAAAGGGCCCAAAGGATCACTGGGCACCTGAGTCACCCCAACAACAATCTATTCCAGCTACTACCATCCAGGACGGAGTACCACAGCATAAAAGCCAGGACCAGCAGACTCCGGGCAGCTTCTTCCACCAGGCCATCAGATTGATTAACTCACGCAGATCTGAGTATATTTCTATGTTACTTTGATTGTTCTATTTATTATAAATTACTATGACTGCACATTGCACATTTAGACGGAGATGTAAAGATTTCTATTCCTCGTGTATGTGAAGGATGTAAGAAATAAAGTTAATTCAATTCAATTCAATTCATCCGGCAAATAGTACTTCATAAGGTCAACAAGATCTACGATTCAAGATGTGAGAGACTTTTTAAGTATATTTTGGTGCAGCCAGTGAGAACCACAATGGTGTTCAAAGGATTCAAAGTATATTTATGATCAAAGCATGTATAAATTATACAATTGTTATGTACCCCGTAACAGGTTAAAACAACCAGCAGAAATAGAACACACCTGGAGTCTGAGTCTTCTGTTAACAAACACTATTTTATTAGTATCTACGTAATAAAGTAATATAAAACAAGATAAAGCAAACAGGTTAGCAGAGTTTATGCATATATAAGTGTGTAAATATAAAACCCCAAACTTCTTCAAGCTCAAGCGGTAAATGATACAGTCTTACGATGTCTTACAGGCATGAAGTCGGCTCAGTTTGTGATATTAAGTTGAGTAGATTGAGGAGAGAGAGAGGTGATTTGTTTCCCAAGTAAGCCGAAGCCGTCGATTCTTCCACGTTGTCCTCCAAAGTCCTGTTAAAGTCACCGACTGTGACTACACAAAAGGGTACCGTCTTCACATGGTAAAGCTATCAACCCAAGCAAGGGGAACATACCGATAACCTTCCACCGGTCACACCTTTTCCAGACTGCGAGTCAAACCCACCCTTTCATGGGCACACAAATCTCATCCAGAGTCTATTTCTGTTCATGTCTTCCGTGTGTGTGTCTGAAAAGCCAGCTGACCTTGTATATATCCCAAACATGCTGAACGCCAGCCGTCCATCACATACCTCCACCCTGCTGTAACCATGGCAACTCACGGGCTGTTCAGTGCTCTCTCTCTCACTGAATCAGTACACACACACAGTCTTTCTCTCTTTTTAAAGGCACAGTCCATATTGAATAAACTTTAAGTTCTCGTCACATAATCTTGACATTTGTCTACTTACAGGCAGCCACAGAGCAAGGAACCTGAAAGAACCCAATTTAAAAAAAGAAAGATCAACACTCATTGCACAGAATAGAAGCAAGCATCAGCATTCCAAACCAAATTGAGTCCAGTCCACAATGAAATTAACTGCACTCAGAATAACCTGGTCTAATCAAATGCTTCAAATGAATCAGATTCCTAAATTCAAGTTCAAGTTCAAAGTATATTTCTTAATAAAGTATGTATACTTTATACAACCTTACAGGCAGCCACAAAACAAAGAACCCCAATAGAACCCAGTAAAACAAAAGAGGACCATCAGAAACACCCAGTGTGCAGAGGTAAAAAAAAACTAATTGTGTACACAATAAATTCAGACTGAAGTTCATAAAAGTGAGTCCCAGCTAATACTAAGAAAGATTTTAATCCAAAATAACAAATGGTGATGATGAGTGTGGAAATTGGTAAATGAAGGTGTAGGTATATTTAAAAGAATGACCTTTAAATAGCCCTTGAATGAATTAGCAGTCAGAACTGACAGTTTATCAAAGACTGAGAAGAGAATATTGGTGAAATTGGCAACTTTCTTGAACAGGCTTTGATTCTTTATGACTGATGCAAGACAGAACAGTAAACTTATCAATTAGCATGCCACTTGGCTCAGTTCACAAACAAAAATATAGCCAGCAACCATGAAAACATTCTCAAAACAATTAATCATTTATTGTTTCGGAGATCAGTGCTAGTAGGAATAGATGTTTCCAGATAATGTATCTTCAAGTGGGCAAATTGAGTCAGCAGGTTGAAACCAGAAATACAGAGCATTAAGAGTAAGACACCCACTCAAAGAGCACGAGGTTAGCCTAACTTATACTTACCCCTCTTTCATCGTGCAAAACCGGATAACCCAGTCTGGCAGTATTCAACCATATACTTTTCCTGTTGCTGCACTTTGTGCCTCTGTGGTACCACTCAATTTCAAGACTTGATGGAAAGATGGGTTAGAGAGTTTGTTTCAACTCTTTGACGCATGGCAGTTTGTGGGAGCCTCTTACCTGTTTTATTCAAGGGACAGCCTGAGCCAGCACTTAAATGCTCATCCCTAGTTGCCCTTGAGAGAGTAGTAGTGAGCTGCCTTTCTGAACCATTGCAGTCCTTTGAATGTGCGTCTATTCACAACAGTGCTAGGGAGTGATTTCCACCACCTTGATGCCACAGCGGGGAAGGGGTGTCAATGTTTTTCATGTTAAGTTGGGGGGCAACTTCCTGGTGGTGGTTTTCCTACACTTAAGCTGCTTTGCCTGAGCTGGTAGAGGGGGTGAGTTTGGAAGGATTCAGAGATCTAAAGTATATTTATTACCAAAGTTCAAAGTAAAATTTATTATCAGAGTGCATATATGTCACTTCGTACAACACTGAGATTCTTTTTCTGTGGGTATACTTAGCAAATCTATAGAACAGTAACTGTAAGCATCACAAACTATAAACTAAACAAAACGTGCAAGTGCAGATAATAACTAAATAGCAATAACATACAACAAGCATGAAATAACAAGATAAAAAGAGTCCTTACATGAGGGTAGTTATCCCCTTTTGTTTTATCAAAGTAGGTATACAACATTCAACCCTGAAATTCATCTTCCCCGCAGACAGCCATGAAACAATAGAGCATGAGACCAATCCATTCAAGAAAAACATCAAACTCCCACCCTCCCCTGCCCATCTGCAAAATAATCGCACAAACGGCAACAAAAAAAGCGAGCGAAAACACAGAATATAAAACTCAAAATCAAAAGGAATGTTCAATATCTGCAGGTCACCCGAATTCAAAAATCACCCAAACATAGTATAACATGCTGTAAGGTTTCACTGATAATGTAATGGTTTCTCTGTAGCAGCAATGTTTGGGTTATGACTAGAGATAATGGGGTTTAGAATGCTGTTCTTCTTTCTTGTGAGTCTGAAAGAGAGATTTTCTGAGTCTTTTGCCGGGGAGAGATGAGGAGAGAAGACACAAATGGAGAGAGTTGGTAGACCACCGGACGGAGTGGACTTGGAGCAAGGGTCCAAAGGGCAGCAACAATCGGAGGAGGTCGATGGTGGACGAACGGCTTATCAGTGAACTCCAACTTTGTGCAATAAGCTGTTTTACAAGAATGGGCCCTTTTTCTTCTTTTCATTTTCTTTACTAACCATATAGTCAAAGTAGGAATCATAAAGCTTATTTGTTTAATCAGATGTTGTGTACTGTTTGTAACAGGGAACTCATCGCTCAGCATCCACCCATATGAGATTTCTTAAGTTTGGCCGGGCCGGGGCTATCATCCCCTAAATTAAGCCGCTAGCCGAAGTGAGAATTACAGTAGCAATTTTAAAAAAATTCAACCAGAACTAGAACATATCATAACATGAATTAGAGTCCAAACCCACAAACTGCAGTGATTAAGCCTTGCTCCAACAGGATCGAGGGAGAGAGAAATCACTCAAATGCAAGGATCTTCCCTCAGGAGCAACGAGTTAGAGGGAGAGGGAGACCACCACACGTAGACAGCCTCTTCCAGCGAGAGACTGGTAGATGGCACTGAACACTAGCTCGCCTCGATCATTGTAATCTTCCTCGGCGTTTTAACCAGAGAGAGATGGAGTTGCACCCTGACTCCTGACTTCCTGGCCTCCGTGTCACACACTTCCCTCGCAGCCTCGTGGAATGCTCTTGGAGACAGCAAAGCACCAGATCAGTCGAAAAGCACAGCGCCATAATGTTGATGAGAGGTCCGATAGTAGCAGAACCACATCTGAGACAAAAAGGAGACGCAAACAAAGTGAAGGGAGATGCTTCGTGAACCATCTTGAGGATGTTGGCCGGAGGTAGCCATTGTTCGCTGGAGCCATCTTCTTGCTGGGGTCTTGCTGAGTCACTGTAGTGCGTCCTGTGGACAGTACACAGTGCTGATACAGCTCATCAGTGATAGAGTGAGTGAACGGTTGTGAATGGGTCACCTGTCATTCAGGCTGCTATGTCCTGTATGGTCTCAAGCTCTTTGAGTATTGTTGAAACTGCACTCATCCAATCAAGAGGAGGGTATTCTATCTCACTCCTGACTTGAGCCTTGTAGATGGCGGACGAACTTTGTGGTCAGTAACTCAGTGCAGGATTTCTAGCCTCTGCCCTACTCTTATAGCCACATTCTGTATATGGCTACTGCAGTTCATTTTCTGGTCCATGGTATCACCAATTATATCAACAATAGGGGATTCAGTGATGGTTAGGTTTAAGTTGTTCTCCGATCTTGGCAATCCATCTGCAAACATTTTGTCGCCATACGAGGAGACATCGTCAGTACGCTGTTCACTTGTGATGTGTCTTCCGAATGCTTGGCCTTTATATACTTTTCAATCAGCTGATTAGTCAGCATTATGGAAAAGCAAATGTGATGTAGGGAGGTGCTCTCATCGTTGATTGGTTGTTTGGCAAATTGTGTGTGCTGTGGTTTGGAATTTAGCCCACTGGCTTATACTGTAAACTAGACCGAGGTCTATGTAAACACAAAGTACACTGCAGATGCTGTGGTCAAATCAACACGAACAAACAAGCTGGAGGAACTCAGCAGGTCAGGCAGCATCCATTGAAATGAGCAGTCAATGTTTCGGGCCGAGACCCTTCGTCAGGACTGAAGAAGGAGGGGGCAGGGGCCCCATAAAGAAGGTGGGGGGAGGGTGGAAGGTGCCAGGTGAAAAACCAATCAGAGGTAAGATCAAGGGGTGGGGGAAGAGAAGCAGGGAGGAGATAGGCAGGAAAGGTGAAGAAGGAATGTATGGAGATAGCACTATGGGTAGTAGATGAAGGCAGAATCATGAGAGAGGTGATAGGCAGCTGGAAGAGGAGGCAGAGTGAAAGTGGGATGGGGGAAGGGAGGGGGAGGGAAATACCAGAAGTTGGAGAATTCGATGTTCATACCAAGGGGCTGGAGACTACCCAGATGGTATATGAGGTGTTGCTTCTCCAACCTGAGTTTGGCCTCATCATGGCAGTAGAGGAGGACATGTATGGACATATCGGAATGGGAATGTGAAGCAGAGTTGAAGTGGATGGCGAGACCCGACGCAGATTGGGGGACCACTTCGTCAAGCACCTCCGCTCCGTCCACCACAACAGACAGGATCTCCCAGTTGCCACCCACTTCAACTCCGCTTCACATTCCCATTCGGATATGTCCATACTTGGCCTCCTCTACTGCCATGATGAGGCCAAACTCAGGTTGGAGAAGCAACACCTCATATACCATCTGGGTAGTCTCCAGCCCCTTGGTATGAACATCGAATTCTCCAACTTCTGGTATTTCCCTCCCCCTCCTTTCCCCCATCCCACTTTCACTCTGCCTCCTCTTCCAGCTGCCTATCACCTCTCTCATGATTCTGCCTTCTTCTACTACCAATAGTGCTTTCCCCTTACGTTCCTTCTTCACCTCTCCTGCCTATCTCCTCCCTGCTTCCCCTCCCCCACCCCTTGATCTTTCCTCTGATTGGTTTTTCACCCGGCACCTTCCACCCTCCCCCCACCTTCTTTATGGGGCCCCTCCCCCCACCTTCTTTATGGGGCCCCTGCCCCCTCCTTCTTCAGTCCTGACGAAGGGTCTCGGCCTGAAACGTTGACTGCTTGTTTCAACGGATGCTGCCCGACCTGCTGAGTTCCTCCAGCTTGTTTGTTCATGTTGATTTGACCACAGCATCTGCAGTGTACTTTGTGTTTACATAGACCTCGGTCTAGTTTACAGTATAAGCCAGTGGGCTAAATTCCAGACCACAGCACACACAATTTGCCAAACAACCAATCAACGATGATTTTGGTTTTTCCCTGGCACCTGCCAGCTTTCTCCTTCCCACCCTCCCCCCCACCTTCTTTATGGGGCCCCTGCCCCCTCCTTCTTCAGTCCTGACAAAGGGTCTCAGCCCAAAACGTTGACTGCTCATTTCCGCGGATGCTGTCCGACCCGCTGAGTTCCTCCAGCTTGTTTGTTCAAGGTCTATGTGTCTGCTTCTAGAATGGCTTGCGGAAAACCATAGGTGTATAAGATGATGAGAGGCATTGAGCATGTGGATAGCCAGAGGCTTTTTCCCAGGGCTGAAGTGGCTAACACGAGGGTGCATAGATTTAAGGTGCTTGGAAGTAGGTTAAAGAGGGATGTCAGAGGAAAGTTTTTGACACAGAGAGTGGTTGGTGTGTGGAATGCACTGCCAGCCACAGTGGTAGAGGTGGATACAGTAGCATCTTTTAAGAGCCTCTTAGATAGGTATGTGGAGCTTAGAAAAATAGAGGGTAATTCTAGGCAGTTTCTAGAGTAGGTTACATGGTTGGCACAACATTGATGGCTGAAGGGCCTGTAATGTGCTGTAGATTTCTATTATTCTAGGAATTCCCTTGCATGTCGCACATTTGCGTGTGCCATGACTTTTAGTGATGGGAGTGTCACTGAATGCCAGGGGGTGAAAACTGAGTTTTCTCTTGCTGGTTATCACCATTGCCTGGCGTAAAAGCAGTGGAATGTAACTTGCCACCTGTGGCCCAGGCATGAATATTGCCCACCTCTTGCTGCTTTCAGTGGTGGACTGCTTCAGTACCTGAGGAGTCGCAAGTGGTTTTGAACATTGTGCATTCATCTGCAAACATCCCACTTCTGACCTTACAGTTGAAGGAAGGACATTGATGAAGCAGCTGAAGATGGGTGGGCCCAGGGCACTATCCTGAGGAGATATCCTGTGGCAAACCAACCAGCGTAACCATCCTCCTTTATTCTAGGCATGATTCCAACCAAGAATTGAGTGGCGAGGTGGAGATACGTCTCTGCCAAAGGAGGCGTAAGGTGTGCCTTCCCTCCACTAGCCTGCAGGTCACCCTTGGGCAAGGTGTAGCACCTGCTTAGCACCACCCCCCCCCACCCCCCCCCCCCACCATACCAGATCAGGGTCACGCGAAGCCATGCAGCAGGTGATGGATGGTTGAATGATCAGTTGGTGTTTATCACAAGTTCAGCTTATGCGACCACTGTCCAGTCAAGTCAACTTTTATTGTCATTTCGACCATAACTGCTGGTACAGTACATAGTAAAAATGAGACAACTTTTTTCAGGACCATGGTGTTACATGACTCAGTACAAAAACTAGACTGAACTACGTAAAAAAAACAACACAGAGAAAACAAAACAACTACACTAGACTACAGACCTACCCAGGACTGCATAAAGTGCACAAAACAGTGCAGGCATTACAATAAATAATAAACAGGACAATAGGGCAGTAAGGTGTCAGTCCAGGCTCTGGGTATTGAGGAGTCTGATAGCTTGGGGGAAGAAACTGTTACATAGTCTGGTCATGAGAGCCCGAATGCTTCAGTGTCTTTTCCCAGATGGCAGGATGGAGAAGAGTTTGTATGAGGGGTGTGTGGGGTCCTTCATAATGCTGTTTGCTTTGTGGATGCAGCGTGTAGTGTAAATGTCTGTGATGGCGGGAAGAGAGACCCTGATGATCTTCTCAGCTGACCTCACTATCCGCTGCAGGGTCTTGCGATCCAAGATGGTGCAATTTCCGAACCAGGCTGTGATGCAGCTGCTCAGGATGCTCTCAATACAACCCCTGTAGAATGTGATGAGGATGGGGGGTGGGAGATGGACTTTCCTCAGCTTTCGCAGAAAGTAGAGACGCTGCTGGGCTTTCTTTGCTATGGAGCTGGTGTTGAGGGACCAGGTGAGATTCTCCGCCAGGTGAACACCAAGAAATTTGGTGCTCTTAACGATCTCTACCGAGGAGCCGTCGATGTTCAGTGGGGAGTGGTTGCTCCATGCCCTCCTGAAATCAACAACTATCTCTCTTGCTTTGTTCACATTCAGAGACAGGTTGTTGGCTCTGCACCAGTCCGTTAGCCGCTGCACCTCCTCTCTGTAAGCTGACTCGTCATTCTTGCTGATGAGACCCACCATGGTCGTGTCATCGGTGAACTTGATGATATGGTTCGAGCTGTGTGTTGCAGCACAATCATGGGTCAACAGAGTGAACAGCAGTGGACTGAGCACACAGCCCTGGGGGCCCCCCGTGCTCAGTGTGAAGGTGTTGGAGATGCTGCTCCCGATCCGGACTGACTGAGGTCTCCCAGTCAGGAAGTCTAGGATCCAGTTGCAGAGGGAGGTGTTCAGGCCCAGTAGGCTCAGCTTTCCAATCAGTTTCTGAGGGATGATTGTGTTGAATGCTGAACTGAAATCTATGAACAGCATCCAAACGTACGTGTCTTTTTTGTCCAGGTGGGTTAGGGCCAGGTGGAGGGTGATGGCAATGGTGTTGTCCGTTGAGCAGTTGGGATGGTACACAAACTGCAGGGGGGCAGCAGGGTCTTGATGTGCCTCATGACAAGCCTCTCAAAACACTTCATGATGATGGATGTGAGTGCAACAGGACGGTAGTCATTGAGGCAGGACACTGAAGACTTTTTCGGCACGGGGATGATGATGGCAGCCTTGAAGCATGTTGGAACTGATCCCAGGCAGACAATCTTTGAAGAGTACTGATAATGGCTGGGGGCGGGGGGTGGAGTTCACCTACCTTGTAAAGACATTGTCCGGAGGAAGGCAAACCATTTCTGCAGAAAAAATTGCCAAGAACAATCATGGTCATGGATAGAGAAAAGAATCAGAAAAACAGCAATCTCCTTATAATCACAGGATCGTACCAGTGGAAGCAAGTTTCTATCTATAAAAAAATAATCAATCCGAGAGTACACATGATGAACCTGAGAGAAATATGAATATTCCTTTTCTTGGGGGTGTAAAAAACACCACACGTCAAGAATACCACATTGAGATAAAAAACGATTTAAAAAGTAGGACTGATTTATTAGTGACAGGGGTTTTACTTGAAGAGTAATCTAATATAGGGTCAAGCCAAAAATTAAAATCTCCACCCTGTGTTTCTGGCTTTAAGATTACCTGTTTACTCTGTACCAAATAAAAGTTGGCATTTTAACTTATCATTGTTATCCGATAAAAATTTTCTAAAGTTTTTGGAAAACCATATTACTTTTTTCTTTAAAGAAAATTTTAAAGGAGACACTGCTGGTAATATAGTCTGGGATTCTTTTAAAGCATATGTTTGTGGAGAAATTATCTCTTACTCTACCTATATAAAGAAAAAAGCTGACAAAGAAAGGTCTGACCTAGCAGCGATAATAAAAGATCTTGATCGAAAGTATGCTCTATCTCCAGATCCAAGTATATATAATAAGCGTATTGAAATACAATCCAAGTATAATCTTCTGCTGACTTACCCAATTGAACGACAGCTGTTGAGAGATAAAACTCAATTTTACATTCACGGGGATAGAACTGGTAGTTTATTAGCCAATTGCTTAAAATCTTTTACAGTTAATCGTCAAATCACAGAAATTTTTAAAGATAGTGGAACTAAGACATCCAACCATTCTGAAATTAACAACGTATTTAAAGACTTTTACCTTAAGTTGTATCAGTCTGACTCTTCTTCAGATGATACCTATATGAATGCTTTTTTCAGTAATATCAACATTCCTACATTGTCTGCTGATAGTCTGACACAGTTAGATCAGCCTATTTCCGATGAAGAAGTGGCTGAGGCTATACGTGCTTTACATTCTGGTAAGACCCCAGGACCTGATGGCTTTCCTGGGGAGTTTTATAAAACTTTCACTACGTTACTTACACCTTATTTATCCTCTGTTTTATCAGAGTCCTTTAAATCAGGTAAACTCCCTCAATTTTTTTATGAAGCTTTTGTTTCTCTTATTCTTAAAAAAAATAAAAATCCAGCTGAATGTTCTTCATACAGACCGATTTCTTTATTAAATGTTGATGCAAAAATTTTATCCAAAATCTTAGCTCGAAGACTTGAAAATATTCTACCATCTATTATATCACATGACCAGGCAGGATTTATGAAAAATCGTTACTCACATTTTAATATACGTCGGTTATTGAATGTGATATATTCACCATCCAAAAAAATATCAGAGTGTATATTATCCTTAGATGCAGAAAAAGCCTTTGATAGGATTGAGTGGAATTATCTTTTTAAGACCTTAGAAAAGTTTAATTTTGGGCCTAATTTTATTCATTGGGTTAAATTAATCTTCTTGTCTCCTACCGCTCAGGTTATTACTAACTTCCAAATTTCTGAGCCCTTTAAATTACAGCGGGGAACTAGACAAGGTTGTCCTCTTAGTCCTTTACTTTTTGCTTTAGCTATAGAACCCTTAGCAATAGCACTTTGAGAATCTAAGGACATTTCTGGTATACTAAGGGAAGGTATGTCTCATAAAATTTCATTATACGCTGATGATATTTTACTTTTTATCTCTAACACTGAAACTTCTTTACCTTTGGTTCTTTCTTTAATCTCCCAGTTTAGTTCTTTTTCAGGATATAAGCTGAACCTACATAAAAGTGAGCTATTTCCTTTAAATGACCTAATGTCATCAAATGGCAAATTTCCGTTCAAAGTTGTTACAAGTCAATTTACATATCTAGGTGTAACAATTACTAAAAACTTCAAGAATTTATTTAAAGAAAACTTAAACCCCTTATTGAATTATGTGAAAAAGACGTCCCCTCTTTCTTTATCCCTAATTGGCCGAATTAATTCGATTAAATTGAAGATTCTTCCTAAATTTTTATATCTTTTTCAGGCCTTACCTATTTTTATTCCTAAGACGTACTTTGATTCTTTAGATTCAATTTTAACCTCTTATATTTGGAATAATAAACAAGCTCGTTTAAGTAAAGTTTACTTACAAAGAAATAAAAAGATGGGTGGACTAGCCCTACCCAATTTTAGGTTTTACTATTGGGCTGCCAATATAAGGAATATTACTTTCTGGTCCTATTATATTTATCGTAAAGATTGCCCATCATGGGTCTCCTTAGAAGTTAATTCTGTAAAAAATTCCTCTATTGTCTCTCTTCTTGGATCATACTCTTCTTTTTCAGCAAATAAAACAACAGATAACATAATTGTTAAGCAAACTTTAAGGATCTGGTCTCAATTTAGAAAATTTTTTGGTTTAGCAAATTTTTCATTATCATCTCCCATTCACCTTAATTATTTTTTTTATCCCTTCCATGACTGATAAAGTCTTTAAAGATTGGGATGAACTAGGTATTAAGTGTTTTTGGGACCTGTTTATCTCAGGATCTCTTGCTTCATTTGACCAATTGTCAAATAAATTTGCACTCCCAAAAACACATTTTTACAGATACCTTTAAATTAGAGATTTTCTACGTTTCCAATTAGCTACTTTTCCTAAAGGTCCTGATGAAAATTTACTGGACGATCTTTTAAATTTAAAACCTTTTGTTAATGGTTCTATTACCGGTATCTATAACTTGTTGATTGATTCTAGACAAGACTTTTTAGATAAAATAAAAAAAGCTTGGGAGGATGACCTAAATTGTCAGATTTATGATGATAGATGGAATAAAATTCTTAAACGGGTTAATAAATCATCTTTCTGTGCTCGTCATTCTCTTCTACAATTTAAAGTGGTTCATAGAGCTTACATTTCTAAACAGAAGCTCTCCAGTTTTTACCCGAATGTTTCTCCACTTTGTAATAAATGCAACTCTGCTGATGCCTCTTTAATTCATATGATTTGGTTTTGCCCTACAATTGAAAAGTTTTGGCAGGAAGTATTTCATACCTTCTCACAACTTTTTAGGGTCCAATTTGACTCAAATCCCCTTACTGCCTTGTTTGGTATTATTGCAAATGAAGATATAACTTTAAATATCCTAACCTACAGGTTTTAGTTTTTACCTCTCTTTTAGCAAGAAGAGCAATCTTGCTTAAATGGAAGGAGTCTACCCCTCCTACACATCTTCAATGGCTACGTGATATTATGTCGTATTTAAATTTAGAAAAGATCCGCTGCTCAGTCTTAAATTAGAAACAATCTTTTCATGATATTTGGGGACCTTTCCTAAATTACTTTTCCAATTTATAAAGTTTAACAGTGCACAGACTTTTATGTATATTTTTATCTTCTCTTCTTAAGTGAATATGTTTTTTTTTCTAATTATCCATTGTCATCCATCAGCTTTTTTCTTTGGTAGTTGGTAGGGGGTTGACCTTTTTTTATTAAAAAAATTTCTTTTATGATGCATAACTTATCTTTAAATTTTTGATTACAGAGTGGTATACCTTTATGTGTTATGCTATAACATTTTGATCAATTTTATTACAATATATGAATGTGCACAAGTTATGTTGAGATGTATCTATGTGTTGCACTCTGTAGATCTTGTTTTTCTTCTTCTGAATAAAAATATTGTAAAAAGAAAGAAAGAAAAACAGCATGGAAAGGGTCTTCCCCATAAACAGATTAAAGACAGTTGGAAGACCATGATCAACTATGTCATACAACATGGCACATAATGATCATGATTCCAACCAGTAGGGGGTTTCCCCCGATTTCCATTGGCTCCAAATTAGCCAAGGTTCCTTGACGCTGTATTGGACGCGTGGTGCAAATGCCGAGAGGGACACACTGAAGCAGATCATCAATTCACTGACTTTAATAGGAACTGTGCAGAAATAAAGGAAAAACAATCAACGCTAGGCCAGCTGACCCTTGAGTTAACTAGAACTTTCAAACTAAAATAGCGCCATATAGCAGCTTGGCAGTGATAGCTGAATACTAAGTAAATATTGCTCCTTAACTGTGTCAGTCTAACTGGTAGTCTTTTTTTCCCAGAACCAGGGCAATGGCAAGCAGGGAGTGTTGATGTTGTGCTTTTGGTCCAGTCTCGACAAGGTTGAAATGAGAGGAAGGGAGTTAAATATCACCGGCTAGAACGTGCATACTTGTGAGCGCGATTCCCGATCCCATTCTGCCGCTCACCTGCAAAGGCACCCAGAGTCTGTGGTTGTGACAGGTTCCCCCCCCTCAATGCCCTCAGGCACAGCTCCCAGAGTGCCAGATGACTCTCCCTGCCACATGAGAGACTTGACCAGGATGTCAGGAACGTTCCCTAGGGCCAGAACCCTCCCGATCCATAAGATATTGGACACTTCCCCACACTCAGCCAGATGCCAGGAAGTGCTGGGCAGAGCAGACCAGCCACCTATCCATCAGGTGGGGAGGATGGGAAGAAGAGCCAGGGGGGAGGGGGGTGAACAAGTCACCAGCTTGAGATGTGAAACATGGAACACTGGATGAATCCGTGTTGATGATTCCAGACGAGAGGTTGGCTGTAGCTTCCACAAGAGAACCAAAAGCCTTCCAAACCTGGGGCGTGAACCGTCATCCTCAATCAGACACTATGTCCTGAATCATGAGAGTGGCAGTGTCACGAGGCAGCCTTGGAGTATCAGTCCATGACCACCATAAAGGTAGTGTTTCCAGTACTCAGGGGCAGACCAGTGATGACATCCACCGAGAGGTGGGACCAGGGGCAGTGAGACACAGGCAGTAGGCATAGCAGACCCGCAGGATGCTGGCACAATGTCTCGCTCTGGCCACAAGTGAGACAGGCAGAGAAGAAGTCGTGGACATTCTGGGACCAAAATCATTTCATGATAAATTTCATGATTGGTTGAATTCCAATTGGAGTGACACCACCCCCCACCCCCCCCCCCCCCCCCCCACATTCCAACACTCTGGGGCACACCGTGGCAGGGGCAAACAGCGCGTTGGGAGATCCCTCACCTGGATCAGACGGTTAGATGGCCCTCACCTTTGCCTCTATCCTCCAAATCACCGGAGCAGCAATGCACAAGCGAGGAAGGATGGACTCTGGATTAGCGTTGTCCTCAAACACGTTGGACTGCCGGGAGAGAGCATCAGCCTTGGTATTCCTGCTGCCAGGATGGCAGGTGAAGGTGAAATTAAACCATGATGAAGGCCAGGACCAGGACGTCCTTGAAAGCCAGAAGTTCTTGGTTCCTGACATCATAGCTACATTTGGCAGGAGTCGTGCTACGGAAGTGAAAGGCACAGGGGTGGGAGAGTACAGCTCCAATGCAGATCTCTGATGCATCCTCCTCAGCGATGAATGGATAGGATGGGTCTAAGTGTTGCAGCACTGGGGCAGTGGTGGAGCATCACTTTAGTTCCTCAACACCCGCTCCATAGCAAAGAAAGCCCAGCAGCGTTTCTACTTTCTGCGAAGGCTGAGGAAAGTCCATCTCCCAACCCCCATCCTCATCACATTCTACAGGGGTTGTACTGAGAGCATCCTGAGCAGCTGCATCACTGCCTGGTTCGGAAATTGCACCATCTCGGATCGCAAGACCCTGCAGCGGATAGTGAGGTCAGCTGAGAAGATCAATGGGGTCTCTCTTACCGCCATTACGTACATTTACACTACATGCTGCATCCGCAAAGCAAACAGCATTATGAAGGACCCCACGCACCCCCATACAAACTCCTGCCGTCTGGGAAAAGGCACCAAAGCATTTGGGCTCTCACGACCAGACTATGTAAACAGTTTCTTCCCCCAAGCTTTCAGACTCCTCAATACCCAGTGCCTGGACTGACACCTTACTGCCCTATTGTCTTGTTTATTACTTATTGTAATGCCTGCACTGTTTTTGTGCACTTTATGCAGTCCTGGGTAGGTCTGTAGCCTAGTGTAGTTTTTTTCTGTGTTGTTTTTTACATAGTTCAGTCTAGTTTTTGTACTGTTTCATGTAACACCATGGTCCTGAAAAACGACTCATTTTTTACTATGTACTGTACCAGCATTTATGGTCGAAATGACAATAAAAGTGACTTGACCTGACTTGAAGAAAGCTTGATCGGCTTCACTTATCCAAAGGAATCCTGCAGAGGTCTTCCTGGTGAGTGTTGCAATGGAATTGAAGTTTCTGATGAAGCATAGATAAACGTTTGCAAACCCCATGAAGTGCTGCATCTGTTTGATTGTAGATAGTTTGGGCCATTCTTTGACTGCTTGACCTTTGCATGGGTCCATTTGAACACTGGATATAGTCCAAAAGCAACACCTGCTCTTTATGGAACTCACATTTCTCTTGGCTTGGCTCTTGAGGAACTGTCTGAAAACCCTCCGGAATTGCTGGGCGTGTTCCTGGTGGGACCAGGAATAGATCAGAATGTCACCCAAATACACAAAAAACAAATTGATTCAAAATGTCCCGGAGCACAAAGTTGAGCAGGGCCTGAAAAGTAGCTGGAGCTCTTTGGTAACACACACAAAATGTTGGAGGAACTCTGCAGGCCAGGCAGCACTATGGAAATGAATTAACAGTCAACATTTGGAGCCGAGACCCTTCATCAAGTCTGCAAAGGAAGAGGAGAAGTCTGAGTAAGTCCTTCTAAATCAGAGTTCCTTCTTACACTGACTTTTCCTCTTCTTTTCCAGTCCTGATGAAGGGTCTTGGCCCAAAACGTCAACTGTTTACTCTTTTCCATAGATGCTGCCTGACCTGCTGAGTTCCTCCAGCATTTTGTGTGTGTTGCTTTGGATTTCCGGAGTCTGCAGATTTTCCTGTGTTTGTGAGCCGGAACTAGGTTTTGTAACTCTAGAAGCTGATCAAAAGTAAAACACAGAAGCTGGGATGTGTTTTATCTACTTGATTTTTCTTTAGTGAGGTTCACACATATGACGCAGTGGCGAAATGATGTATGCCATTCACGTACTTCTTACATACAACCCAAACTGAAATGTGTAAGCAAACCAAGAATGCTTAATCAAACTATGTGCTTACAATATTACTGAAAAATTAAATACACTACCCTCCTCCCTGCTTAGCTGTAAACTCCAACTCAATGTAGAATGCATCTCAACTCAAATGTGTATCGGTTTGCTCTCTAGTCACCTTATATATATATTGTGACAGAGAGCATTCGGTAAGCACACTCCTTACACACGCCCATTCACACACACAGAAATGTTGCCTGGTCATTCTGCTGTCGTCGCAGTGAGTGTGTGCACTTCAAAGTCTTCCCTCTGCTATATTCACATCATGGTTCCTAAACCGAGCTGATGCACTCAGGTTGGCTTTATGGTGCCTTTCCCACCGTACACGGGGAATATTCCACTTCTTTAGTACTGACGATGTGTAAATGTTGTTTGTATACAGTATTTATGGTAGATACTTATGTTTATTTTGTAATATGAATGTAACTACATTGTGGGGTGCATCATATTCTAATTCATGTGTTGTCTTAAATTAACTTAGTTGATCTTTATTGATGGTACGACCGTGGTGCCTAAAAATAGAGGAGCTCTTCGCCCTCAGTATGAGAGGGATAGGGGATGCCAGGAGTCACACTGCACACAAATAAGATAGATAGATAGATAGATAGATACTTTATTCATCCCCATGGGGAAATTCAACTTTTTTTCCAATGTCCCATACACTTGTTGTAGCAAAACTAATTACATACAATACTTAACTCAGTAAAAAATATGATATGCATCTAAATCACTATCTCAAAAAGCATTAATAATAGCTTTTAAAAGGTTCTTAAGTCCTGGCGGTAGAATTGTAAAGCCTAATGGCATTGGGGAGTATTGACCTCTTCATCCTGTCTGAGGAGCATTGCATCGATAGTAACCTGTCGCTGAAACTGCTTCTCTGTCTCTGGATGGTGCTATGTAGAGGATGTTCAGAGTTTTCCATAATTGACCGTAGCCTAGTAGTAATAAGTACGGATCTATTTTGTGTTTTCTTGTAGATATCTTTTTGTAAATAATGGCAGTTTTCTTTTCACTATTTTTTTGTAAGTTTGATTTTTGATGCATTTAGTAAACACCCTTGCACTAAAGTGCTCAGTGGCTCCAGCCATTTTATCTTTGGCCATAACCCACATGTCTGACACTTGGTGGCAGCAGTGAGATGGCCAGTTGTAAAGGAGTGTGTTCAACTCCAGGAAGAGTGGGATTGAGGTTCCAAGTCAGGAACCCCCCCCCCCCCCCCACCCCGCCCCGAGGCCCAACTCCCTGAAGCCTGGGAAACAGTAGAGACCTCAGAGGAGAAAGGACTTCAGGCCCAGGGTCAAACTCAGACCAGAAGCAAAAAAGACCTTCAAATGGCACCACCTCCAAACCGTCCCCAGAAAATCTGCCCGGCAGAGGAGAGTTGATGCTTTTAGAAAGGAACTCCAAAGCCTGTAGGAGATGTCTTCTTATCAACAAGGTGACAGTGTTAGGAACTTTCTCCTCAGGTTCAAGAGGATGGTCCAGATATGGTAATAGCCAGAGGAGGATTGGGCCTGCCAGCTGGTGCCACTACTAATGCTTCAAAGCCTACAATAGATGGAGAGAGGTCTAACAACTATCCTGACCTGAAGTAGGCACTGCTGGCTAAATCTGATATCTCAGCAGAATCATATCGTAATGCTTCCATTCTAGTACTTTACCACCAGGGGAATCACCCACTGAGATGTATCATCGCCTGAGGGGATTCAACCAGAGTAGAAGTCCAAGGAGGACATTGGTCAGGCCATTGTTCTGGAGCAGCTGCTGCGGCTTCTTCCTCCAGATACTAGAACATGGGTCCAAGAGCGTGAGCCCGTGAATGGGATTCACTGCGGCCTGTCTTACCCTGCAATTCCTCAATGCCCACAAGAGGTCGCCATCACCGCTATCATTCCAAAACGACAGAGATTCTTAACTCTCTGAGGGTCTCTCAGGGTAACTCTGCGGAATTGGGGAGTGGGAGAAATGAGGGCAAAGAACCTTTGGTAGTTGCTTCTATGACTTTTATTTGCTACCATTGTCAGTAGCCAGATCATAAGTCCTCTGTGTATCCTCTCAAGAAGCCCAAATTGTCAGGTATGTGCTATGTATCAAGAGAGGGAGGAATGTGATTATGATGACAGTGACTATAATGATTGTGAGTATGATAATGGGAATCAAGCAGAATGTGAGGAGAAAGAGCCTATGTTTATAATAGTCAAAGTTCATGGAAAACCTGTTAAAGCTCTTCGTGTCTGGAAACTCACTGGCTTTTTTTTAAAGAAAAGTCACACCCTTGCCTTTGGTGTTGACTACAGTTGTCAAACACCTTTCCATTGTCTCCATGGTGACTGGAAGTCTGAGCCGATGGCAGAACTCACTATTGAGCTGGATGACCGCAAGTTCTTGATGAAAGTGGGGCTGCTGGAGGAACTATCAGTTGACATGATTTGGGGCAGAGATTTGCCTGTGCTACATGAATTACTGAGGAAGGGAAATAGCCAATTACATCTATCTGTTATTCCAGGAGTAGATAGTGATGTTTCCTATTTTGTCCTGACTTGTGGTAAAACCAAAGCAAAGGCTGGGTTACAACTCTGCCTGACTTGCACGAGGGAGAAAACAAAAGGCCTAGAAAGTCACGCCACCAACAGTGCCTTGAGAAATAGTGAGTGGAACAGTCCTGTCATTATCATCCCCAAGAAGGCAGGCACTCTGAGGGTATGCACTGATTTCCGGAAGTTAAATGCCATTTCTTTTTTTGATAATTATCCTATGCTCTGTGTTGATGACCTCCTAGAAATGATTGGACGGGCAAACTACATTACTATGCTGAACCTTAGTAAAGGCTGCTGGCAGATTCCCCTGGATGACCAATCGAAACCCCTCACTGCCTTCGGCAACATTCCAGCAGCTGACGGACCGGGAGCCCCAAGGCTGTGAGGGCTGCAGAGCGGCCTACCTAGATGCAAACTACTGGAAAAGATTCTTAAGGATAGGATCTATGAGCATTTGGAGAAATACAGTCTACTCGTGGATAGTCAACATGGCTTTGTGAAGGGAAGATCGTGCCTCACGAGCCTGAGTTTTTTGAAGAGTTAACAAAAGAAATTGATGAGGGTAGGGCAGTGGATGTGGTCTACATGGACTTTAGCAAGGCATTTGACAAGGTCCCTCACGAGAGACTCATCCAGAAAGTCATGAGGCATGGGATAAGTGGAACCTTGGCTGTTTGGATAAAAAATTGGCTTAAAGGAAGAAAGCAGAGGGTAGATGTGGAAGGAAAGTATTCTGTCTGGAGGTCGGTGACTAGTGAAGTGCCGCAGGGATCTGTCCTGGGACCCCTGCTATTTGTGATTTTTATAAATGACCTGGATGTAGAGGCGGAAGGATGGGTGAGTAAGTTTGCAGATGACACGAAGATTGGAGGAGTTGTGGATGGAGCTGCAGGTTGTCGAAGGTTACAAGAGGATATAGACAGGCTGCAGAGTTGGGCAGAAAAATGGCAGATGGAGTTCAATCCAGATAAGTGTGAGGTGATGCATTTTGGAAGGACAAACCAGAAGACTGAGTACAGGATTAATGGTCAGTTACTTAAGAGTGTGGATGAACAAAGGGACCTTGGAGTTCAAATCCATACATCCCTCAAGGTCGCTGCACAGGTTGATAGGGTAGTTAAGAAGGCCCATGGGATGCTAGGCTTCATTAACAGGGGGATTGAGTTCAAGAGTAGAGAGGTCATGTTGCAACTCCACAAATCTCTGGTGAGACTGCACTTTATTGTGTTCAATTCTGGTCGCCTCATTATAGGAAGGATGTGGAAGCTATGGAGAGGGTGCAGAGGAGATTTACCAGGATGTTGCCTGGTTTGGAGAACAAGTCATACGAAGCAAGGTTAGCAGAGCTGGGACTTTTCTCTTGGAGCGTAGAAGAATGAGAGGGGACTTGATAGAGGTCTACAAGATTATGAGAGGCATAGATAGGGTGGATAGTCAGTACCTGTTTCCCAGGGCACCAATAGCAAACACCAGAGGGCATATGTATAAAGTTAAGAGAAGGAAGTTTAGGGGAGACATCAGGGGTAAGTTTTTTACACAGAGGGTTGTGAGCACCTGGAATGACTTGCCAGGGATGGTGGTGGAGGCTAAAACATTAGGGGTATTTAAGAGCCTCTTGGACAGGCACATGAATGAAAGAAAAATAGAGGGTTACAGGGTAGTGTGGGTTTAGTACTATTTTTTAATGGATTATATGGGTCGGCACAACATGGAGGGCTGAAGGGCCTGTATTGTGCTGTAATATTCTATGGTTCTATGACACAGCCAGACGTGGTTCGAGCCCCTGAATGCTCATCACAGGGTCCTGGGGGATATTCATGATGCCAGTCTCACCCTCAGTCTACAAAACGTGAGTGGGCAAAAAAAAAGGGAAACCAGATATCTTGGCTGCCAGCTGGGACATGGAGAGGTTCAAGCACGGGTGGACAAAGTGGAAGTGATCCCCGACCTCACACCAAGAAGGAAGTGAAGTCTTTCTTGGGTCTGGTAGGATGGTATCACAGGTTCATTCCCCACTCTGGACACACCTCTGACTAATCTCACTGGGAAGTGACCCAGTGACATGGACAGGTCAGTGCGAAAATGTTTTTCAAGCCATTGAAGCCCACATGTGTCCTTCACTTGTCCATTGGAGCCCTGACTTTAACAAACAGTTCCTTATCCAGCTGTAGGAATAGGCTTTGGAGCAGAGCTGGCAGAAGGAGAACATAGAGGAGAACGACCTGTTCTTTACCCGAACTGAAAACTCCTCCCAAGGGAAACCAGGTACCCTGCCATTGAAAAGGAGTATTTGCCCTTTAAGTGGGCACGATAACCTCCAGTACTACCTCCTTGGCAGGGAATTCGACCTTTACGCCCACCACAGAGCGTTGACAATGAAGGACCGTAATGCCAGAGCGTCACAGGGTGGAGCTCCAACCCTCCACATTCTGTGGTCATCATAAAGCAGGGAAAGGAAACGTTCCTGCAGACCCCCCGCCTTGGCTGCATCACCGCAGGAGAGGGGGGTGGCAATGTGACAGAGAGCACTTGGTAAACGCATTCCTTACACGCGCACATTTGCACACACGCATCGCCTGGCCATTCTGCTGTCATTGCACTGGGTGTATGCATTTCAATGTCTCTTTCTTCAGAGTAAAAGAGAGGTGAAAGTAGATATCGGACTGCTGGAGAGATAGTATGGGGGACAAAGAAACAGCTGATGAACTGAATAATTATTTTGCACCAGTCTTCTCACCAGCAGAATGGTGGAAATTCAAGAGTGTCGGGGGCAGAAGCATGTGAAGTTGCCATTACTAGGGAAAAGGTTCTTGGGAAACTGAAAGGTCTGAAGGTAAATATACCACCTGGACCAGATGGTGTACAGCCCAGGCTTCTGAAAGATGTGCCTGAAGAGACTGTGGAGGCATAGTAAAAATCTTTCAAGATTAAGTGCACTCTGGCTTGGTAGTGGAGGACTGGAAAATTGCAAATATCACTCCACTTTTCAAGAAGGGAGAGATGTAAAATAAAGGGAAATTACAATTAGTCTGACCTCAGTGGTTGGGAAGCAATTAGAGTCGATTGTTAAGGATGTGGTTTCTTGAAGGTACATGTTGAAATAGGCCACAGTCAGCATGGTTAAGGGAAAATCTTGTCTGACAAATCTGTTGGAATTCTTTGAACAAGTAAAGAGCAGGATAGACTATGGAGAGTCAGTGGATGTTGTGCACTTGGATTTTCAGAAGGCTTTTAACAAGGTGGCACACATGAGGCTGCCTAACAAGTTAAGAGCCCATGGTATTGCAGGAAATATAACAGCATGGATAGAGCGTTAGCTGATTGGCAGGATGCTAAGAGTGGGAATAAAGAGAGCCTTTTCTGGTTGGCTGCCGGTGACTAGTAGTGTTCCACAGGGGTCTGTGTTGGGACATCTTTACATAATATATCAATGATTTGGATGATGGAATTGATGGCTTTGCGGCCAAGCTTGCAGATGATACAAAGATAGGTGGAAGGGCAGGTAGTGTTAGGGAAGCAGACAAGCTACAGAAGGACTTAGATAGATTAAGAGAAAGGCCAAAGATGTGGCAGATGGAACACAGTGTCAGGAGGTGTTTGATCATGCACTTTAGTGGAAGAAATAAAAACAAACTATTATCTAAATAAAAAATCTGAGGTGCAAAGGGATTTGGGAGTCCTCATGCAGATTCCCTAAAATGTAATTTGCAGGTTGAGCTGGTGGTGAGGAAGGCAAATGAAAATATTAGCATTCATTTTGAGAGGAGCAGAATATTTATTTATTGATTGATTGATTGATTGAGCTACAGAGCAGAATAGGCCCTTCCAGTCCTTTCAGATGCATCACCCAGCGACTCCTGATTTAATCCTACCCACATCATGCGACAATTAACCTACCAACCTGTACATCTTTGGACTGTGGGAGGAAACCAGAGCACCCAGAGAAAATCCACCCAGTCACAGGGGGAACATGTAAACTCCCTACATTCAGTGGCAGGAATTTGTACCGGGTCACCTGACTGTAAAGTGTGTGCTAACCACTACAGTACTGTGCTGCCCCACGGTAAATCTAAAAGGAAGGATGTAATGCTAAGGCTTTATAAGGCACTGGTGAGGCATCAACTGAAGTTCTGTGAGCCATTTTAGAACCTCTTAGCTAAGAAAGGATGTGCTTACATTAGAGTAGGTTCAAAGGAAGTTGACAAAAATGATTCCAGGATTGAAAGGCTTGTCATATGAGGAGCATTTGATGGCTCTGGGCCTGTACTCACTGAAATTCAGAAGAATGAGGGGGGTATCTCATTGAAATCTATTGAATGTTCAATCGCCTTGATAGAGTAGATGTGGAAAAGATGTTTCCTATGGTGGGAGAGTCTAAGACCAGAGAGCACAGCCTCAGAATGGAGGGACGTCCATTCAGAATAGAGGTAAGGAGGAATTTCTTTAGCCAGGGAGCGGTGAATCTCTTTGTTGTCATTGGCAGCTGTGAAGGCCAAGTCATTGGGTATATTTAAGGCAGAAGGTTGGATTAGTCAGGGCATGAAGGGACACGGGCAAAAGGCGGAGATTGGGGCTGAGAAGGAAATGGATCAGCCATGATGAAATGGAGGAGCAGACTCAATGGGCCAAATGGCCTAATTTTGTCCCTTTATCTAATGGTCTTGTTTTATAATGGGTCTTAAACCAAGCTGATGTGCTGGGGTTGGCTTTATGGTGCCTGTCCCACCGTACACAGCAGAATATTCCATTTCTTTTGTAATGGGGTTGTATAACTATGTATCTGTTGTTTGTATACAGTATTTAAGCTAAACACTACCATTTATTTTGTAATATGATTGTAACTACAATGTGGGGTGTATCATATTCTAATCCTTGTGTCATCGTAAGTTAACTTTGTGGGTAATTAAAAATGGTGTGTCCTGGTGCCTAAAGAAAGGAGCTCTTCACCTTCAGTGAGGGAGAGATAGGGGCCAGGAGGATACAGTCGAATATATCCACAGGATAGTAAATTTTAAATTGTCCCATTCGGGCCTAAAGATTTAATCACTGTTGTGGACTTCTTACTCTAGTGCAGGGGTGTCAAACTCAAATACACAGTGAGCCAAAATTTAAAAATCGGTACAAGTCGAGGGCCGGACTGGTTCAGCGTTTATTGCAAAACTTATTGAAATGAATTTATTACACATATTAACCTGGAACTAACAAAGCTTAGGTTATTGCCTACAAAAACAACATTGAACATTAAATAAATAAAAAATCAGTTGCATTTATTTCTTATGGCTTTATCTGCAGCTTTTCCGGAGTAATTTCTAATGAAAACATTTTTCCACAGGCCAACACTCTGTGATTCACACTAGTCTAAGCCAGATACTTGGCATCTCATCTTGGATGTAAGTTCATCAATGTTTGGAGTCAGGCTCTGAGCTGAGGAAATCCTCAGAATTGAGTGAAGGTGTTCATCAGAAAGACGACTCCTGTGTGATGTTTTGTTTATCTTCATCAAAGAGAACAGTTGTTCACACAGATATGTGCTGCCAAACATAGAGCGCATTTGAGCAGCTTGGGTACGCAGCTGGGACATTGTGTCGGGAATGAAACGTAGAAACTGTGCAGCGCCCACCGAGTCATACTTTGCCTTGAGTGTGTCACTACATTGGAGTTCAATCAGCTACATTTGTATGTTGGTTGGTGCGCTTTCCACGTCAGCTGCAAATGGATTACTGAGCAGTTCAAACCTGCTTTTTTGGGCTTCAAAGTCGGCAAATCGCCGTGTGAAGTCGGCACCAAGTATGCTAAGTTTTTCAGCAAACTTTGCACGTGGGAACACTGCGGTAGAAACCTGCTTTTTCATAGTTTGGCAACACGGAAAATGGCTCAAGTTTTCCTGCTGCATCTGCGTCTCCCACAGGCGCAGCTTGGTTTTAAAAGCCCTCACTGCAGCGTACATGTCTGTGATCACACAACCCCGCCCCTGAAGCTGCGGGTTGAGCGCTTTGAGATGGCTCGTGATGTCACACAGAAACGCCATTTCACAAAGCAACTTTTTATCCCGGAGCTCTGTTGTGTCTTTCTCTTTGCTTTCCATGAACTGACAGATCTCCTCACGCAACTCGAAATATCTTTTCAGCACTTTTCCTTGGCTTAACCATCGCACCTCTGTGTGATAGGGCAAATCATTATATTCTGAACCCAACTCCTCCAGAAACGACTTGAACTCACGGTGATTCAAACCTTTGGCTCTTATGAAGTTAACTGCTCGTGTTATGGTGCTCATTATATGTTCCATTTTCAAGGCTTTGCCACACAAAGATTCCTGGTGTATGATGTGCCATGCATTGATCTTAATCCCAGAAGTTCCTCTGTTACACACAGACTTGAGTCCATTCCACGAATGAAAATTGACAATTGGGCAGTATCAGAAGTGTCCCTGCTCTCATCCACAGCAAGGGAATATGCGATGAAATCTCTTCCCTTCCCCACCAGCTGTTGTTGTAGATTGGTGGCAAGCTCACGTACACGGTCAGCAACGGTGTTTCTGCTCAGGCTCACATTTGAAAATGCTTGCCTTTTATCTGGGCACACGACGTCGCAAACTTTCATCATGCAGTTTTTAACAAATTCTCCCTCGGTAAAGGGCCGGGCTGATTTAGCGATCTCTGCTGCCACAATAAAACTAGCCTTTACAGCAGCCTCACTTTGTGTTTTGGCTTTTGTGAACATAGCCTGCTGTGACGCCAGACTTCTTTTCAACTCTTCTACCTTCTGGAGCTTCTGCTTCTTGTCCAGATGCTTGTATTTGTCGTGGTGTTTCGTTTCATAGTGTCGTCTTACGTTATATTCTTTAATTACAGCCACACCATCTTCGCACACAAGACAAACAGGTTTGCCCTTTATATCTGCGAACATATACTCTGCCTCCCACCTGCCTTGAAAACCCCTGTTTTCAAAGTCCACCTTTTGTTCAGCCATTTTTGGGGTGAGGGATAGCTGAAAGTTGACCACACGTGACTAGCGCCATAAGGATGCTGATGAGAGAGTAAGGCAAGCGCGAGCAATGCACTGGCAGTGCATTGTGGGATTTGTAGTATTAGTGGTGCATGCAATATACCGACGGGCCAGCTCTAATAGAAAAAAAATTTATTCATTAATGATATTCAGGAAATAAACCAGGGAAACCGAATAAACACTAAAAACCCTGAAAACCTGGTACCTGAATAAACTCAGCATTAGCCATATCATACGCCATAGGCACTTCGATTACTGGGGCCAGCTTTAATAGTAATTAGATATTATCTCACGGGCCAAAGATAATTCCACCGCGGGCCGGATTTGGCCCGCGGGCCTTGAGTTTGACATATATGCTCTAGTGGGATAATGTTTTTCCTGACAAGGGCAGTCAGTCTGCTCTGCAGGTGAGATTTGTGGCTGTGAAAGAATCTCAGGTTCTGGGGCCTCCTCCATGGTGGTTGTAGGCGTTGACCCTGAGACTGCAGGAAGCAGCTCTGAACACCCCTCTTCTCTGCCGATCGACGTGTTGTCTCCAGATGATATCAGGTGCAATCTCTACTGTGTGGGAGAGTGGATCAGTCCAGTCCTTAATCTTTCCAAGTGCCCACTTCTGATCACCGCGGTTATTCCTCACCAGGACTGTTTGTCCAGGAGTGAAACATCGCACCCCTTTGTTTGAGGAGCCCTCGGTTTGTCTCGGCTGTTTTTCCTGCATACTCCTTCTGAGATTGGGCTTGAGGAGATCCAAATGTGGGCGCAAGGGACAACCCAGGAACAGCAAAACTCAAAGCTGGTGAATTGTTGGTTGTGGGGTGTGCTGCATTGTGATACGCAAGGAAGAAATTGACTTGCGTCAGTGCAGTGTGTTCTGCTGACATTGCTCGCAGTGCATTCTTTAGACTCTTGACAAACCTTTCCTTCAAGCCATTTGTAGCTGGGTGGTACAGTGCAGAGGTAATATGTCTCATCCGATTCATTTTCAGGAATGACTGAAATGGTTCTGCAACGAACTATGATTCATTGTCACCGGCTAAGTGTTCTGGAACACCAGTCCTTGAGAAGTGGCTGTTCACCACATCAACAGTGTGCAAGGCTGTCATGGAGTCTATTGGGAACTCCTCTACAAAGAAATGTTGCCCATGAACAACCCAGCAAAATCCACGTGAGTCCTCTGCCAGGGAAATCCCAAGGATGGAGAGGTGCTGCTGTTGACATCTTCTGGATCTGCTGGCATCCTAATCTTCCCAGCGGTCAACCATTCAATACCTTGATGGTGATATTCTCTCTCAATTGCCGAGTGGGAACTCTCCATCTTTGAGCCAGAGGGATATCCATGAGATCCCTGGCTGCACCGGAGTCAATGCCTGAAGCTCTAGGGTCTAAGATCCCCATGACAAGGGCACTGGGAGCATCACAGAATGCTTGAAAGAAGAACCAACCCATCAGAACTCCCCTTCCTGCTGAAGGGTATCCTCCTTCACTGGGCATTTGGGACACAAAGTCCAAGTGTCCTGGATCACCACAGTAGAGGCAGGAACCTGTTCTCCTGGGCCGATCTTGTTCCTCTCACTCCTCTGCCCCACATGCAGAGGCTCCTCCACGCACTGTGTACTGGGTGATGCAGGAGAGGCTACGGACAAGCAGTGATCTGAGGAGTAAGAAGCTCGGAGAATTCTTTCTCCGCAGCATTCAGTTGCCCAGTTGTCAATTTGATTGGCCAGATTAATCAGGTCAACCAGGCTGTCCTATTCATCTTGCGCTGTGATCTCGTGTCAGGCACTGCGCTCTGGGCCTGTAATCGCTGGAGTTTAGAAGAATGAGGGGGGAATCTCATTGAAACCTATCAAATACTGAAAGGCCTGGATAGAATGGATGTGGGGAGGATGATTCCGATGGCGGGGGAGTCTAGGACCAGAGGACACAGCCTCAGAATTGAGAGACATCCACTGAGAACAGAGATAAGGAAATTTTTTTTAGCCAGAGGGTGGTGAATCTGTGGAATTCATTGCCACAGATGGCTGTGGAGGCCAAGGCATTGAGTATATTTAAAACAGAGATTTGTGGGTTCTTGATTAGTCAGGTCGTCAAAGGTTATGGGGAGGAGAATGTGGTTGAGAGGGATAATAAATCAGCCATTATAGAATGGTGAGCAATGAGCTGAATAGCCTAAGACTGCTCCTACATCTTATGGCCTTATGCACAGAACATGCCTGGGCAATTTTCCACATTGTTGGGTAGATACCAGCATTGTAGCTGCACTGGTGGTTGAGGATTTATGAGCTAATTACCACATATCAGAAAGGAACGTTCCCGAGACACAGTGTGGTTTTTGTCTGGGTCGCTATACCATCGACATGAATTTTGCTGTTCACCAGCTTCAAGAAAAATGTATCGAGCAGAGTCTAAAACCGTACATCACCAAACTGAAGTGTTTGATAAGGTGAACAGAGCGGCGCTCTGGACAATCTTGTCAAAATTGGGATGCCTGCACAAATTTGTCAGCCTCACCTGCATTTTTCGTGACAATATGACTGGCCAAGCCCTTGCAAACGGTGGCAGCTCAGAACCATTCAATGTTTCAAATGGAGTGAAGCAAGGGTGTGTGCTGGCCCCTGTGCCATTCAACCTGCTCTTCACATGTGTGTGCTGAACCACACAATCCAAGACCTCGAACGTGGTGTCTACCTAAGTATAGAATTGCTGGATCACTATTTGACCTGCCCCCTCTGAGTACCGGACAAAAGATAGTCAAGAAACTCATCCTTGAAGCCCCCTACTCCCACGAATGTGCTCTGGTGGCTCACACAGAGTTTGGACTTCAGCTGGGGTTTGTCAACAAATTCGCCGAAGACTTGCTTTGGTCTTACCATCAGCCTAAGCAAGACAGAAGTGTACAAAGGCTGTTGTAAATCTAGTCAAGAAGAAAAGAAGAGCTTACGAAAGGTTCAGAAAACTAGGTAATGATAGAGATCTGCTTGACTATAAGGCTAGCAGGAAGGAGCTTAAGAAAGAAATTAGGAGAGTCAGAAGGGGCCATGAGAAGGCCGTGGTGGACAGCATTAAGGAAAACCCCAAGGCATTCTACAAGTATGTGAAGAGCAAGAGGATAAGATTTGAGAGAATAGGACCAATCTAATGTGACAGTGGAAAAGTGTGTAAGGAGCTGGAGGAGATAGCATAGGTACTTAATGAGTACTTTGCTTCAGTATTCATTACAAATGTCCTTGGCGATTGCAGGGATGACTTACAGCAGACTGAAAAGCTTGAGCATGTAGATATTAAGAAAGAGGAGATGCCGGAACTTTTGGAAAGCATCAAGTTGAATAAGTCACCAGGACCAGACGAGATGTACCCAGGCTACTGTGGGAGGCAAGGGATGAGATTGCTGAGCCTCTGGCGATGATCTTTGCATCATCAATACGGACAGGAGAGGTTCCGGAGGAATTGAGGGTTGCGGATGTTGTTCCCTTAAGGGATTAGGGATAGCCCAGGAAATTATAGACCAGTGAGTCTTTCTTCAGTGGTTGTTAAGTTGATGGAGAAGATCCTGAGAGGAAGGAGTTATGAACATTTGGAGAGGCATAATATGATAAGGAATAGTCAGCATGGCTTTGTCAAAGGCAGGTCATGCCTTACTAGACTGATTGAATTTTTTGACGATGTGACTAAACACGTTGATGAAGGTAGAGCAGTAGATGTAGTATATATGGATTTCAGCAAGGCATTTGATAAGGTACCCCATGCAAGGCTTATTGAGAAAGTAAGGAGGCATGGGATCCAAGGGGCATTGCTTTGTGGATCCAGAACTAGCTTGCCTACAGGAGGCAAAGAGTGGTTGTAGACAGATCATATTCTGCATGGAGGTCGGTGACCAGTGGTGTACCTCAGGGATCTGTTCTGGGACCCCTACTCTTCGTGATTTTTATAAATAACCTGGATGAAGAAGTGGAGGGATGGGTTAGTCAATTTGCTGATGACACAAAGGTTGGGGGTGTTGTGGATAGTGTGGAGGGCTGTCAGAGGTTACAGCGGGACATTGATAGGATGCAAAACTGGGCTGAGAAGTGGCAGATGGAGTTCAACCCAGATAAGTGTGAGGTGGTTCATTTTGGTAGGTCAAATATGATGGTAGAATATAGTATTAATGGCAGTGTGGAGGATCAGAGGGATCTTGGGGTCTGAGTCCATAGGACACTCAAAGCAGCTACGCAAGTTGACTCTGTGGTTAAGAAAGCATATGATGCATTGGCCTTCATCAATCGTGGGATTGAGTTTAAGAGCCGAGAGGTAATGTTGCAGATATATAGGACCTTGGTCAGACCCCACTTGGAGTACTGTGCTCAGTTCCGGTTGCCTCACTACAGGAAGGATGTGGAAACCATAGAAAGGGTGCAGAGGAGATTTACAAGAATATTGACTGGATTGGGGAGCATGCCTTATGAGAATAGGTTGAGTGAACTTGGAGCGACAGAGGATGAGAGGTACCTGATAGAGGTGTATAAGATGATCAGAGGCATTGATCGTGTGGGTAGTCAGAGGCTTTTTCGCAGGGCTGAAATGGCTGACACGAGAGGGCACAGTTTTAAAGTGTTTGGAAGTAGGAGACATCGTGGGTAATTTTTTACGCTGAGATTGGTCAGTACGTGGAATGGGCTACCTGCGACGGTGGTGGAGGCGGATACAATGGGCTCTTTTAAGAGACTCCTGGACAGGTACATGGAGCTCACAAAAATAAGGGGCTATGGGTAACCCTAGGTAATTTCTAAGATAAGGACATGTTCGGCATAGCTTTGTGGGCTGAAGGGCCTGTATTGTGTTGTAGGTTTTCTATGTTTCTAAGTCCTATATCAACCGGCTCTTGGATCAGCAACTACCACTCCCTCGAACACTACTGAGGGAATAAGACTGTCGACAGTGCAAGAATTCAAGTATCTCGGCAATGTCATATGTACTGGTGGCTCACTAGGCAGAGAAATCAGCACCAGGATTTGCAAGGCCAGAGCCTTGGTTGACTGTGATCGCATGGGTTGAACCAGCACAACACCCTCCTGCCCACAAAACTACGCAGCTGCTGTCCTCAGCAGTCTCCTGTATGGATGTGAAACCTGGACCGTATACAGAAGACACCTCAAAATGCTGGAGGGATTCCATTTGCTTAATCCTTGGCCTTCATCGACAGCACTGAGTCACAAACCTAGAGGTCCTCAACAGGGCAGGGACCATGAGTGTTGAGGCCATGATAAAAGCACAGCTTCGGTGTACAGGGTGTGTCATAGGCAGGAAGGGTTCCCGAATCCAACAGCAAGTACAATACGGTGAGCTTTCACTGGGCATGAGGAATCGAGGCAGGCACCAAAGGATGTTCAGAGGCTGCATGAAATCTAACATTGCTCATACTGGGCTTGTACGAAAATAGCTGGAAGAGAGTGTGCAATACCGGAGTGGCTGGCGAGCCTCAGTTAGAACCGCTCACAACAACCTGGAGGAGAGACGCCGAACAGTACTAATCACCGCCCAACAAAGAAGGAAATCAATAGCAGCTCCAGATCCAGCACAGTTTTCATCTCCTTATTGTGAATGTCTCTATGTTGCTCACAACACGGACTCAGCAGCCACCTACAGAACTGCAGAAATCGAACTGTCCTCCTCAGGTACAGCAGACAACTGTTTGTAGCTGCACTGGCACAGCTTGACCAGGCTAACAGCAAATTCTGAAGCTCAAGTCTTCAGTGTTGTTGTCAGATCTCAAGAGCCTTTGCTGTATCCAATGTCTTTAGGCGTTACTTGATGTGTGTAACATGGGAAGAGTCATATTGGCTGAGCACTGGCATCTTTCCTGCTGGGGACCACTGGAAAACGCACAGACGGATCACCCACTTGGCACCTCTGGCTGAAGGGCCTTGTGAATACTATAGCTTTTTTACTGTGCTGATGTGTGGTTTTCCTGTGTCACAAGATTCAGCTCAACCCGTGTCATCAAGTTTGCGGCTGACACAGCAACGGTTGGCCTCGTCAACAACGTTGACGATGCAGAGAAAAGTGAGGAAGTGGTGCAGCTAGTGAATTGGTGTAAGAGGAACAACCTAAGTCTGAACGTGGAGAAAACCAAGGAAATCGTAGTGAACTTCAGGAAGGTGCAGATGAACCATCCCCCTCTGTGAATACAAGGCTCCTCCGTAGAGAGAGTTAAGTGCGCCAAGTTCCTGGGAGTTCACATCACAGATGATCTCACCTGGTCCCTTCATATCACCTCCCTGAACAAGAAGGCGCAGCAGCACCTCCACTTCCTAAGAAGACTGAGGCAAACAAGGCTCCCCCCCCCCCACCCCCCATATTAACTGAATTTTACAGGAGCTCCATTGAGAGCATCCTGACAAGTTGCATCTGCATCTGGTATGAGAGCAGTCGAGCATTAGACTGCGGGTCCCTACAAAGGACTGTGAGAACAGCTCAGAGGATCATAGCTCTCCCTACCATCAATCGGGGTCATTTACCAAGAGTGCTGCCTACACAGGGGCCTTAGAATTATTAAAGATCCCACCCATCCAGCCGGCATCCTCTGACTTTTCTATCGTCAAACGGGAGGCTCCGATGCATAAAAACAAGAACGGTCAGAATGGGAAACAGTTTCTTCCCCCAGGCCGTTAGGCTTCTGAACTCCCGCCGCACTGCCTTTGAAGTGTCACTGGTTAATCTGTTTTGTACATTACAATGTTCCATGTATGCACTTTAGTTTGTTATTTATGCATGATTCATCTGTAGACTTTATCCTTACCTTCACAAGCTAATGTATTATATGTACTACTGTGCTTTACACCCGGGTTTGGAGAAGCATTGTCTTGTTTCTATACACCTTATATGGTTCTGTATGTTATATACATGTATACATTTAAATGACAATAAACGTGACTTGAAATGGTCACCAAGTTTCCCAAATTACACCAATGAATGGCAATTTGATAGATGGTAGAAGTTTACAACAGGCTCTGGGAAGGCTAAATAGAAGCAGTTCCCATTAATGGATGGCCCCAGGGCTCTCAGATTTAGTGATGAGCAAAAGACAAAGGTGATGCACAATTACTTCATTCAGACAGATGTTTTAACCTGGAACTCCCTGCCTGCAAGGGTAACAGATTCTAGCACAAGAAAGAACACAAGAATACAAAGTTACGAGGGGTATAGATTGGGTAAATACAAGCAGGCTTTTTCCGCTGAGGTTGGGTGGGACTACACTTGAGGTCATGGGTTAAGGGTGATTGGTGAAAAGTTTAAGAGGAACATGAGGGGGGAAACTTCTTCACTCAAAAGGTTGTGAGAGTGTGGAGTAAGCTGCCAGTGCAGGTGGTGCAGGTGATTTCAATGTTTAAGAGAAGTTTGGATGGGTAAATGGAATGTAGGGGTATGGAGGGCTATGGTTCTGGTGCAGGTCAATGGGAGTAGGCAGCTTAAATGGTACAGCACAGAGCAGATGGGCCAAAGGGCCTGTTTCTGTGGTGTACTTTTCTGTGACTCTAATAGGAGTGAATGTGGAACCTAGAGCCAGCAAAGGCTCTAATGTCCAAACGGTCTACTGCAATGCCATGTTGTCAAAATGATTCCAATTCAGCTTATAAAGACTTTTCTTACATAACAGAAAAATGTTTAAGATTTCAGTGAACAGACTGTTTTCTCAGATGCCAGAAGATAAAGTGTAGATAGGATGAGATGAGCACTGGTCTTTTGCTTTACGTTAATCTTGATGTTCCAGTGCATGTTTGGCATAGCTCAGAGTAGATCTGAACAACTGAACCTCTTGGCCATGTCTTCATGCTTTGAGTAGCCCCTTCACTTAGTTCAGACCTGTTCAGGGTCCTCATTTCTGCCTCTAAGTCAAAGCACCGTTGACTTTGGTCTCAAGCAGTTCCTCTGCCCTTCAGGGGTCCATTGAAATACTGTCTTGATGATGGAGTTGGTCTCTCTTCTCATCACGTGCCCAATCCATCTCCAACATTTCCTCATGATGATGGTGGCCATGTCCTCTTGATGACACTGAACAAGTAGGGTGTGGTTGGAGCTCTTTCTTGGCTGGAAAAGACGGAGGATCTTCCGGAGGCTCGTGGCGTGCAATGATGACAGCTTGACAAGGTCACTCTCTGTCATGTGCCAGCATGCTGACCCATACAAGAGTGTGACAGAACACAGCTCTACCTTGGTGTTGGCGCTGTACTTGGTTAATTGCCATATGTTGCTCATTGATCTGAAGACAATAGACAATAGACAGTAGACAGTAGGTGCAGGAGTAGGCCATTCGGCCCTTCTAGCCAGCACCACCATTCACTGTGATCATGGCTGATCATACACAATCAGTACCCCGTTCCTGCCCTCTCCCCATATCCCTTGACTCCGCTATCTATAAGAGCTCTATCTAACTCTCTCTTGAATGCATCCGGAGACTTGGCCTCCACTGCCTTCTGGGGCAGAGCATTCCACATATCCACCACTCACTGGGTGAAAAAGTTTTTCCGCATCTCTGTTCTAAATGGCCTACCCCTTATTCTTAAACTGTGGCCTCTAGTTCTGGACTCGCCCATCAGTGGGAACATGCTTCCTGCCTCCAGTGTGTCCAATCCCTTAATAATCTTATATATTTTAATCAGATCCCCTCTCATCCTTTTAAATTCCAGTGTATTTCTAGCTTTTGCTGACTCTGCACTGGATGTCGTCCTTGGTTCCACCATCCTGCCGAATGATGCTGCCCAGGTAGGTGAATCTGTCATTGTTGGGTAAATCGACACCATATCCCTTGATGGGAGGAAGAGACTCTACATTGAGGGCCATGGTCTCATTCTTTCTCTGGCTGACTCTGTCCACCAAAGCTATACAGGTGTGGAGTTTTCTCTTGCATGTGCTGGTGTGTATGCAATGTCATCTGCAAAGTCACGATCTTCTGAAGTAGAAAAAGGTAAACCTCTTACCTTTCTGGTTATCTTAGTGAAAACAGAGAGGAAGCTACTGGCCCGATGAAGGACGCCCTGTTTATAACTCCTCAGTATTAATTATTCTCTAGATAAATTAGAGATTTTGATTGTTAAAGAGCTTTCATTCCAATCCCAGATCTATACTACAAAACATGTAAAATTAGTGGGTTTATTAACATAACTGTATTAGCCCAAGGGCATCATTCATCATTCAATGTGTGCTGTGTTGTGAGATCATTTGCAAAAAGAATGCAATGTCACTTATGCACACATTTCAATGCAGTACAGGATGGGGACCATGTCCTTGAGGAACTGTCACCAAGAAGATGAACTTGCTTGCAGAATGGCCAGGAAATAAACATACCGATTCCCTCATTCAGAGAGAAAACTTCGGATGCAAGGGCCAAATGTTGTTCAAATTTACCAGAATTCTCAGGCTGGTTAACAGCTTCTTCCTCCAAGCTGTTCAAATTCTTAGCACCCTGCTGCCACCCAGCACACCTACCCTATACATCCCCACCATTGAGCACAACTACACAGAGCACTGTCACAGGAAAGCAGCATCAAGGACCTCACCATCCTGCTCACGCTCTCTTCACACTTTTGCCATCACGAGAAAGATACAGGAGCCTCAGGATCCACAGCGCCATGTTTGGGAACAGTTATTACCCCTCAACCTTCAGGCTCTTGAACCAGAGCACACAACTTCACTCACCCCATCACTGAATTGGATTGCCAAGATTGGAGAACAACTCAACCCAACTAATATTAATAATTTTGAACAGGTTTCCTAAAATGGTTCATTTATTTCAATCAGTCTCTGTTAAACTTTATTCATAGTAAAACCATGAAACCATACAAATAAGCGACATGACTCAATCATTTTCCTTTTAAAACTCCCTATTTATTGTTACTAATTCATGAATCTATAACTTCTGCACATGAGAGAATATTTTAGAACAATATCACCAAGTTGGGCACATGTTCCCAAAAAGGTTCACCACTCTTGATCTAGAGACTGCTTAGGAGTATTTGAAAAAGATGTGTCAGTGAGGAAATGGGAAGGTTTTAAACAAATCCCAAAGAGCAAAGAAAACAGTCATACATTTAATAGGAAATAAAATACATTAATGATAATTTTTTTAATTCACTCACCTTCACTCAATTTAAATTCTGGAATTCCCACCACAAAAACAGGATTGTAGATTCAAGAAGTTAACACATTTCCTCAAGTGTCGTGAAGTATTTTAGATAATAAGTTCCAGCCTTGCCAATAAGATCTCAGAAGTAAATTAATAAAAATAGTTGAGTGGGGAAAAAAGATATAGGAAATTTAAAAAATCCATATACTCACAGTGGGCACGTTATTAGATACACCTTCTTGTTAATACAAATACCTAATCAGCCAATGATGTGGCAGCAACTCAAAGCATGAAGGCATGGCCAAGAGGTTCCGTTGTTCAGATCAAACATCAGTGTGGGGAAGGAATGTAATCTCAGTGGATTTGACTGTGGAGTGATTGCTGGTGCTTGAAAGGGCGGCTTGAGTATCTCAGAAACAGCTGATCTCCTGGGAATTTCATGCACAACAGTCTCAATAGTTTACAGAGAATGGTGCAAAAAACAAACCTTCAGTGGGACACTTCTGTAGATGTAAATACCTTGTTAATGAGAGTGGGGTCTGAGAATGGCCGTGCTGGTTCAATTGAAGAGGAAGGCAACAGGAACCCTAATAACCATGTTACAACAGTGTGGTGGAAGGTGTACTGACTGGCTGCAATATGGCTGGGTATGGGAACACCAATGCCTTTGAGCAGAAAATCCAACAAAAGCTAGTGAATCCTGCCCAGTACATCACGGGTAAAACCCTCCCAACCATTGAACACATCTACTTGAAACATTGCTGTAGAAAAGCAGTATCCATCATCAAAGATCCTCACAACCCAGGCCATGTTCTCTTCTTGCTGCTGTTAGAAAAAACAGGTGTGTCAGGACTTACACCACCAGGTTCATGAACAGTTACTACCCCCCAACCATCAGGATCTTGAACGAAAGGGGGTAGCTACACTCATTAATGGATACTGTTATATTGATGTATGTTATATTGTTATTTCATACTCGTTATTTATTGCTATTTATTTATGTCTGCATTTGCAGTTTGCTGTCTATTGATCCTGTTTACAGTTACTGTTCTCTACATTTGCTAAGTATGCCTATGGAAAAAGAATCTCAGCGATGTATGTGGTGACATGTATTAACTCTGATAATAAATTTTATTTGAACAGTGGTGTGCAGAAGAGCATCTGAACAGAGAACATGTTGACATGTAGATGGGCTACAGCAGCAGACTACACCAGGTTCCACTCTGCACCTGATAAACTGGCCACTGAATGTATATACAAATTAAAAACAGTAAAGTTTAGAATCTTTCTTTGAACAATACATCACACCCTAGGATCACAATCTCCTATTTAATCTTTCCTAGGGCCCATGAACCTATTTCAATATAGTCTGCCAAAAAGACAAACCCACTGTTACTTCAGACCAGTAGATTTTTCTGGAGGTTTGCATGAACAACCGGAAGAATATTAAAACTTGCAACAATCCTTAACAATACAAATGCAGAGTACACTAAGTTTCAAGGTATTGCTAAATAAATATGGGCAATGTGGATGTGTGAAGATAACTTTTATTTTTTATCCTTCGAAATTTACAGGTTTGTTTTCTTTACGCAAAAAGAAGATCAATGTATTATTTGTGCTAAGAACTGTCCTAAATTGTAATCCATTCCATACACAAGTATTGTTTTAATAATCCAATGGAAAACTTGGAGATTATCATATTTTATGACACTAGTTTATATGGGACTGAGAAGGACTACAGAGTATATTCACCAAAGTATTTGGACTCCAAAGAAGAGTTATTCAAACTAATGTTGCATTTTCTATAATTTTGAAGATTGAGGGCTTATTTGATCAAAGTTTTTTAATGATAATAGGCAAAAACTACCTGTGGATCAAGGACCAGGGAACATAACCCCAAAATATAAAGCTAGGCCTTTCAAGTTGGAAAATACTTATAAACAGAAAACATGTTTAAGGGTTGGCACAATATTGTGGACCAAAGGGCCTGTACTGTGATGAACTATTCTATGTTCTACGGTCAAAATTCAAAGTTCTCTTCTGAAGGTAGTTTTTAAAATGAGATTGCCAGAGAGTGATTTCATTAAGGAATATGAGGGTAGGTCATGAATCACCCATTGCAGCACTTAACAAACTGGTTGAAATGACTCAATCACCCATTTAAATTAAGTGTTTAATCGAATGTTTCATAAGTCAAATAGCTGCAAATTATCTTAAAATTTATTATGAATTACAATTACTAATGAAAAGTTTTAAGTTGAACATCTTTGATTCCTTACTTAAAGTACTGCAGATACCACCATTACCAAGGCTAAAAAAAAAGGTAGTGATACTTTTTTTCTCTGAGCTCATAAAATATTCAGGCAGAATTAGGCCATTTGGCCCGTTCAGCTTTCTCCGTAGATATGAGGGTGCGATTTGTTCCTATTTTGTTAATGAAACATCTGTGACATTTAAGTACAAATGACACACAAGGTTTAAGAGGATTTCTTATACAGATCATGTATTTAAAAAGAAAAGGTATACTAATAATTATTCTGATAATATCAGAATTCAGGCATTGCTCATCTACTGAACCAAGTCGATAGAAGGGGAAGGCATGCTTAAAGGTATGACCCCAATCGACTGTAGCTTTCATCCCTCACATTAGTGGTACAGTTCATTAACAATTGGTGTCGCTGAGAATAAAGTTAGTTTTCTCTGCCTGTGACACTGAAACACAAGCAAAATCAACAAGTGTAGGACAAACTTGTAGATGGACTACACACACAAAACGCTGGAGGAACTCAAGCTGATCTGTAAATCTGCAGATGGCACAAAACATGGTGGAATTGTGGATAGTGAAGAAGGTCTTGAAAAGATATAGCAGAATATAGATCAGTTGCCAATAAGGATGCAGAAATGGCAGGCAGAGTTTAATTCAGGCAAGTGAGACTTGTTGCACTCTGGCAGGTCAAATGTAAGGGGAATGTACAGTAAATGGCAGGACCTTTAAGAGCATTGATGTACATAGGGATCTTGGGATCCAAGTCCGCAGCTCTCTGCAAGTGGTAATACATATAGACATGGCGTTAAAGACAGACATATGGCATGCTCGCCTTCAACAGTCAGAGCATTAAATATAAAAGTCAGGAAGTCATGTTGTTACTGTATAAAACTTTAATCAGGCTGCACTCTTATTTATTTACTGAGATACAGCACAGAATAGAGCTTTCCAGCCCTTAGAGCCTCAAAGCCCAGCACCCCGATTTAACCCTAGTCTAATCACAAGACTATTTACAATGGCCAACCGGTATGTCTTTGGAATGTGGGAGCACCTGGAGGAAACCCACATGGTCACAGTGAGAATGTACAAACTCCTTACAGACAGCGGTGGGAATTGAACCCGGGTCATTCACCCTGTAAAGCAATTTGCTAACCACTACGCTACCATGCTGCCCAAAGTACTGTAGTCTGGTCACCCTATTACAGGAAGGTTGTGGAGGATTTGGAGAGCATGCCGCTGATGATGTCTGGGTTGCTGTCTCGATCAGAGAGCATTAGCTAGAAGGAGAGATTTGGTGGGCATGGTTTGTTTTCCTGCAGTGCTGGAAGCTGAGGGCAGATCTGATAGAAGCTTATGAGATTATGAGGCACAGATTGTGTATATAGTCTCTTTCCTAGGGTAAAAGTGTCAGGGGCATAGCTTTAATATGAGAAGGGGTAAGTTTAAGGGAGATGTCTGGCTAGTTATTATATAAAGAGTAGCTAATTTGGCATAGTGGTCAGCACAGACAGTGTTGGCCAATGAATTTGCTCCTGCATTGTACTGTTCTATGTTCTGAACTTATTTTTGTCACCAGTGTAAATATCAGAGAGAATAAATATCCTGGAATATGTAGAGACAATAGTGTTGCAGTCAGCATGGTTCCTGATGTTAGGAGATGTGCCACAATACCAGTGAAATCGTTCAATCCATTGTTTCATCATGAACTGACTCATTAATGACCTTTGCAGCTCCCACTCTGAAAGCTTTACTGAGGTTAAAACTTAGAAATCAATACCATTTTGACATCAGAATACTTGGCTTGTTGTTCATAAATAAAAAGATATTAAAATAAACATAGTATTTCACACTTGAAGAAATGCTACAAGTAATAAAGAACCAGTTGCTGGAGTCAGTATTAATTTCTATGAGGAACAACCAAAGGATCACGTGGAGTGAAGATCTTTCCATACTGTGAGAGTCTCTTTTCCTGTCACACCATTCCCTAAATTGCTGAAAATCTTGCAAAACTGCAGTCAGGGAGTAAGTGAACAGAACAAAATAGAGTGAAAAAGAGAACAGCAGATCTTCCTCATCTCCTATTTGTATTACTTAGCCATATCAATGAGGCTCTGAAGCGACGTTGGCACCCAAGTTTTCTCTCCCTGTACAAACACAACCCCTCTGTCAATGTAGATGACAATGCGCCCAAAGGTGTAGAGCTGTTTCCCCTCATGACGTTTGCCCATCAAAGGCATAAAGACTATATTGTGCTCTTCAGCCTTGGCCTGGATCAGGTCCTTGAAGTTCATTGGTATGGAGGTAGATGTAACTCCAATGCCACGGTGTGCCATATTCTCAGCCTCGCGGCGCTCCTGCATTGCCTCGTACTGGAAGTCCCTCCGCCGCTCTGTATGGGTGAGGTAGGCAATGTTTTCTCGAGCTCCTGGCTGCATGTAGCCACCTGGTTGAAAACAAAACAATGAAGAAAACTCTGAATTCTCCAGGCAAAACCTGACAACTGGATTAAATACACTTCACCATCAAACCCAAGTTACAAAGAAAAACTGTACAAGTTCATTACATGTAACTAGAAACAACGGAAAATAGGGAGGATTATAATTAGTAATCAAGTTTCGATAACTTTATTTCATAATAAAAATATATTTAAACATGCTATGTTTTTATTTAAACATAAAATAATGGATTATAGCATTAAAAAAATTAATCATGGCTGTGTGTAACTGGCCATTAAATCTGTTGCTCCAGAGAAATCTCTGCGTTGAGAATACTGTGCAGATTTATGATTGTTTTCTCTAGAGTGCTGAAAGATAGAAGTTTATTAAATTATGAGGCACAGATTGGGTAGAAAAGGGGAAGACAGCCATTTCCATCGCATTGGAGGTTATTACAGAGACTGCAGGATCTGGGTGCTTATAAAATGGTTGGGTGTTGACAATCCCTGACAATGGCTGCACCGGGGTTTGCAGGGGCTGCTGCCATATTCCCAGCAGACCAGTTCCAATAGAAGGGAGGGCAGAGCCAGGTACATAGCAGCTGGCATGAAGAGGCTGGTGCCAGTTTTCATGCACAGCTGCAAGCAGGGTTGGGATTCGCTCATGCATTAACATGAGGTGAGTAAACTGAAACACCGGTCACATTATCTAAAAGGGTATATGTGAATCAGTGCAACTCAGAACTATGTAATATAGTCTGGCAAAGGACTGCAGACCCCAGCTGTTAACTGCTTCTCTTTCCAAAGATGCCATCTGACCTGTGGAGCTTTCTCAGCATTTTCCGTTTTTGCTTCAAGTTTCCAGCACCTGCTGTAGTTTCTGAGACGGTGTTAGCAAAGCAGGCCAGGCAGCAACTATGGAAAAGAACAAACAGTCGACATTTCGGGCCAGGACGGAAAAGGAAGAGGAGAAGTCAGAGTAAGAAGGGTCCTTATAAGTCAGAGTTCCTTCTTACTCTGACTTCCTCTCCTTTCCCGCCCTGGCCCAAAATGTTGACGGTTTGCTCTTTTCGATAGATGCTGCCTGGCCTGTGGATTTCCAGTATCTGCAGATTTTCTCATGTTTGTGTTAGCAAAGTGATGGTTTTCAAAATATTTGTTCATACATAGTAAAATTAGGAAGCAGTAGTTAGGGAGACAGTATCCTTTACTGATTTATGAACATTTGGAGAGGTAAAATATGATTAGGAACAGTCAGCATGGCTTTGTCAAAGGCAGGTCGTGCCTTATGAGCCTGATTGAATATTTTGAGGATGTGACTAAACACATTGATGAAGGAAGAGCAGTAGATGTAGTGTATATGGATTTCAGCAAGGCATTTGATAAGGTGCCCCATGCAAGGATTACCGAGAAAGTAAGGAGGCATGGGATCCAAGGGGACATTGCTTTGTGGATCCAGAACTGGCTTGCCCACTGAAGGCAAAGAGTGGCTGTAGATGGGTCATATTCTGCACGGAGGTCGGTGACCAGTGGTGTGCCTCAGGTATCTGTTCTGGGACACCTACTTTTCATGATTTTTATAAATGACCTGGATGAGGAAGTGGAGGGATGGGTTAGTAAGTTTGCTGATGACACAAAGGTTGGGGGTGTTGTGGATAGTGTGCAGGGCTGTTAGATGTTACAGCGGGACATTGATAGGATACAAAACTGGGCTGAGAAGAGGCAGATGGAGTTCAACCCAAATAAGTCTGAAGTTGTTCATTTTGATAGGCCAAATATGATGGCAGAATATAGTATTAATGGTAGATACTCTTAATGGCAGTGTGGAGGATCAGAGGGATCTTGCAGTCCAAGTCCATAGGACGCTCAAAGCAGCTGCACAGGTTGACTCTGTGGTTAAGAAGGTGTATGGTGTATTGGCCTTCATCAATCGTGGAATTGAATCTAGGAGCCGAGAGATAATGTTGCAGCTATATAGAACCCTGGTCAGACCCCACTTGGAGTACTGTGCTCAGTTCTGGTCGCCTCACTACAGGAAGGATGTGGAAACCATAGAAAGGGTGCAGAGGAGATTTACAAGGATGTTGCCTGGATTGGGGAGCATACCTTATGAGAATAGGTTGACTGAACTTGGAGCGACAGAGGATGAGAGGTACCTGATAGAGGTGTATAAGATGATCAGAGGCATTGATCGTGTGGATAGTCAGAGGCTTTTTCCCAGAGCTGAAATGGCTGCCACAACAGGGCACAGGTTTAAGGTGCTTGGGAGTAGGTACAGAGGAATTGTCAGGGGTAAGTTTTTTTTAATGCAGAGTGGAATGGGCTGCCGGCAATGGTGGTGGAGGCAGATACAATAGGGTCTTTTAAGAGACTTTTGGATAGGTACATGGAGGTTAGAAAAACAGAGGGCTATGGGTAAGCCTAGTAATTTCTAAGGTAGGGACATGTCCGGCACAACTATGTAGCCTGAAGGGCCTGTATTGTGCTGTAGGTTTTCTGTTTCTATGTAAATGCTTTGACTAAACTCTCCCACCGGTGAAGATGCAAGGGATATAGTGTGCAGATGTTGCATGGTACAAATAAGTGACTACGATACGTGTAGCAGTTCTGGGGAGTTGGTGGTGGTATTACAGAAATTATCCCAGGTTGTGGTAGCATTGGAAAAGGTTACACAAGTGGCATAAAGGCTTGGAAGCACTCCGTCTGTGGTGACGTGTTACGGTTATACCAGCTTTGCAAGAAACCTTTCAATTAAAACACACAAAATGCTGGAGGAACTCAGCAGCTAAGGGAGCATCTACGGAAATTAATAAACAGTCAAAGTTTCAGACACTTCTTCAGGAGTGGAAGTGAAGGGGGAAAAGACCAGAATAAATTCAAAAGCCTCCCACAGGGAACCATCTCCCCGCATGAAAAATTCTGTGTTCTCTGGCACTCTGGAAAGTGTGAACCTATTTTTGGTTGCTACAATGCTGAAGAAGCTTCTAGAAAATCTTTTTAAAAGCAATGAAGGGATCTAATATTCATCTCTGATCTGCATCAGTTTTCAAGCTGTTTTTGGAGCCTTTGCAATCTTTGGCTGCAGTGGTTTCTGCTAAAACCACACTTTTAATTGATTTATGAACTCCCAAAACACACTGGGATGTCCCACGATCCAGACATTAGATATTCTGTATTCAAACGAGTTCAAAATCCTGTTTAAAAATATTTTTTTCCCTTTTATCAACTCTGCTATTATTGCCTTACTTGATATATTTCTTTTAATTTTATTTTATTGAGATACAGCGCAGAATAGGCCATTCCAGCACTTCCAGCCATGCCACCCAGCAACCCCCAATTTAACCTAGCCTAATCACAAGACAATTTACAATGATCAATTAACTTACCAACTGGCATGCCTTTGTACTGCGGGAGGAAACCAGAGCACCCAGAGGAAACCCACATGGTCACGGGGAGAACTTACAAACTCCTTATAGGACAGCAGCAGGAATTGAACCTGGGTTGCTGATACTGTAAAGCACTGTGCTAACCACTACGCCACCACGCTGCCCCTCTCTGTGATCATCATTTCTTTTCCTTACCTTTTCAAATATTTACCTTGTTTAGTAAAGTTTCCAGATGAAATAAAATGAAGAATCTCTTACCAACAGTGGAGGTGACAGCCCGGTTCATAATGTCCAGTGCTTCATTAAACTTCTCCTTGATCGTCGGGTGGGCCAACACTTGGTCGGAGAACATGGACTTCCAGCCCAGGTACCACTTAGTGATCTCTTCATAGTTAGGGCTATTACTGAGCCACGAACATAACACCTGTAAATTTAGAAAATACAGCAGAGAATTGTTTTACCAGTTGCAATAAAAAGTAAAGAATTCAGATGCGATTTATGTATTGTAAAAACTATTTCCTACTTCACCTAATTGCATAAAATTTCACAGAATCGAACTCCACCCATTCACAATCATCAACAAAATCATACGATTTTGTTGCCAACACATGTTGTCATAAAAATCAAAATCAGGTTTAATATCACTGGTATATGTCATGAAATTTGTTAACTTTGCAGCAGCAATGCAATACATGATAAATGTAGGAAAAAAAACCCTGAATTACAGTGTGTGTGTATATATATATATATATATATATATATATATAAAATAGTTAAGTTAAAATAAGTAGAGTCAAAACCAGAACTAAATTTTAAAGAAGTGGTGAGGTTCATGCGTTCAATGTCCTCGGGTGGCAGAGGTGAAGAAGCTGTTCCTGAATCATTGAGTGTGTGCCTTCAGGCTTCTGCATCTCCTTCCTGACTGTCAATGATACAACTTTCTGCAACTTATTTCGATCCTGTGCAGTAGCCCCTCTACCCCCATACTAGACAGTGATGCAGCCAGTCACAATGCTCCCCCCAACAAATACAAGAGGAACTTAATGGATATTGTTACAAGTCTTATAGGAGGATAATAGAGTAGGATGACATCGGATATCATAGGATGGTTTCGTGGTTCTGCGTATATGGACTGGACTTTTTCAGACTATTTTTATATTCTGTGTTTTTTAATCGCCCATTCCTTTTCCGTTGTGTTGTGTGAGAGGAAGGTGTTTAGGGGGTTGGTGTTCTGTTCGTTCTTGTTGTGCAGGAGAGGGGCTGTTTTTTTTTGGGGGGGTCGCTGTTCCTGTTCCGTTTTGTGTGGGGTGAGGGGTGTCTTAGGGATTGATGGTTAGGATGCTCTTCATTTTTGTGCTATGGGGGGCGGGGGGGGTTGACGTTTCTCTCTGAATGACTTTCATGTTCTTTCTTTCTTTGATGAATTTCTGGAGAAGACGACTTTCAGAGTTATAGATGGACACGTGCTTTGATAATACGTGAACCTTTGAAGTCTTGCAAACTCACCTGTAGCCACTTCCCAAAAAAATTCTTCTCGAGCAATCCTATGAGGCTGGACGGTGAGATCATATCTTCCCAGTCCATCACCCAGTGGAAGGCATCCATATGCTGCTGGTGAGGGTTGATTACAAACTCATTCAAACACATTCCTGTCAGGGTTGAAAGATGAATACTGCATTAGATATTTCCTTTTCATGACTGACCAACAACCACCCACAGTGCTATTCTTTACTACACCACACTAACTTTATTTCTATTTTTAACGTTCTTTTTCTTCACTGAATTCTTCTGGATGAGAAATTGGGGTTATTTAAACATTTAATACATCATTCACACAGAAACCATTAGTGGCATTTCCCACAATTTCAGCTGTACAGTGTTGCTCTAATTATATTCTGGAAGATTCTCAAACCATTGTTTGCCAAGCTGAATTCAGTTTTAGTTAAATATGGCAATAAAAATACTGATTTCATTAAAAAATTATCATGAAGTTTATGTATTCTCAATAAAGTACAACTGCACCACTCAAAGAACAAAGAAACTTTATTATCAAAGTACATTCATGTCACAATATACAACCCTGAGATTCATTTTCTTGTGGGCATACTCAATAAATCTATAGAATAAAAACCATAATGGAATCAATGAAAGACCACACCAACTTGGGTGTTCAACCAGTGTGCAAAACACAACAAACTGTGCAAATACAAAAAGAAGAAAAAAATAATAAATACATAAACAATAAATATTGAGAACATGGGATGAAGAGTCATTGAAAGTGAGTTTACTGGTTGTGGGAACATTTCAATGATGAGGCAAGTGAAGTTGAGTGAAGTCAACCCCTTTGGTTCACGAGCCTGATGGCAGCAGTGAGAAAAGAGCATGACCTGGTTGGCAGGAGTCCCTGATGATGAATGCTACTTTCCTGTGACAGCCACTGATACCAAAGCACAAGAAATCTGCCATCCAGATGCATTTTGGCTTGTACATGGCATCACAAAAGAAAAACAATATGGCTGACTCTTAAACACAAGAGATTCAGCAGATGCTTGAAATCCAAAGCAACATAAACAAGACGCTGGACGAACTCAGCAGGTCAGGCAGCATCCATGGAAATATACAAACAGTTAATGTTTTGGGCCGCGATCCTTCTTCAAGACTGGACAGGAAAGGGGAAGGTGTCAGAATAAAAAGGTGGGGGACAGGAAAGAGGATGAGCTAGAAGATAAGTGAAGCCAGGTGGGTGTGAAGGGAAAGGGCTAAAGATGAAAGAATCTGATAGGAACAAGAATAAAATGGGGGAGGGGAAGAATGATAGCCAGAATAAGAAGGCAATGCTTTTTATAAAAAGATTGCCTCTTGACTTCCTTTATGTTCAGTGATACCACACAAGATAGTCTACCACAATATTCTCAGGATAATAGTTCATTATCTTTCACAAGATCTAATCCCGCAGTTATAAAATTAACACACCAGAATTAAACAGTTTTGCTAACAGAGCTATTAAGAAAGCAGCATCCATCAACAATGGTCCCCACCATCTGGGGCGTGCACTCTTCTCACTGTGGCCACCAGGAAGGCGATACAGATAACCAGGTTCAGAAACAGCCACCAGGCTCCTGAACCAACATGGATAACTCACTCACCAATACACTGAACTGACTCACTTTCAAGGACTCTACAACTCATGCTCAGTGTTATTTATTTATTTTATTGTTTTGTATTTGTGCAGTCTGTCTTCTTTTGCACATTGGTTGTTTGTTAGTCTTTGTGTGTAGTTTTCATTAATTCTATTATAATTCTACTGTGCTCTACCGTGAACGCCTGCAAGAAAAAATCTCAGGGTAGTATATGGTGACATATATGTACTTCGATAATAAATTTACTTTCAACTTTGAATATTATCATGAAATGTGAACAACACTGTCACACTGATCTACTGTCTATTCCCAACCTCTCTTAAGGTGGGTGAGTGACCTTCTTAAGCTACTCCCCAGTGTTGGAGCACAGCTGAGATTTTGAACAAACAATACTCAACAATAGTTGGGGAAAAAAATCAGTTTGTTGCAAGTCAATGTAATAAATCCAAGTGCTGCATGGATCTCCTCGGCTCCTATGTCTTACAGGAGGTAAGATCAGCCATGATTGAATGGCAGAGCAGACTCGATGAGGCCAAATGGCGTAATTCTGCACCTATGTCTTATGGCCTCCTAGATAGATAGATAGATAGATACTTTATTCATCCCCATGGGGAAATTCAACTTTTTTCCAATGTCCCATACACTTGTTGTAGCAAAACTAATTACATACAATACTTAACTCAGTAAAAAATATGATATGCATCTAAATCACTATCTCAAAAAGCATTAATAATAGCTTTTAAAAAGTTCTTAAGTCCTGGCGGTTGAATTGTAAAGCCTAATGGTATTGGGGAGTATTGACCTCTTCATCCTGTCTGAGGAGCATTGCATCGATAGTAACCTGTCGCTGAAACTGCTTCTCTGTCTCTGGATGGTGCTATGTAGAGGATGTTCAGAGTTTTCCATAATTGACCGTAGCCTACTCAGCGCCCTTCGCTCAGCTACCGATGTTAAACTCTCCAGTACTTTGCCCACGACAGAGCCCGCCTTCCTTACCAGCTTATTAAGACGTGAGGCGTCCCTCTTCTTAATGCTTCCTCCCCAACACGCCACCACAAAGAAGAGGGCGCTCTCCACAACTGACCTATAGAACATCTTCAGCATCTCATTACAGACATTGAATGACGTCAACCTTCTAAGGAAGTACAGTCGACTCTGTGCCTTCCTGCACAAGGCATCTGTGTTGGCAGTCCAGTCTAGCTTCTTGTCTAACTGTACTCCCAGATACAACGGTACAATGTAGGCAGATAGTTGTATGATGCAGTATTTATTCAGTGCAATCGGGATGGACGATACTCAAACTTCAGCATGAAACCAAAAACAGGAAGGCTGTCTCTAAAAAACAGCCAACTATGATAGATAATTAACAAAGCAGCCAGCAGGAAAATGGGGATTTTTTTTCTATGCAACAGGTTGTTATATTCTATACTGTTTGACCTGGAAGCACATTATTTGGTATCTTTTAAAATAGAATTAGATAAATAAGCTACAATAAGCTGACAAAGTGGGAGTGAGCATCAGATAAAGTTTGTCTCTAAGCCACATAATAGGACAGCAGATGAGGCGGCCAACAGATGAATCAAAGAGGTAAATTTTAAAGTAGGGTGCCGGGGTGGAGATACGTCTCTTCCAGAGGAGTGCAAGGCACTCCTTCCCTCCGCAAGTCATCCTCTGCAAAGGTGTAGCACCTGCTTTGCCCCTCGATCAGGATCACCTGAAGCCATGGGAGCAGGTGGTGGATGGTCTTCTGAGCAGTTGGTGCATATCACAAGTCCTGAATACGTGACTACTGACACCAGGCAATCTCTGACATGTCAGAACGAGAATGGGACTAAAGACACTAAAGGCAACTGGTATCTGCAAAGTATCTTGAGCCAATACCTTTAGAAAAGGGATAAAAACAAAATAGCATTATTCCAGCTCTGACATAACTTGTGTTCTCACCCAGTTTTGGAACAATATTTTTAACCATGAAAGCTTCCCAGGATCCTGGTGTAAACACATCTTTCCAAGGCAACAGGATCAGCTTTGCAGACGAGTCACTGGGATGCCACTTCTGCAAAGCATTGGAAAGCTTATTGCGGATCGGCGAATACAGTGGTTCAAGGCGCATCTGCATTAGTGGCAGCCACGGGTGAATCCATGCATGGATGGGGACTGTGTCTGTTAATGGGTTCCAGTTTTCAACCTGAAAAGAATGCAAAGTGGTTTGTACTGATTACTGCAACAGGCTCCGTTTCATGATGCCCTGCTTTCTCAAACTGCTGTTTAAAGATTTTCAAGTAAGGTGCTACTGAGGAGCCTCATTATGAACCCTTTCCTTTTGCAGTGCTTTGAACGGAGTTGTCCTTCAACCTTGGCAATTTACTTGCAGGCATTTCCTCACCACGTCTCCTCGCATGGTGGAGAAATATTTGCAAGTAAATTGCCAAGGTCGGAGAACAACTCAGCCCAACCATCAATACCTGAACTGCATATTTTCCAAAATATTTCCAATTCCTTGTTTTTTTATCCCTTTTCTATCCCTTCAGATGATTATCGATCTGGACTTTGCTAAACTCAATCAAAATTTATAAATTGGAGTTATTATACAAGGATGCTTACTGGCATTAAAAAGATATCAATGAATGCAGAATATATCACATTGGATGACTTGTCACATGTGTAATACCAGGAAAGGCTGGTGGGGTGGAAATATGTCTCTACCAAAGGAGTTGTAAAGTGCTCCTTCCCTCTGGGCAGGGTGTAGCACCTGCTTAGTCCCCCACGGGAGCAGGTGGTACATGGTCGTATGAGCAGCTGGTGCATATCATATGTCAGTTATGCAACCACTGACACCAGGCAGACAATCTCTGAAGAGTATTGATGTTGGCTGGGGTCACCGTCTGGCCCAGAAGAAGACAATGGCAAACCATTTGTGAAGAAAAATTTGCCAAGAACAATCATGGTCATCGGAAAGACCATAATCTCCTATATCATACGACACGTCACATAACAAACAAACAAATACTAGGTTGTAACTCATACCTCACGCTGTAATTTAGGAAAAACAAACTGTTCTAGGATATTGTCCAAAATCCAAAGAGGGATCACAGGCATCCAGTTTTCCAGGAAATCAACCATGGGGGCACAGTTCCGGGGCAACCACTGCGATACAACGTTGCGTGCAGAAGGCATCCACACTTCCCACATTAACCTGCAAATTTAAGGAGAGAAAGACAAGCAATAAATGAGAAATAATTCATTCAGTGCCTTGTTTTCCTCCAAGAGGACCACAACTTCATCGTGGTTTGGAGCCTTGTGTGCCTCATTGACCCAGATAACTATGCTGGCTGGAGTGAGGGCTTTATGCTTTGGCTCTTGGTAGGGTCACCCATGCCAAACAGGTCAAAGGGAAGTGGTCCACTGGTCCTCCAGGTTTGGGGATTCAGCTCAGGACTAACAACTCTGACCGGTAAAACAAAATTACAGCGGAGAATCCTTCTACATCTGCGTGCAACGGTATTCCAGAGTTTCCACCCAGGACTTGCATGACTGACAGTAGTGAAAGCCAAGAAGTTACTGACATGATGAAGGAGGTCCTGAACACCACAAGAGAAGAGGACTTTTATTGCTGCCCTAAATGCCAGCAGTGTAACAGGCAGTAAGTAAGTTCAGCAGCTTACCTTCCAACAAACTGGAAATTTATTCACTCGGTCAGGTTCCCATTTTTAACATATTTTCTGCTCTTTCTTTCCTTCCCCTTTAGTTTACCTCCTCACTCATACAAGAAGCTGGTAATTCTACCGCTTTGTGTCAAATAGAGGGAAAATAACTATAAAACAACCTTCAGTATGGCAGAAGTTGAGCTCACGTGACCACGTTTTAAAACAGAGCGAAGCACAGGTGTCCATTATTAGTTATCTGATCCATACGTGGGCCAAAAGCCAGACGTTTGGTTCCAGTGACAAATGGTATGACAATCAAAACATCAGGTTTTTAGTTCAGTATGTGGTTTCAATTGCTGGCCAGCCCATGCACTTACAGGCCAACTCCTCACATTTTAAACAGCCCAGCATCAAGGAAACTTTGATCCATAAAGGATTTGGGCTACATACTGTTTAAAATAATTGATTGGCATGCAGGAACAGAACAAGATGCGATTGCAAAAACGTTAAGTTCGCTCCTCACTATTCCTCAATTGATTTTCTGGTCACGGTCCTCCTTTTACATCAAGGAAATGTCACCAAATCAACATGCTGGTCTTTTGGTGTCATTTAACTTTCTATTTTGCACAGTTACAGGCAGTTAAAAGTGTTTCATGGTGTTATGTTACATTAACCAGGCATGTAAGTTTAAGCTTACCTTAGCAACATAATGTAAACTATGGGATTATTAATTTGTCCTGAATTTTAAAGCATCTTGCAAACCAATCAATTAGATTTAAACTAAATTTTAAAGTCAGATGTAAGCTATTTGAGATGGGAAAATAGTAACTCGGTAACTCTACGCCACAGCAAATGGCAGAGTTTCTGTTTGTATGACTGGGTCTGCTGATGGAAGCACCCTTTGAAGTGAACATATGTTAAAAGTGTTGAGAGAAACATCTGTTGCAATAGAATGGATTCTCCAGAACTCTTCACCATTTTGTATGTTTTAACCTATTGTCAACAGAGGTAGGTACCACAATGCTGCCTTACCCTGCTTTATTTTTTATTATGGCCACTATGAAAAGGAATTTTCTCCATAACCAGATTAAACAGAGCGGGGAATCAAATCTTGGATGCTTTGATTTGCATTAATTTGGGGAACAACTCTCCTTGAAACACTATCATTAATTATTTAAAGCAAACAAGCTGAGGTGAGGTGCGTGAAATATCTCTTTGAGACTCAAGATGCAAATTTGTACCGAAATATGACTGGTGCTGTCAATTCATTGCTTTTGTTTTACCTGTGGTATGGGTCCATTGACAGCATATCACAACCTCCATGTTGCAGCTGGTCTCGTTCAAGAAGTTTCCTCCACTTAGACATGACATCTAAACCATATTTGTTATCCTATATGGAAAAAAAACACGAACTATTAACTTTTGTCTCTTCTATGTCTTTGTCTCTTCTATTTGGCACGGTAGCATGGTGGTTAGCGCAATGCTTGACAGCACCAGGGGCCTGGGTTAATTTCCTGCTGCTGTCTGTAAGTGGTTAGTACATTCTCCCCGTGGCCACATGGGTTTCCTCCCACATTCCAAAGACGTACAGGTTAGTTAGGGTTATTAAGTTGAGGGCATGCTATTTTGGCACTGGAAGCATGGTGACACTTGTGGGCTACGTTGGTTGTTGGTGCAGAAAACCTATTTCACTGTATCGATCTTTAGCTGAACATCTGCCAAATAAAGCTATTTTTTTTATTTTGCATTGTCCGCACTGACAATATCAAAACAACTAACAAATAGGGTGGTGCATAGCCCAATACTCCCCAGATGGAAATGGATCGAAACCTTTGAACCTTTAATTCATTACATCACCAAATCTACAAGGAAAGCAAAGGGAGTCAATGGAATTTACCACTCATCACCCAACCAGCATAAAGATGCCCAGAGGCATGGAGAACATCTTTCCTACAATCAACTCTAGTCTGCATTATCCACTACCATAACAAGAAAGAGAATTGCTCACTTGTGTGATGTTAGTCTGTACCTGCAAAGGATTCCAGGACTTAAAGTATTCTCCCAGCAGTGGAAATACAATGGCAATGGAGAGTTCTGCCAGGTCAAACATCTTATATTCTTCAAAATATTTCTCCTGCAACAGTTCAAAAATTTTTGCACATTCTTCCAGCGTCAGTGGATTTTCACAGTTGGGCTGCAGTCTCTTCTCGCAATCCTCCACAATCTGCAAGATGTGGCTGAGCTTGTCTATGATCTTCCCCTCATGCGCGAGGATTTCAGTGAGCTTCTCGTTCTCATGGGAGATGTTGACCACCATGTCCCTCTCGTACTGGAGCTGACGGTCATTCTGAATGATTTCCTGCTCAGTCATTTCAATCAGCAGCTCCAGGTTGTGCTCTAGCTCCGGAAGTGAAAAGCCCTCTGTCTTGGCATCTTTGCCCGGAGACTGTGCATCGTCAGGAATATCGTGCTTCTGATTTATCTGACTGTAACTGTAATAAACTTTCTGCTCCTTTCCCGTCATGTCTATAACCTATGTGATGAATTTAAAAGTTATAACGTTACAACAGCTCAATTTCCATGAAAACATTACCCAAATGATATACTGTCATTTGTTTGACAGCCTAATTCTTTGATGAACTCACACAGCTATTTTCATAACTAATTGTCAGAAGTTGCCTATGATATTTTAGTAATCTAAATCTGGCAAAACGGTATTTTTAGACCCAAAACAGTAAATGAGAGTATTGATGCTTATGGACACAACAGCAGACTTGCTTGAAATTTATTGAATTGCCAAGTCCAAGCTGAATTGAGCTGACTTTATTATTTACATCTTTCATATACAGGGAGTAAAAATCTTACATTACGTCTCCATCTAAAATGTGCAATGTATAGTAATTTGTAATGAATATTATGTACAATAGGACAGTCAATATAACAATTGTATCAGCATGTATTAATCAGTCTGATGGCCTGTCCCAGAGCCCATTGGTTCTGGCTTTTATGCTGTGGTGCCATTTCCTGAATGATAGCAGCTCAAAACAGTTTGTGGTTGGGGTGACTTGGGTTCCCAATGAACCTTCAGACCAGCTGTGGGGTATATTTGAGTAATTTTATCTACCTTGATAATGGTTAACATTTCTTACTGAACAGTTTTAATTACTGTAAGCATGGGAAGACAAACACGTGTTCTACTTCTGATAAGCAGTTCAGTTACTGGGAAGTTAAAATTCAGAAAACATTCATATCCCCAGCACATGGAAAGCATTGGAAAGAATTGTTAAACCAAGTTGATTTATGAACTACGACAGATCCAATAGGTAGTCTGGACCCCAGAGCACAGTTTATTATTTAGCATATGTGGGTCGATTACCTTGCTGTAACACCCCCACCCTTAATCCGAGCCCATGTGCTCTAGTTCAGGGAGCACACTTGCATGGGAAAGTGGAAATATTATGTCTCCAGCACTTTTCAGAGTCACACTCATTTTGAGCTGACAAAAGGAAAAGTTCAGGAAACACCCTGCTACAACAGGTGGCAGCTTACCAATAATGAAGCAGAAGTGTTGCAATAATACCATCTGTATTACTTTCCATCCTTTACACTAGATGCAATTGCAGTGTATGGAATAAATTTCAAAGGTCATAAATAAGATTCATTCAACAAATTTAACTTCTCTTTCCAGCTGGTAGGAGACCTCTTGGGCTTTTTGTCTACTTTATTACTGGTAGTAGTGGAACGCTCAATGCTTACACAAGGAACTCGACCAACAAAGCGATGCCAGGCCAGTATGACTTTGTCAACAACACCTAAAGAAGTCCATCCATAACTACGGACAAGTATAACTTCCTGTCAGTTACCAAATCACACAATAGATCACAGTACAAGCTGTCACATTGACAGAGGTTCACGAAAATGATTCCAGGATCGCAAGGCCTGGCATGGGGAACGTTTGATGGCTCTGGGCCTGTACTCACTGGACTTCAAGAAGAATGCGGGGTGACCTAATTTAAATCTATTGAACGTTGAAAGGCCTCGATAGTGGAAAGGGAGAGGATGTTTCCTGTGGTGAGGGAGTCTAAAACCAGAGGAAACAGCCTCAGAAAAGATGGCGTTCGTCTAGAATGGAGATGAGGAATTTCTTTAGCCAGGGAGTAGTGAATTCCTTGCCACTGGTAGCTGTGGAGGCCACATCATTGGGTATATTTAAGGCAGAGGTTGATAGATTCTTGATTAGTCAGGTCATGAAGGGATACGGGAGAAGACAGGAGATTGGGGCTGAGATGAAATATTGGATCAGCCATGATGAAATGGCAGAGCAGACTCGATGGGCCAAATGGACTAACTCGGCTCCTATATCTTATGGTCTTATTTAATTGCACTGAAAAACTGATCCTATTGTTCATATCATTTAAGATCTGAAGTACAGTTGTGGTATTTGCTTCTTAAGCTGTTGTGCCCCTAAAATTATCCACGCAAACCGTAGGTAGAGGTATCATAAATAGGTTTTTATGACAATTAGTGTTTAATATGTTGTATGAAAATATTTGTACACTCCGGAACAACTTTCTTTTTAAAAAAATTGCTTGAGATTTTGTCTTATAGTGTCTGACAGCTAATGGATGCAGATGTTACTTGTTACTTTGATAACAACTTCCTGTGGTACGGTTCTCATTGAGCCAGACGTGGTGTAGTTGCAGAAGAGCGCTGGAATGTCCAAGCAGGAAAGAATTCACACCTACATTTGAATAACTTAGAATGTCTAGAGATTCTTAAATGTTTATTTGCTTTACAAAAATCCAACAAAATAAAATACAGGGATTTCTGTAGTGTGATCAATAAAATTTACAAATTTTGAAGAGTCCTTTTATTCTGTATCTCTGCGAAACTCAGTTTAAATGAGTTGGCCATGCTTTCTATTTGATCTTACATGCAAAATATCTGGGATAGAAGCTTGCAAATTAAGCAGCAGGTTCTTGTAGCACAGCAGAGAAATACGGAGCACCAGTGAATTGTAATCCTAAAAATATAAATCAATTTCTGCTCACTACACCTGAAGTTGACAATCACTTGGATTAAAACACACAGGATTCTGATTGGTAAATCAGTCACAAGATCAATATTTTATTTTACAATTTGACATGTTAAATACAACACTCAAGAAGTTTATAAAGACCATGAGACAATGCTTTGGTGTGCATGCTGAAAACCCTACCTTCTTGGGTAAATAGCAGAGAGCTGCTTTAAAAGAAAGGTGTGAACTATTTCAGAATTGCATGCTATAACCTCTAAGTGATTAGAAGAAAACCCTTTCCCACGCACCTTAACCTGAGAGAGTTCAGTCTGTGGTGTAGCCATTTTCCTACCCAAGCTTGATGCTCCCTTTGCCTTTAGCTCCTCCACAGTCTTGTAGTTGTACTTGGGTTTCTTCTTCCCACCAGTAGGATCTTTCCGCCATTGGCTCATTTCCTTCTGGAACTCCTTTAACACAAAGGGCTAATTAATCCAGAAGCGGTCACTGCAAACAAACTGCTCTCATTTTTCAGACCATAAAAACAGACCTTCAACCACAAGAAGTTCAAAATACCAGTTCAGTGAAGTTGAGCATTCAGTGGGGGAGGTGGCACTAAGCAACAGCTTGGTACTCCCAATGATAAGACACTCCACTTTAAAAAAAAGAACATCAACATTATGGTTAAAGAGGAGGTGACCAGTCAGTGCTCTCGGCAGAGTGACTGGAAGGGCAGGAGAATAAACCACCTCACCAAATTCATCATAGAAACTCCACATCAGTGGCAACTCGGGGGCAAGTAACCCTCGCCAAAAGGGGAAACATGAACTTTGCAAATAATGTGAGAGTGAACTTGTGCTATATGCAGTATTTTTTATGGCTACATTTTATTTATCAATGCATAATCTAAATTATGCATTTTGAAAGTAGATACAAGCACTGCTCAGTCTCACATCACCATTACCTGATGCTTTGGCCCCTTTGCCAATATTACTATATTACCATTGCAATCGACTTACTCATCATTGTACACACACTTATTCAGCAGTGTACACATGTAGTTTGAGTGTTTCTAAGCCAAGCAACAAAAGAATGTTAAGGTTCTAGTTAGGGAGCTAAAAATAAGTCATTCAGAGTTTCTTGCTCTAATTGCTCTCAATAACTCATCATCATTATGTGCTGTGTTGTATGATGTGGACAACCATGCAAATGAAAGGTTAAGTCTTTTATCATTCCAAACCTCATCAGCGTCCTCGTCCGAGTCGACAATAGGAAAGTCTTTCAGTGATTGTTCTGTTCGTTCAGATCCATAAGCACCAATTGCTCCTTTCCCCTTCCTCATCTTTGCCTCAATTGGCGCCACAATGCCTGTGTAATAATAAAAACTATGTTACCACTGACATGACAGCCCTAAATTGAGGAAGATGAAAGAGATTGATACAGAAATATTTTAAACTCATGGTTTACATGTAACCTCACCACAATAATCAGATATTAATGTATCCAGAATCCAAGAGAAATTGACAAGCAATCATTTCTATTGATTCTTATGCAAGGACACTTCATTAAACCTTTAATATTTTTAGCTTAAGTAACAAAATAAACTTCTGGCTACTAAAAACACCTTTAAATTTGGAAATCCTGTGGGAAAATAATTTTGATATTTTGAATCTAAAATCCTCCAGTCCAGGGACGCTCGGTTAACGATAGGTGTCCCTGACTCTTTTCCCATTGACATGATTGTTTTTCTAACATGATTTGCCAAAGCATGAGGTTTCTAAGGAACACAACTATCGTCTGATAGCAGAACTACCTGCATACATTTACCACGCCAAGGGAGAAAACACATTAAAGATGATATTGGGCATGTAACACGTTCATAAAGGAACACTGGTAAGTCCTGAAGAAGGGTCTCGGCCTGAAACGTTGACTATCTATCTATTCATTTCCATAGATGCTGCCTGACCTACTGAGTTCCTCCAACAGTTTGTGTATGTTGCACTAGTAAGTTACTGCTAATTACTCCTGGCTGACATAGTTAACAAGTGATAGATAGTGTGGATGCTCAAGCCAGGTAGATGCTCACAGGAACTAGGTCAGGGAGAAAACTGTAAATAGAATTCTGTTTTATTCCTTGTAGAAGCATATGATTTTGGTCTGCAATGTTAACCTGGAAGACAGGAAACTATCTGTAAGCACCATTTCTATGAACATTTTGCTTCCCATAGTGTGGACTGGAAAAAGGCAAGAAATAGGTTTGCCATGGACTGGATGTTTCTGAGCTATTTTCTAGTTTATATGAGAGTTAAGTCCTTTTATTATTACCAAGATATACAATTTTTTTTTCCAGAAATGGAGATCATATTCAACAGCAAAACAAATTCAGAGGAGCAGCAGCTTGCTTTTAGTAATAACACAGAATCTGCTTATAGGAGGCTTGCAATTTGCATTCAGAATTACTCACTTTTCACTAACAAGGAATCAGCTTTAAAGTCCATTCATCTGAGTCACGAGAACAGAGAAAATGCTCGACAAGGTTGATCCATCATTTCAATTCACTGTTTACCTATTTTTTTTTAAAAAAGATCCTTCCTACATTCATTAGGTAAAGGATTTTTACCCTGAATGTTTAAACTGTTGTCCATCACATCTTGTCATCGAACCTCAGAGAAGATCTGCCTTTACTTGTATTAATCACAAATCTGTAAAAGCAATCTATGAATATATGCAGATGCAGGTGGATAGAAACATTTGAGCTTCATCTGCCAATTTTATTGATAACTACAGATGATTTGTTTCAAAAGTAGGAACTGGTTAGCACTAGTGGTTTTATACAAGGGTAGCATACTGTGAACTTTAAATATGAGGAAGTCTGTAAATGCTGGAAATCCAAAGCTACGCGCACAAAATACTAAAGGAACTCAGCAGGCAAGGCAGCATCTATGGAAATGAATAATCAGTTGACATTTCGGGCTGAGACTCTTCTTCAGGAAGAAGGATCTCAGCCCGAAACGTCAGCATGTTATTCATTTCCATAGATGCTGCCTGATATACTGAAAACTTAACTGTGTTGTTCAATTCATGCCAAAATCACAAACATTTAACCTAAGTGGAGCAATGGTGATTAATGTCTAATTAGATAAATGTTCCACTGTACAACTATTCACTACGTACTGGTTTTCATTAGAAAAACAGCACTTTTGCACACAGGGACCCAAAGTCCGAGGAAGGACTGGTGAACTCAATGTTATTAACAACATTACCAAACACTCTAACCTCCATACCTTGAGCATTCTTTCCAAGACCTTTCCCAGGCACATAACCCATCTTCTGCAGCAGTTTCTGTCCAATCCCTCTAGTGTGTTTTTCCCAGGTGCCAATTTCCTGATTAGTTCGATGTCCTCCGGTGAATCCTTTTGAATGAGATTTGAAAAAACCACCCTAAGATAGAAAATAATACTTGATATATGAAGGCAAAACACGGCTGATAGACATTTTCAAAAACCTTTTTATAAGTCATAACACAAAGACATGACTACAAATTAAAACCTCTGGTAGAAATGCGAATATCATGTTGGATTCAGAACTGGTGAGAAAGAAGCAAACAAAAGGAATCTTCAATGGGATCACTGACCTTTCACTGCCATTATTATCTGAATGAGGATGCTTAGGTCATGATCTGTAAATTCATAGATAATACTGACATCTGTGCAAGTGCTCAAACAAGCTTGACTCCATCAGGTGGATCTTACATAGTGAACTTAGCACTAGCAAATGATGCTTAAATTGGAGAAGTGGATTGCAAACGGGCAGCGTGAAGGCTCAACACTTATACATCGTTCAAGGAAAAACAGTAGTGAAAGAGGTCATAGCAAGAGGCAAATCAGAACAGACTTTTTGTACCAGAGAGTACACACATTGACCTTTAGCCAACCTTTACACTCAGCCTATATTCATCCTCTTTTTCTCCCACTTTTCCATCAAGTTTTTACCACTCACCACCACACTAGGGACAATTTAAAGAGACCAGTTCACATCACAAATGGCACATCCTTTTGGAAGGAAATAAAGCACCTGAAGTATCCTTTATCTGGATGAATATGGACTCACCTGTCCAGATAAAGGGTCTCGACTGGAAACATCAACTTCCTATTTCCTTCCGTAAATGCTGTTTGACCTACTGAGTTCTTCCAGCTACTTATTTGTTTACTCAAAACCTACTTAATTGGGTGCAAGAAATGCTTTGGTGCATCCTGAAGCTATGAAAGATGCTTATATAAGTACAAGTTCTTTCACAGAGTGGTAGTTCTTTAGTGTGGATTGCAGGCCTTAACACAGACATCTTGACATCAGGCTCCCAGCCAGATACTTACAGTTTTCAGTTTCTTTGGTGCAAACTCTTTTGAAAATTCTTCTCGCTTAACTTTCTCTTCATCAGATTCATCGGAGTCCTTCTCTTCATTTTCTTCAGCTGCTGTTCGACGGAGTCCAGCACTGATGAAGTTCACTGGAGCCGTGTAATCTTTGGATCTACAGCAAGAGCACAAATATCAAATCAAAGTGCAGTTATCAAACTCAACAGATAGTAGGTTTCAGGAGATGCAAGCACAAGGGGAAAAAAAGAACATCAAACACACAGAATTTCAAACCAAGGTTCTATGTAAGTTCTGCCTGTCTCCCAATAAAGAAATGTTAAGAGGTAATTGCACTCATTTTGTAGAACTGTTGAACTATCTGCCCAGTAAAATTATTTTTCTCTATCTAGACTGTTTATTGAATTAGACGGTTTCCAAAATAGTATGCACTATTAAAACTGGCAGGTGACAAACACCACAGCGCACTGGCGCAATTACAAATTCCACTGAAAACTGATGTCAATATGTTTTGGCACAAATGTGTCCCTGAAAGATTCTCCCATAGCAAGTTTTAATTTTCGTCCAAGAAAAAAGTGAGTCATGATTTTAAATAACAAGTATTAACCAGCAGCTGTCAATTCAAAGTATAATATAGAAATCTACAGCATATATCAGGCCCTTTGGCCCACAACGTTTTGCCAACCAGTAACCTACTCTAGAAACTGCCTAGAATTTCTCTACCGCATAGTCCTCTATTTTTCTAACCTCCATGTCTCATAAAAGCCTCTACCACCGCTGCTGACAGTACATTCCAAACACCCACTACTTTCTGTATGAAAAACTTCCCTCTGATATCCCCCTTGTACCCATTTCCAACCACCTTAAAACTATGCCCCCTCATGTTAGCCATTTCAGCTCTGGGAAAAAGCCTCTGGTTATCCACACAATCAATGCCCCTCATCTGATAATGTATTATTAGAAAACATATGTCAACCCTGAGATTCTTTTTCTGCTGGCATACTTAGCAAATCTATAGAACGGTACCTGTAGACAGGATCTGTAAACTGTAAACAAGCTGTGCAAAAGCAGATAATAAATAAATAGCAATAAATAACAAGCGTGAAATAATAAGATGGAGTCCTTAAATGAGTGTAGTTATCCCCTTTTGTTCAAGAGCCTGATGGTTGTGGGGTAATAACTCTTCTTGAAACTGATGGTGCGAGTCCTGAGGTCCCTGTACCTTCTACCCAATGGCAGCAGCGAGAAAGGAGCATGGTCTGGATGGTGAGGATCTTTGGTGATGGATGCTGCTTTTCTACAGCAACATTTCATGTAGATAAGCTCAATGACTGTGAGGGCTTTACCCATGATGTACTGAGCTGAATCCACTACCTTTTGTAGGATTTTCCGCTCAAAGGCACTGGTGTTCCCGTACCAGGCCATAATGCAGCCAAATCAGCACACCTTCCACCACACATCTATAGAAATTTGCCAAGGTTCTTGATGACGCGCCAAATCTCCGCAGATTCCTGAGGAAGTAGATACAGGCACTGTCGTGTTTTCTTCACAATTATATTTATATGATGGACAACACACTTTTTCGTAAGTGCTGCATCCTCAGAAATTTTTTTTGGTTTACGATAGACCACTTGAAGCTGAATACAAATATAATTTCAGACTACTTTGTATCACATAGGAATTTGGAGAAACAAAAAATTATCTTTTATTGAATACAATGTGAATACAATTGCATGACAGTGCTGACACTTTGCAATAGTTCAACTGAGGTAAAAAATATTTTGTTGATGATTTTCGCTTGTACTCAGTTTCTGAGAATTCTTGCTTAAGTGTCCAACAATAATCAGTTAACATTGATAGATTCCAGGGTCCTTATACTGTTTCTCCATGACCACAATGTTCTGGTGAAACCTTTCACCATGCTCGTCACTTTCAGTGCCAAGATTTGCAGGGAAGAAGTCTAAATGGGAATGATGTAAATGAATCTTGTGGCACTTCATGGCTTCATATGCTTGAAACATGTTGTCAAGCACGTAGTTTGGTGCTTTGTAGATGCCTAGAAATTTTTAAACAACAGCCTTGAGTGCCTTCCATGCGATTTTTTTCCAGTCCCACTAGAAGTTCTTCGAATTGCCTGTCATTGATGACCTGGTTGATTTGTGGACCAACAAAAATGCTTTCCTTAATCGTTACATCAGTTATTGTGACTTGAATTATGAATTGAATTAACAAATATAGGGGATTTTTTTAAAAAATGGTGCATGATAGGGAAATTTCATGGTGATTTTCATGACCAGATGCTCAAAATCAAAAGGTACCACCCATAAATATTCAGGAAGCAAAATCTTTGTAGTCCACGGTTATCAGCCAGTTACAACATGGCACAAAAGGATAACCGAAACAAATCACCTGCATAGTGGGCTGCCGGCAACGCTGATGGAGGCGGATACGAAAGGCTCTTTTAAGACTTTTAGATGGGTATGTGGAGCTTAGAAAAATAGAGGGCTATGGGTAAGCCTAGTAATTTCTAAGGTAGGGACAAGTTCAGCACAACTTTGTGGGCCGAACGGCCTGTATTGTGCTGTAGGTTTTCTATGTTTCTATAATCCTTTAAATAAACAGTGCAGAAAATAACTAGCAGTATCCAAGTGGTTACAAACTCACCAACCAAGTACAAAACTAAAAAATACATCTTCTGAAGTATAAAACTGTTTTTTTTGATAAAAGCAGGAAGTTCAGAACTCTCCAAATATCTCATTTAATCAAACTGAGATATAAATACAGTAAAATCAAAGGTTTGATTTCCGAAGTGTTAAATTTAATACAGTTTAATCTTAGGATCAGCTTAGATGACAGATGCAAGAATCCTGCCAAAATTCAGTCCCAAGGATTAGCCTTGGCTTTGTGGAGTAGCTGGTTAGTCATAATATGAGAAGCAAACTGAATCTATATTCCTGAGTTTAGAAAAACAGGGTAAATGTAGAGCTGAAGCTTCCTCTGGCTGTGTCATTTTGAAGGAGACATTCATAACTTTCTTCATACAGAGAGAAGAAACTTTGCAATCTCCTCCCCAAAAATCAAAGAATACGAGCACGTGCAGGAATGTAAAGCCAAGGGAAAAGATTAGTCATTACCTGAAATATGAATAAGGAGACAAATGCTTTAACCCTGCTTCTTGTCCCCACTTTACTCATAAGACAACTTCCAGAAATATCCGGTATCTAGAGCAGCAAGAAGTAGGAGAAGAAAAGCTAGCCAGATGCTGACAAGTAAGATCACAAAACATAACATTACCGTTTCCCTCCGAAACTTGGTCTTTCATCATCAGAGTCATTCTCAGCCCACATGCCATAGATTGCATCTTCCTTTGTTTGTCGGTGGCGGACACGGTCCGGATTGAATTCATTTTCCAAGTCCCAGTCTGAAATCTCAAACCGCTCCACCTCCACATCATCATCATCAATACTGTCTTTCCCATACAGATGTGACATCGACATCTTGCTCTGCACAAAACACAAAACTGAGCACAATAAACCAATTTGTCTTAAAATACATTCAATATAATTATGCCTATTCTACCCATTCCCCTTTCTGCTACATGATTTGAACACTAATTTAATCAAAAAGTATTCATGTATAAACAGTCTGATAAATAAAGAGAGGGAGTGATGCTCAGAGAGAGTGAGTGAGGAAGTGGTAAAGGAAAGCACAGTAGCGTATTGGTTAGCACAACACCTTACAGCATCAATGACCAGGTTCCATCGCTGCCGCTGTCTGTAAGGAGTTTGTGTGTTCTCCCTGTGACCATGTGGGTTTACTCCGGGAGCTCCGGTGTCCCCCCACAGTCCAAAGACCTACTGGTTGACAGGTTAATTGATCGTTGTAAATTGTCCCATGATTAGGTGAGGGTTAAATCGGGATTGCTAGGTGGTACAGTTCAAAGATCCAGAAGCACCTACTCTGCGCTGTATCTCAGTGAAAAAGAGGAGGGAAGATAGGACTAAGAGAGGGTGGGAAAAATGGCAGAGACAGAAAGAAAGGACTGCAGTGAAAAAAGAAATGGGGTGGGTGGGTACAGGTTTGAGAGGTGCCAGTGGAGGAGAGGAGAGGAGGTGAAATGCTGGAGATGAGGAGGAGTAGGGGAGGAAGCTGATGATAGGAGCCAAAAGATAACATTGGCTGGGGGAAGAGGTTGCTGCTGAGGTGGAGAAATGGGGTCATATGCTGCTGTGGGTGAAAGATATTACTGATGGGGAGGAGAGGGAGTGAGTGAAGTGGAGGGGAAGAACTAGATGAGCAAGGCTGGAGGCAGATGATGTTGGAGAAACGGAGATGGGTGAGTTATGCTGGGGAAGAGGGAGTGACTGATGCTGGGGGGGGGTTAGAAGGGTGAGTGATGCTGAGAGGAAGAGTGGCTGAATGATGCCGGGGGGAGAGAGAGAAAGGCTGAGCAATGCTGGGGGGGGGGGGGGGAGAGAGAGAGGCTGAGCAATGCTGGGGGGAGAGGAGGGAAGGGGGTGAATTATGCTTTTGAGTACGAGGATGATGCTGGGGGAGTGACTAATGCTGGGGGAAGAGGGCTGAGCAATGCTAGAAGAGAGGAGCAGAGCAATGTTGAAGAAAGTTAGAAACTGAGCAATAATGGAGGGAGGGAAGGGCTGAGTGATGCCTGGAGTTGAGAAAGAGAGGGGGTGAGCGATGCTGGGGACAGAGGGGGCTGAGCGATGCTGGGGACAGAGGGGGCTGAGCGATGCTGGGGACAGAGGGGGCTGAGCGATGCTCGGGGCGGGGAGAGCAATACTGGGGGCAGGGGGGGTGTGAGCGATGCTGGGGGCGGGGGGGGGGGTGTGGTGAGCGATGCTGGGGACGGGGGGTGGTGAACGATGCTGGGGACGGGGAGTGGTGAACGATGCTGGCGACGGGGGTGGGTGAGCGACGCTGGGGACGGGGTGGTGGTGAGCGACGCTGGGGACGGGGGTGGGTGAGCGACGCTGGGGACGGGGAGTGGTGAACGATGCTGGCGACGGGGTGTGGTGAGCGATGCTGGGGTCGGGGAGTGGTGAACGACGCTGGGGACAGGGGTGGTGGTGAGCGACGCTGGGGACGGGGAGTGGTGAACGATGCTGGCGACGGGGGTGGGTGAGCGACGCTGGGGACGGGGTGGTGGTGAGCGACGCTGGGGACGGGGGTGGGTGAGCAACGCTGGGGACGGGGAGTGGTGAGTGATGCTGGGGACAGGGTGGTGGTGAGCGACGCTGGGGACGGGGTGGTGGTGAGCGACGCTGGGGACGGGGTGGTGGTGAGCGACGCTGGGGACGGGGTGGTGGTGAGCGATGCTGGCGACGGGGTGTGGTGAGCGATGCTGGGGACGGGGAGTGGTGAGTGATGCTGGCGACGGGGGTGGGTGAGCGATGCTGGGGACGGGGTGATGGTGAGCGACGCTGGGGACGGGGTGGTGGTGAGCGACGCTGGGGACGGGGGTGGGTGAGCGACGCTGGGGACGGGGTGGTGGTGAGCGACGCTGGGGACGGGGTGGTGGTGAGCGACGCTGGGGACGGGGTGTGGTGAGCAATGCTGGGGACGGGGAGTGGTGAGTGATGCTGGGGACAGGGTGGTGGTGAGCGATGCTGGGGACGGGGAGTGATGAGCGGACAGAGAGGGATCGCGGATGCAGGACATTCCACGATACGTCAACAAATCGATATTAGCGAAGGCAGGGTGAGACTACCGGCCACTCACCGATCCTGCTGACGACTCCCTCACCGACCAGTCACCCAAGTTTCAATCGATTCCACTCCACCTGCTTCCTAATGCACATCCGCCATCTTGTGAGGGCTCGGTCCCGTACGCAATTCCCTCCGGCGGATGAAAGACGAATGCGCAAAGGTTCCACATCCCGAGGCCGCTTCGAGCCAGCGCGAGGACTGATAACCGTGTGACACCCGGGCACTGGGCCACGGCCTTCCATTCAGTCAAGCCTTTCTTGTGGCTGCAGGTTTAAAGTTAACGCGACTTCTGACAGAAAGCGCGTTTTATTTTGTAAATCCAGATCTCTACTGTGAAGTTTAGACGGTTTTTTTTATCCCGAAGGCAGGTGGGATGTCTGCAGATGGGGAATGGAAAATAGTCAGCAAGAAGAAGGGGATGAAGAAAAGGAGAGGAGACGTCAAGGAGCGAAACATTGCACAGGGGGTCGAGAATCTGAGTGTGTCTGAAGGGGGGAGGATCCAGCGGAAGATAAGGGAAACAATGTAAGTTGCTTGGGTTTGTTCGCATCTGTGAGTTCTCGTGTGGCACTCACTTGCTGTGGTGTTATGGCTGGAGGAGACTGGAGAGTTTGTTACAGACACGAGAAAATCTGCAGATGCTGGAAATCCAAAGCAACGTACACAAAATGCTGGAGGAACTCAGCAGGTGGGGCAGCATCAATTGAAAAGACTAAACAGTCGACGTTTATCTTCATCAGGAGAGATGGTGACTGCTGATCATTTGCTCCTCAAGAAGGAAATATCGACAATAGGGAGATAGAGGGGGAATCACCCTGTGAGATTTGCGGGTGTAGATATGTAATTAATGACTGAGTGCATGAAATCCCAGTAATGCAACAGGGAACAGCAAAAGTAATAAAACTTCCACTTAAATTAGTCTCTAAAAAAACTAATCCGGATTATGAACATATTCAACACTTGAAGTAGAGCTGAATGAATCTTTGCTTTTAAAGCTCACCTTTTTGGGTGTTGCATTCTGAGGGTCACTCACCATTTTTTAACTATTTTCCTTGACGATTAAAAGACACAAAGGATTTACAGACATCTTTTTCTTACCAGTGTTTACCTGAATGCATTCCTTCTCCTGCCATACCCCAGCATACATTTGTTTTCAATTGTAGTTTTGCTGTTTATTTTAGAATATTTTGCACGTTTATCACTTAATTAATATTTTGCAGTTGACACCAAATGCATAGAAGTTTTATTTAGTTTTCAAAGTTCTTGTTTATTTTTAACATTTACTAATATAGACATGGAATCTTTCATCACTGGCTTTGCCTTTGAAGATGTTATGTCAATATAGCTAAATCTTCCTATGATTTGAAACTTTGTTTCAGAGAAGAGTTGCGGAGTTCAGAATTCTGGAGTGTTTGTCGTGGTGAGTTATAAGACTAATGATGTTTTTGAGAATTTCAGTCTGCTTCCATTTGGTCACTGTCACAATTTGTTTCAGAAACAGTTCAGAAAGTTACAAACAAATATCGCACAGCTCCCTTGGCAACATCATCAGGTCTGGGTGTTGGAGTTGCTGAATTCCTCGAGTACAAACATGATGATTTAGATCATTGTCAAACCACACTGGAATTTGTATGTTATGGAATTGGGAGCTTTTCCACTTCTGTTTCATCTCGCTATCAGTTGGCCCTGCTGTTCCTTCTGCTTGAAACGCTGCAGGTAAGATTGGTAAGGTGGCAAAGTGTGGAATTAACAGGAGAAAATGGGATTAGTGAATACATTTAAGGGTGGTCTATCTATAAATGTTTACATCTCTCTCTCTGGTGGTGCTGTCAGGGGATGATACAGAAGTTCTGTGTCTGCGATTTCTGGATTGGTTCGATGGACTCTTTCAGTCTTATGTTTCTGTATTCTGTATTTTTACCCGTTCTTGTTTTCATTTGTGCGATTTGGTTATTTTTTGCACATGGGGGAGGGTTAATGTTCCTGTTGCTATTTGCATGATTTGTAGTTTTTTTTGTGTGTGGGGGTTGATGGTTTTTTGTTAAACTGCTTCCTTTTTTTTCTTATTTTCGTGCCGTTTGCAGAAGACAAATTTCAGAGTTGTATGCTGTATACGTATTTTGATAATAAATGTACCTTGAACCACAGTTGCAGAATCAGTGCTTAAAACAGTCAAAACTATTGATTATTTTATATTTCATAAGATAGTTTTCTGCATTAATTACTCATAAAATGTATTCTGATCTTCATCTAAGTCACAATAATAGACAAATACAATCTGCCTAAAATAATAACACACAAAAAACTGTACTTTCCATGCCTTTATCTGATATGATCTGATCTTTATTGATTGCAGCAAACCATTCCCTTTTTTGTAGCTCATTTATTTCTATAGTACTGCCAACGTCTACTGCCCAGGAACAATTAGAGTTGATGAAGTGCATGTGAGTCACTGTCTTGAACTGATGATTCAAATTAAGTTACATTTATTCATCACATACATCAAATGCAAAATCCATAATTATTTTGATCGCTGACATGATATCACAAATGAAAAATTCCATGCAGTGCTAGGAAGGTTAACAGGCGATGCACAAGTCTCTGTGCACCGCAGGCAGTTCTGAGAAGTGACCACACATATGCAGTAAACAGAAGTTAAGGACATATAGAAAAACACTTCATAATGTGAAAAGTGAAGATCTTGACCATGTATTGAAAGAGTGATGCATCACCTGGTAGTGAACACATGCTCATAATGATATGCTGATCATGCAAAAAACAAAGGTCTTCCATGATGAACTGAAAATTGAAGGTAATTGTGAATATTCAGCAGGCTGGTTGCAGAGACTTAAGAAGAGATATGGCCTTTTTTAAAGATTTGTGGTGGTGATAAAGTGTCTGATGAGTTTGCCAAGATTGCCACTGATGAAAATCTAACACGCTGAATGGCTACATCAGTATGTACAGTTGCAAAAAAAAGTTTGTGAACCCTTTGTGATTACTTGGTTTTCTGCATTAATTACTCATAAAATGTGTTCTGATCGTCATCTAAGTCACAATAATAGACAAATACAATCTGCCTAAACTAATAACACACAAAAAACTGTACTTTCCATGCCTTTATTGAACACTTTGTTTAATCATTCGCAGTCCATGCTGGAATAAGTATGTGAACCCTTACGTTTAGTAACTGGTAGAACTTCCGTTAACAGGAATAACCACCATCGACGTTTCCTGTAGCTGCTGATTAGACTTGCACAATGGTGAGGAAGAATTTTAGACTGTTCCTCCACTCAAAGCTGTTTCAGTTCTTCAATATTTCTGCAATACCTTGCATGAACAGCCCTCTTCAGGTCATGCCACAGCATCTCAATTGGGTTAAGGTCTGGACTCTGACTTGGCCATTTCAAAACATAAATTTTCTTCTTTTTAAACCATTCTGTTGTTGATTTATTCTTGATTTTTGGATCATTGTCTTGTTGCATCATTAAACTTCTATTAAGCTTCAGGTGACAGACCACTATCCTGGCATTCAATTTTGAATTAATTGTTCCCTCAACGACTGCAAACCATCCAGGTCCTGAAGCAGCCCAAACCATGATGCTCCTTCCACCATGCTTCACAGTTGAGCTGAGGTTTTGGTGTTGGTGTGCAGTGCCTTTTTCCCTCCAAACATAGCAGTGTGCATTTCTGTCAGAAAGCTCAATGTTTGTCTCATCTGTCAACAGAACATTGTCCCAAAAGCATTGGAGAAAATCCAGGTGATCTTTGCGAACTTGAGACATGCAGCAATGTTATTTTTTTGGAAAACTGTGGTTTCCTCCATGGTGTCCTTCCATGAACACCATTCTTGTTCAGTGTTCTTCTTATAGTGGACACATGAGCAGAGACTTCATCAAGTTCTGGGGAAAGGAAGAGGATGGCATCAGTGATAGAGAACTCTACAGTTAGGGGGTCAGACAGGCGATTCTGTGGATACAGGAAAGAAACACTGATGGTAGTTTACCTCTCAGGTGCCAGGGTCCGGGATGTTCCTCATCGGGTCCACGATATCCTGAAGTGGGAAGGAGAACAGCTGGAGGTCGTGATACATAATGGTACCAATGACACAGGCAAAGGGAGGAGGTCCTGAAAGCAGATTACAGGGAGTTAGGAAGGAAGTTGAGAAGCAGGACCACAAAGGTAGTCATCTCGGGATTACTGCCTGTGCCACGTGACTGAGTATAAGAATAGAATGAGGTGGAAGATAAATGCGTGACTGAGGGATTGGAGCGGGGGCAGGGATTCAGATTTTTGGATCATTGGGACCTCTTGGGGCAGGTGTGACCTGTACAAAAAGAACGGGTTGCACTTGAATCCCAGGGGACCAATATCCTGGCGGGGAGGTTTGCTAAGGCTATTGGGGAGGGTTTAAACTAGGATTGCTGGAGGGGGTGGGAACCAAACTGAAGAGACGGAGGAAGAGGCAGTTGACTCACAAATAGAGAAAGCTTGTAGACAGTGCGAGAGGAAGGATAGTGATCACAATTCTATCTCCTTTACCATAGCATTGGAGAGGGTTAGGAACAGACAAGTTAGGAAAACGTTTAATTGGAGTAAGGGTAAATGTCAGGCTATTGGGTAGGAACTTGGAAGCATAAATTGGGAACAGATGTTCTCAGGGAAATGTACGAAAGAAATGTGGCGAATGTTCAGGGGATGTTTGCGTGGAGTTCTGCATATATGTTCCAATGAGAAAGGGACAGGATGGCAGGGTACAGGAACCGTGGTGTACAAAGGCTGTTGTAAACCTAGATAAGAAAAGAAGAGCTTATGAAAGGTTCAAAAAACTAGGTAATGATAGAGATCTAGAAAATTATAAGGCTAGCAGGAAGGAACTTAAGAATTAAATTAGGAGAGCTAGAAGGGACCATGAGAAGGCCTTGGCAGACAGGATTAAAGAAAACCCTAAGGCATTTTACAAGTTTGTGAAGAGCAAGAGGATAAGACATCAAAGGAAAGGACCAATCAGGTGTGACAGTGGAAAAGTGTGTATGGAGCCGGAGGAGATAGCAGAAGTACTTAATGAGTACTTTGCTTCAGTATTCACTATGGAAAAGGATCTTGGCGATTGTAGGGATGGCTTACAGTGGACTGAAATGCTTGAGCTTGTAGATATTAAGAAAGGATATGCTGGAGGTTTTGGAAAGCGTCAAGTTGGATAAATCACCGGGACCAGATGAGATGTACCTCAGGCTACTGTGGGACGCAAGGGAGGAGATTGCTGAGCCTCTGGTGATGATTTTTGCATCATCAATGGGGACAGGAGTACTTCCGGAGGATTGGAGGTTGCAGATGTTCCATTATTCAAGAAAGGGAGTAGAGATATCCCAGGAAATTATAGACCAGTGTGTCTTACTTCAGTGGTTGGTAATGTGGTGGAGAAGATCCTGAGAGGCAGGATTTATGAACATTTGGAGAGGCATAATATGATTAGGAATAATCAGCATGGCTTTGTCAAAGGCAGGTCGTGCCTTACGAGCCTGATTGAATTTCTTGAGAATGTGACTAAACACATTGATGAAGGTAGAGCAGTAGATGTAGTGTATATGGATTTCAACAAGGCATTTGACAAGGTACCCCATGCAAGGATTATTGAGAAAGTAAGGAGGCATGGGATCCAAAGAGACATTGCTTTGTGGATCCAGAACTGGCTTGCCTACAGAAGGCAAAGAGTGGTGGTAGACGGGTCATATTCTGCATGGAGGTTGGTGACCAGTGATATGCCTCAGGGATCTATTCTGGGACCCCTGCTCTTTGTGATTTTTATAAGTGACCTGGATGAGGAAGTGGAGGGATAGGTTAGTAAGTTTGCTGATGACACAAAGGTTGGGGGTGTTGTGGATAATGTGGAGGGCTGTCAGAGGTTACAATGGGACATTGATAGGATGCAAAACTGGAAGATGGAAGTGGCAGATGGAGTTCAACCCGGATAAGTGTGAGTTGGTTCACTTTGGTAGGTCAAATATGATGGCAGAATATAGTAAGACTCTTGGTAGTGTGGGGGATCAGAGGGATCTTGGTGTCCGAGTCCATTGGACACTCAAAGCTGCTGCGCAGGTTGATTCTGTGGTTAAGAAAGCATACGGTATACTGACCTTCATCAATCGTGGGATTGAGTTTAGGAGCCAAGAGGTAATGTTGCAGCTTTCTGGGACCCTGGTCAGACCCTGCTGTGCTCAGTTCTGGTTGCCTTACTCTAGGAAGGATGTGGAAATCATAGAACGGATGCAGAGGAGATTTACAAGGATGTTGCCTGGATTGGGGAGCATGCCATATGAGAATAGGTGGAGTGAATGCGGCCTTTTCTTGGAGCGATAGAGGATGAGAGGTGATCTGATAGAGGTGTATAAGATGATGAGAGGCATTGTGGATAGTCAGAGGCTTTTTCCCAGGGCTGGAATGGCTGGCATGAGAGGGTACAGTTTTGAGGTGCTTAGAAGTAGGTACAGAAGAGATTTCAGGGGTAAGTTTTTTACTCAGAGAGTGGTGAGTGCGTGGAATGGGCTGCCGGCGACAGTATGGAGGCAGATATGATAAGGTCTTATAAGAGACTCCTGGACAGGCACATGGAGCTCAGAAAAATAGAGGGCTATGGATAATCTTAGGTCATTTCTAAGATAAGGATATGTTTGGCACAGTTTTGTGGGTAGAAGGACCTGTATTGTGCTGTAGATTTTTATTTGTTTCTGCACGACTTCTGTTGGGTTCTTTTTCACCTCCTTCAGCATTGCACGTTGTGCTCTTGGTGTGATCTTTGCAGGATGACTACTGCAGAGAGTAGCAACAGTACTGAATTTCCTCATTTGTAGTCAATTTCTTTTACTGTGGACTGATGAACGCTCAGCTCTTTAGAATTGTTTTTGTAGCCTTTTCCAGCTTTATGCACCTCTACAATTCTTCTTTTAAGGTCCTCTGAAAGGATTGAGGCATGGTGCACGTAAACAGATCTTTCCTGAGAAGAGCAAGCTTTGTCAGTAACCTGACTTTGTGTGTCTTTTTTATAGTGTAAGATGCCTCTACAGCCCACACCTCCAATTTCATCTTACTGATTGGAGAACCGGACTCCAAATAGCTTTTGTAGAAGGCATTACCACAGAGGTTCACATACTTTTTTGAAACTAGACTGTGATTGTTTAAATGGTGTACTCAATATTGACACGAAGTACAATTGTGTGCTATTAATTTAGACAGATTATGTTTGTCTTTTATTGTAACCTAGGTGAAGATCAGACCACAGTTTATGAGTAATTAATGCAGAAAACCAGGTAACTGAGAAGGGTTCAGAAACTTTTTTCTTGCAGCAACTGTATGAGTGATGATCAACTGTAAGACAAAGACTCCTTACCTGTACTACTTAAATTTAGAGTCAGTAATGTTAGCAATTCCAAGCTATCTCATTATATATTCTGAAATCAAAATTCCAAAACACTTCTGGCCCCAAGCATTTCAGATAAGGCATACTCAACCTGCACTAAAGAATGCCTTTAAGAACATCCAATTTTGTGCTAAAACTTGCAAGCTCAGTTAGTGGGATAGAGTACATATTAAATACTGTTTCCAAATCAGTTCCATATGAAGATGATGGAGGACTGTAAAAGGCTTGGGACATCTTATTTTGTTCCAAGGTCAGATGTCGCTTTATTTTGAAATCCAGTATCTAATCCTGAAGTATTGATGGGAATAGCAAATAAGCCTTTACAGACACCTGGGGTTATGTCTAAAACCTTTATCTTTGGCATCAGTTGTGTAAATGCAGAGAGCCATCCTCTGATCTTCACCTCAGTTACATGACAGGCAGCAGTGGTCCACTTTGACTTTCTCGATCGCAGCATGGATGGTATCATAGAGAACTAGGGGAAGGTAGTCCAAAACTCTGATATCGCTGCAGCAGCATACTAGAATTTGAATCTCACCAATATTTTAAAATTTTTAAATTTATTTCCTTGTGTTCAATAGATCCCTCGATTTAGCTGCCTTCTGTTTGATCCATTATTTACAGAATGGGAGAAGAGGTTCCTGAAGGATTGTGGGCTAGTAGTGATCAAAGAAAATGAGGTGAGACTCACTGAAGCATGCATATTTCAGTTTCACACAGTGAAGCTGGACAAAAATGAAACAATTTGGCTTTTTAAGTGCAAAATACAATCCAGGGAACTAATTGCACTTCCTAATGTTGTACAAAATAAGTAATTTTGTTTTGTTACTAGAAACTTATTGGGAATTTTATTTTATAGGAAGGAAAGCGACACGTCGACCGACCAACTCTCTTCTACATGATTCACTGTGGAAAAGCTCTCTATAACAATCTTCTGTGGAAAAACTGGTCACCACAACAACTTGCCCAAACTACTCTCATTGGAAACAGTTTCAAAGGGATAGAGGAGAGGTACAGAGTCATTGCTCCTATTCAGCTTTCATGCTGGGAAGATGTCAGACAGGTCAGAATTTAGAAGTGGGAATAAATAGAAATTCAGGGAAAAATTCTGCTTTAAATTCACTGACATGGGTCATTGAAACAATGACAGTACAGTAGGTATTTCTGGGGATGAGGACTTTAAGTTGAAGGAAATGGTCTTTGCAAAGAGCATCAATGTTAAAGGGATGTACTTGAAATACAAATGAAAATATGGATTAAGAAAAGTTAAATAACATTTTTCAACAGGGGTGACACGGTGGCTTTGTGGTTAGCACAATGCTTTACAGTACAGGCAACCCAGGTTCAATTCCCACCGCTGCCTGTAAGGTGTTTGTATGTTCTCCCCTTGATTGCATGGGTTTCCTCTGGGTACTCTATTTTCCTCCCACAGTCTAAAGACATGCTGGTTGGTAGGTTAATTGGTCATTGTAAATTGTTCTGGGATTAGGCTTGGATTAAATCAGGGGATTGCTAGGTGATGTGGCTTAAAGTGCCAGAAAAACCTATTCTGCTTTGTATCTCAATAATAATAATAATAACAGATTTGTGGACTAAGCGATCATAAATGACTACTGAAGTTCATTTTATAGTCTCAAAGAGCTGTAAATGGATTTCTGGAACAAAAATGTTAAAGAAAGTAATGAAATGATTTGAGATCATCAAAAAAAATGTTGGATTTAATTTTTTGTTCGATATACTGCATGCAGATTGCCAGCCCGAGTACTGCAGAGGGACTACACGTACATCAACTACGTATCCTTCACTGATTTCATCGTGATTCAAAGCAAATTAGTGCCATTAAAACTCAATTGACTTTCATGTATAACCAGGATTAGTAATTAGAAATGAAGCCAGGTTCTAAACTTCCCAAATGAGTTGTTCTGCCAGGGAAATGGACTTCAATCACTCAGCACAACTTTTAAATTTCTAAATCAACATGTTAAAAATTTACACTGAGTCCCTAGAATTAGTAATAGTTAGTCTCACCCTTGAATCCCTAAATTTCTAGATAGATTAGGCTACTAGATGATAGCAATAGTTCTCCTCTAGAATTGCAAAAAGGTTACAGCTCAAGAGATCAATAGTCAGGCCACTGTCTAAGCTGATTCTAAGTAAGCACAATCCAACTATTCCAGCCTTGCATAGCTTGCATTATTCATTTTTTCAGATACTTAATCGGTTTTCTTTTGCACACTACGATTGAAACTGCCTCCATTACCAATGTTACAGCCTGACCAATGCTATATAAAGTCTCAGCATTACATCATTGTTCCTATAAGCTAGTTCTCTTGAAATGAATGTTAACATTGCATTTGTCTTCCTTGCCACCAACTCGACCTGCAAGACAATCTTTACAGAATCCTGCACAAGGACGCCTGAGTCCTTTTGTATCTTTGAATTTTGAATTTTCTCTGCATTTAGAAAAAAATTTATGACATTTTTTCTACCAAAGTGCATGACCATACACTTACCTACACTATATTCCATCTGCCACTTATTTGCCCATTCTCTTAATCTGCCTAAATCCTTCTGCAGAACCCCTACCTCCTCAACACTACCTGCCCTTCTACCTATCTTCATATTGTCTGCAAACTTGGCCATGAAGCCATCAATTCTGTCATTCAAATTATTGACATAAAACTTGAAAAGAAGTGGTCCCAACATAAACCTCTGCAGAACACCTCTGGTCACTGACAGAAAAGGCCCCCTTTATTCCCACTCTTTGCCTCCTGCTAGTCAGCCAATCTTCCATCCATGCTAGTATCATTCCTGTAACATGGGCTCTTGTAAGCACCCTCACGTGGTATCTTGTCAAAGGCCTTCTGAAAATCTAAGTAAACAACATCCACTGACTGTTTTGTCTATCCTGCTATCTATCTTCTTAAAGAGCTCCAGCAGATTTGTCAAGTAAGATTTCTCATTAAGGAAACATTGCTGACTATTGCCTGTTTTATCATGTGCTTCCAAGTACCCGATACCTCCATAAGATCATAAGAGAAAGGAGCAGAATTAGGCCATTTGGCCCATCAAATCTGCTCCACCACTCAATCATGGCTGATCCATTTTTCCCCCTCTTCAGCCCTGCTTTCCTGCCTTCTCCTGTAACCTTTGATGCCGTGTCCAATCACAAATGTGTCAACCTCTGCCTTAAATACACCCAACAAGACCCTTTGCCTTTCAGATTTTTGGATTTTCTCCCCATTTAGAAAATAGTCTGCACTTCTATTTCTACTACCAAAGTGCATGACCATGCATTTTCCAACATTGTATTTCATTTGACACTCCCTTGCGCATTCTCCTAATCTGTTCAAGTCCTTTTGCAGTCTACCTGTTTCCTCAACACTACCTTCACCAATCTTCGTATCATCTGTAAACTTGGCAAGAAAGCCAACCATTCCATCATCTAAATCATTGAAAGTACAGCATAAAAAGAAGTGGTTCCAACACCGGCCCCTGCTGAACACCACTATTCACTGGCAGCCAACCAGAAAAGAATCCTTTTATTCCCACTCACTGCCTCCTACCAATCAGCCAATACTCTAACCATGCCAGTAACTTTCCTGTAATGTCATGGGCACTTAACTTGGTAAGCAACCTCATATGTGGCACCTTGTCAAAGGCCTTCTGAAAGCCCAAATGTACAACATCCACTGCATCCTCTTTATCTATCCTATGTGTAATCTCCTCAGAGAATTCCAACACATTTGTTTAGGCAAGATTTTCCCTTAAGGAAACCATACTGACTTTATCCTATCTTGTCCTGTGTCACTAAGTACTCCAGAGCCTTATTCTTAACAATTGACTCCAACATTTTCCCAGTCACTAAGGTTAGGCTAACTGGTTTATAATTTCCTTTCTGCTGCCTTCCTCCTTTCTTAAAGAGTGGAGTGACATTTGCAATTTTCCAGTCCTCAGGCACCAGGCCAATGATTTTTGAAAGATCATTACTAATGCTTCCACAATCTCTACTGCTACCTCTTTCAGAACCTATGGGTGCAGTTCATCTGGTCCAAGTGACTTGAGTACCCTTGCGTTTTTCAGCTTTTTGAGCACCTCCAGCCTTGCAATAGTAACTGCACTCATTTTTCTTTGCTCACACCCATCAGCATCTGACACACTGCTAGTGATGCAAAATCTCATCCTTAATAATGGACTCCCAACATCTTCCCAACCACTGAAGTCAGGGTAACTGGCCTATAATTTCCTTTCTCTTGCCTGCCTCCCTTCTTAAAGAATGAAATGACATTTATAATTTTCCAGTCTTCCTGAACCATTCCAGAATCCAGTGATTCTTGAAAGATTATTACTGTTGCCTCCACAATCTCTTCAGTTACCTCTTTCAGAACCCTGGGGTGTAGTCCATCTGGTCTAGGTGACTTATCTAAGACCTTTCGGCTTCCCATGTACCTTCTTAGAAATTGTAGCTACAATCACTCTGTCCTTTGATACTCTTGAATTTCTGGCATTCCATTAGTGTTTTCCACAGTGAAAACTAATGCAGAATGCTTATTAAGTTTGTCTATTTCTTTGTTCCCCATTACTGTCTCTCCAATGTCAATTTGCAGGAGTCCAATATCCACTCTCGCCTCTCTTTTACTCTTTTTACGCATGTCTGAAAAAAACATGTGGCATCTTCTTTTATATTACTGTCTAGCTTATCTTCATATTTCATCTTTTCTGTGTCTTTTTTAATTGGCTTCTGTTAATTTTTAAAATGCTTCCCAATCCTCAAACTTCCCACTAATTTTTGCTATGTTATGTGCCCTCTCTTTTGCTTTTATGCTGTTTTTGACTTCCCTTGCCACCCACAGTTGCCTCTTCTCCCGTTTAGAATACATCTTCATCTTTGGGCTGTATCTATTCCTGTGCCTTATGAATTGCCCCCAGAAACTCCAACCATTGCTGTTCTGCCGTCATCCCTGCTAGTGCCAGCATAGAAAACATCTTCTTCATATCCCACTCTATCTAGGCTTTTCAACATTTGATAAGTTTCAATGAGATCCACCCTCATTCTTCTAAATTCCAATGAACACAAGCCCAAAGACTTCAATCACTCCTCATACGAACAGCTGTTCATTCTCAGAATCATTCTTGTGACCCTCCTCTGAGTCCTGTCTGATGTCAGCACATCCCTCCATAAATAAGAGGCCCAAAACTGCTCGCAATACTCCAAGTGAGGCCTCACAATTTATCTTAAGCTTCCTAATCAAATCAAGTTCATTACACAACACCCAATCTAGAATTGTCTTTGCCCTGGTAGGACCAATCACAAACTGCTCACCTTGTAGGTATTCTACAAATTTCTCTCTCTTGGGATCCAGCACCAATCTGATTTTCCCAATCTACCTGCATATTGAAATCCCCATGGCTGTCATAACATTGCCCTTTTTACATGCCTTTTCAACCTCCCATTGTAATTTGTATCCAACATCTGCAGTTTATTAACTCTACCCTCAAGGATTCTTCATCTTCCGATCCTATGTCACCTCTTTCTAAATGTTAGATTTAATTCTTTTTACCAACAGAACCACCCCATCTTTCTGTCTACCTGCCTGCTCCTTCAATACATAAATGCATAAGTTAGTTTATATACGTAGATTGTCCATAAAGGAACACTCGGCACAGTTGTGTCTGTATGTAAGGTGACTCTGACAGGAAATGATAACGTTGTGGTGTGGAGGGGTGGGTGAAGGTGCTGATCAGCCTTGTTCTTTGGGGAGAGTAACTGTTTTTGAGGCTGGTGGTCCTGGCATGGATGCTATGTAGCCTCCTCCCTGATGGGAGTGGAACAAACAACCCATGAATAGAGTCGGGATCAGAATCAGGTTTAATATCACTGGCGTATGTCATGAATTTTGTTAATTTTATGGCAGCAGTACAACAAAATACATGATAAATAAGTATGAGGAAAAATGAGTTACATTCAGTTTACATACATCTATTAAATTGTTAAGTTAAAATAAGTAGTGCAAAAAACAAAAAAATATAGTGAGTTCATGGGTTCAATGTCCATTTAGAAAGCAGATGGCAGAAGAGAGGAAGCTGTTCTTGAATCACTGAGTGTGTGCCTTCAAGCTCCTGTACCTCCTCCCCAACGGTAACAGTGTGAAGAGGGTGAACTCGGCCATTTCTCCTTGGAGCGACGGAGGATGAGAGGTGATCTGGTACAGGTGTATAAGATGATGAGAGGCATTGATCGTGTGGATAGTCAGAGGCTTTTTCCCAGGGCTGAAATAGCTGCCACAAGAGGGCACATGTTTATGGTGCTTGGGAGGACGCAGGTTTAAGTATAGGAAAGAAGTCAACAAAATAGAGAGAGTACAGAGAAGATTTACTAGAATGTTACCTGGGTTTCAGCACCTAAGTTACAGAGAAAGGTTATACAAGTTAGGTCTTTATTCTTTGAAGCGTAGAAGGTTGGGGGGGACTTGATAGAGGTATTTAAAATTATGAGGGGGATAGATAGAGCTGACGTGGATAGGCTTTTTCCATTGAGAGTAGGGGAGATTCAAACAAGAGGACATGAGTTGAGAATCTGAGGGCAAAAGTTTAGGAGTAACAAGAGGGGGAATTTCTTTACTCAAAGAGTGGTAGCTGTGTGGAACAAGCTTCCAGTAGAAGTGGTAGAGGCAAGTTTGATATTGTCATTTAAAGTCAAATTGGATAGGTATATGGACAGGAAAGGAATGGAGGGTTATGGGCTGAGTGCAGGTCGGTGGGACTAGGTGAGAGTAAGCGTTCAGCACGGACTAGAAGGGCCGAGATGGCCTGTTTCCGTGCTGTAATTGTTACATGGTTGTATGGTTTAAGCTGCTGGGGAGTAGTAGGTACAGAGGAGATGTCGGGGTAAATTTTTTACTCAGAGTGGTGAGTGCGTGGAATGGGCTGCCGACAACGGTGGTGGAGGCGGATACGATAGGGTCTTTAAAGAGACTTTTGGATAGGTACATGAAGCTTAGAAAAATAGAGGGCTATGGGTAAGCCTAGTAGTTTCTAAGGTAGGGACATATTTGACACAGCTTTGTGCGCCAAAGGGCCTGTATTGTGCTGTAGGTTTTCTATGTTTCTATGTTTTTAAGAGGGCTTGATGATGGACATCACCTTCATAAGGATCCTTCGTGATATTGCAGGCCTTAATTTATCCACTACCTTTCTGGATATACGTATGTTCTTGATGGCAGATAGGCTGATGCCTGAAAACTAGTTTTGAAGCATCTTTTGATGGTATTCTTATTTAATTGTTTTCACTACAACAAAGGTGGCTAATGTGAAGACATATTTTGGTAAAGAAAGTTGGTACCAAGAAAAATTACCAGTAGCAGACATGCAGGTCCAGTTTGAAGAAATATTTACCAATTATGTAAATACAATGTTATATTAAGTAACAACGGTACATTAATAGTCCTCCCTTGGTACAGTGGATTCTAGTTAATTGGGACACATCAGATCAGTACATTTTGGCCCAATTAGCCGAAGATTCATGGAAATAGATAAAAAGGTAAATTTTAAAAAGGACAAATTATCATTTAACTGAGTAACAAATTATGCATTTAAATGAAAAAGAACAAAGCAGAACATTACCAATACTACTATTGTATTAATAAAGCTGTGTAGTAATTCCTAATGTCTTTGACAGAAGAATTCATCCAGTGTACTCTGCTGTGTTCTTTTGATTGACTGTAAATGAACAAGATCAGCACTGACACCTATAACATAAATGGGTAATCTTCATTGTCATTGTAACATTCAAGATGATTGTTGATACCTTTATATTTTTCATAGTTCCTAACTTGCTGAAGTAATTAAATCATTTAATTTTCACTCCCTTTTCTGGCATCTCCAAGCCTGAACACTTGAAACCACATTAAGCAAAACAATTCTGAATTGTCTTACTACATGTTGAAAGACCCGAAGCACCCAGTGACCCCCGGTATACATCACTGATGATGTGTTCCAGCATATCCTAGGATGTATCCCAGAATCCCAAGTAAGCAGCTACGCTGATTAATTAATGACTCGATTAACCAGAATCCTTTGTACTATTCATGTCCAGTCAGAATGAATGATGTGGTAAGTATTTCAGAAGGTTGTGTTGGAATAAGTTTCATTGTGGAGAAATGGGGAGGTAGGAAGGCTACAGAACTAAAATTGCCACCAGTTATGGAATAGTTAAGAAATAAACATGTGGGTTATGACATCTTTATCTGCTTTAGTACTCTGGATATTTTATGGCATAATTAGATGAATTATTGAAGAACAAAGTTCCAGAGTGTTGAAGTTGGAGCAAGGCAGCAGAATAAACTTAGTGCTTTCAGAACAAACACTTTGGGACAGCTGGCCTCCTTTACTGCGGTGAAACCCAACAGTTCAGGGTTTGTGATGAAAAATCTCATTTATGGTTTGTATTTTCTTTTAAAAATGTATCACTACTTTGGAATCGATTTTTTTTCTTACCCTTAACCTTTTATAACAGATATTGGCAGTAACTGAAGAGACTGCCTTTCCCTATAGCGAAAGATACATGGATATATTTAATGATACCTCTATTCATCAATTTCCTAGAAGAAAGCTGGATTCAAAGCCTAAAGAATTCTGGGAGGGTGCAGCTGAACCAACATACCAGCAGTGTGAAGACTTGGAAATAATCCGGAATGGCTGAGAATGATTTTCAGTTTCAAATTTGGGAGATATAATACGAGTGAACTGCATTTCGTTGTCTGATCAGTGGAATTTAAATGGCCATGATTTGCATCTTTAGGAATTTCTATTCAGCCTGGCCTTTGCTCAGCAGGGGAGATTGAAAGAATGAATCTCATTTCTATGAGAAACAGGGAGATTAAATTGAGTGGCTAAGATCCTGCTCTACTACATTGTCACCTGCAACAAGATTGCCTGGCACAAGCAAGTCGGAAATCTGTTCAAACAGGTTTGTGTTCTCTGGAAAGTAAGTCTTCCTCATCTTTATGGTGAAAGTACTGTTTCTCAAATTTCACTGAGTACTGTTACCCAGTCTTTTCCCAGCTGATTCAATCAACTTGTCTGAACAATCTCCCACCACTGCCTTCCACAATTGTCAGTAGGTTGTGTTTCCTAGTATTCATTTGATGCCTCTTGCACATTGATAATGCAATGAAACACTGTAACTGATGTCCATATTTTTTTACTGAAATAATAAATTGCAGCTTGACAATATCCATAAAAACAATTATTTTACAATATAAGAATCTTTGTTGCAATTTAACCACGCATACAGATGATTTGCATATTTGCATGGTAAGTCTGATTTTATACATAAACATGAATCCAAGAAATAATGCAGCACAGAAGAAAACCATCACTAAAGAATTTAAAGTTTAAAACTCTACATTGGAACTATTTTATTTTTACCCCAGCCACCATAGAGTCAGAATAGTACAGCACAGAAATGGGCCCTTTGGCCCATCTAGTCCATACCAAACCCTAGCCTTCCCATTTGTTCCCCAATGGATAGCTCCCATTTGTGTAACTATCTAAATTTCTCTTAAGTGTTGAACCCACACCTACCACTTATGCTGGCACCTCATTCAGTTGCTCTCACCAACCTGAGTAAAGAAGTTCTCCCTCATGTACCCCTTAAATATGTTGCATTTTGCCCTTAACACATGACCTCTAATTGTAGTCCCGCTCTACCTCAGTGGAAAAAGCCTGCTTGTATTTACCCTATCTATACCCCACATAATTTTGTATACTTCTGTCAAATCGCCCTTCAATCTTCTATGTTGTAGGGAATAAAGTTGTAACCTACTCAACTTTTCTATATAACTCAGCTCCTCAAGGTCCAGCAGCATCCTTGTAAATTTCCTCTGCACTCTTTCAGTCTTATTTACATCTTTCCTGAAGGTATGGGATTAAAACTGCGCACAATACTCCAAATTAGGCCATACTAATGTCTTATACCATTTTAACATAACATCCTAGCTACTGTACTCAGTCCATTGATTTATGAAGACCTATGTGCCAAAAGCTTTTTTTATGACCCTATTTACCTGTAACACCATTTTCAAGGAATTATGCATTAGTATTCCACAATCCCTCTGTCTCACTACACTCACCATGCAAGACCTACCCTGGTTGGTCCTCCCAAAGTGCAACACCTCAGTCATCTGAATTAAATTCCATCTGCAATTTCTCCAGCTACTCCAGATTCTGCTGCAAGCTCTGATAGTCTTCCTTGCTGCCCACTACACCCCCAAAGTTGGTGTCATCGCAAATTTGGTGATCTAGTTTACCACATTATTTTCCAGATTGTTGATGTAGATGACGAATAACAACAGACCCAGCACTAATCCCTGTGACACACAACTAGCCACAGGCCTCCACGAAGCCAATGTCTAATTCAATTTTACTACCCTTCTTTAATGCCAAGTGACTGAACCTTCTTGACCAACCTCCCAAGTGGGACCTTGTCAAATGTCCTGGTAGACAATATCAACTGCCTTGCCTTTAGCAACTTTTCTGGAACTTCCTTTGAAAACCTCTAAGATAGGTTAGACTTGACCTACCACGCACAAAGCATATTGAGTATCCCTCATAGTCTATCAAAATAAGGAGCCTTGCAGACAAAGTTGAGAAGCATATTTGGATCATCAGATCCCTCACTAGGAAATTCCGAAAAACATCAGCGATATTGTGCAACTGAAAAGTTTTCATAATCTCAGTTCAGAATATTTGTTCAAAAACTAGAAAATGACTAGACTCTTAAGAATTGAAAGTTGAATTTGATCCATCAAATCTACAACTGCTTAATGATGGTATTTTTAGTAACAGTCTGGTAATTAAATATCCAATTCCTACATATATTTGGTTTAACATGTGTTAGTATGATACAAATAAGTGTACTAACACTATTTCTGATAGTGAAATACTTGACTGTATCAATATCATAGAGCAAATATATTGGAGGAACTCAACTAATGCATGAGTGAAGAGAAATGGATAGCAGAGACCCTTTATCTAGACTGGAATGGAGAAGAAAAGACCTGATAAAAGCATGATGTCATGGTTGGGAGTTGGAATTTAAAACTTCCAAGGGCAGTGAACAAGATTGGGGTTAGGCAGGAAGTTGTGGCATGGTGTGATTACCCCCAGGGGAAAGGTATTTGAACTAGGTGCTGGTGGAGCAGTGGAAACTGTCAGCATGACATTGGGGCCCAGCCTGAAGCTAGGCAAGCTTATGGTCTTTATGGATGTCAGGAACGAGAAGAAATGCTGGTTGAAAGCATGAATCAGCACAGGACAAACTACAGGTCCACAATAAGTTTGGGAGAGTGAAGCCCTGATTAGTGAAAAAGAAGAAAGTTCCAACACGTGGCAGAGAGGGTAGAATGCATGACGGAGGAAAAAAGTCATTGGGAGAAGCACTGAATGTCTGGAAACCCAGCTGGACAGCCTGCAGGACATGATGGTGGTAAAGACAAGTCGATGGATGCAGTAATGAGTCCGGGTGAACTTGATGAGCAGTGAGACAGTATCCCAAAGGGAGGGGGCAATTTTTTTTTAAATGGACAAACATAAAATAGACTGCAGTAGAGTAATACAATTAAACTACAAGAAATAATCTGCTGTAAGAATTCAGAGGGCCTGGCAGTATGTGTTGAAGGAAATGGACAGTCAATGTTTTGGATGACCCTTCACCTAGACTGCAACTTAGCTGTTCAAAGTTATATAACATGGAAACAAGCCCTGCAGCCTGGCTCATCTTTACTAACCAAGATGTCTATCTAAACCAATCCTATTTGCCTACATTTGACCCATACCTTTCTTATAAATGTACCTATTCACGTATAGAAAACATAGAAATACAGGCCCTTCAGCCCATAACACTGTGCCAAACATGTCCCTATCTTAGAAATTACCTAGGGTTACCCATAGCCCTCTTTTTCTGAGCTCCATGTACCTGTCCAGGAGTCTCTTAAAAGACCCTATCGTATCCGCCTCCACCACCGTCGCTGGCAGCCCATATGTTTCCATGTTGTAATTCTGTCTGCCTCTAGCACCATCTTTGGCAGCTCAGTCTCCTACTCACTACTATCTGTGTGAAAGAACTTGCCCCTAAAAACTCCCTGAAATCTTTCTCAGCTTAAACTAATTTCACTCTAGTTTCAGACACCCTTATTCTTAAAAAGTCTGATTACCTATACACCCCTCAATTTTATAAACTTCTACAAGGTCAGCCCTCAAACCTACTCTACTCCAGGGAAAATAGTTCTAGCATACTTAAGCTTTCCTTTTAACTAAAACCCTATGATTTAACCAACATTCCCATGAAGCTGTTCTGCCTGCTCTCTCTTAGTTAATTACATCCTTTCTATTGTGTGAAGACCAGATCTGTAGACGATACTCCAAGTGGCAGCCTAACCAATGATTTGTATCATTGTAACACAGGATACTAACTCCTATATGAAAGCTTCAGTCGATAAAGGAAGCAGACCTTATGTGTTATTCAAGACTCAGTTCCATGCAAGTTGTGACATAGTAGACAGGGTAATTGTACCCCAAAGTCACTCTTCAGTGCCCTGTCATTCACCTATGCATGTTCTGGCCTGGTTTAACTTCCCAAAATGCATCACTTCACATTGTCTAAGTAAAATTTCTTGTCTACCTTCTTGGTTGAATCTAATGTTATAATCTTTCTTGTGATCACAAGACCCTGTTGGACATTGTTAATGTGGAATGCTGCAAGTCTGATTCACTACTTTATTGGCAAATAGTAGGGGCACTGCGTGGCCTCTGTTGTAGTGAGGACTAGACCCCTAAATGCAGTTTCACTCTGATTACAGCTGCCCAGGAGAGGTGGTGACTCCATCAGAGGCTGTGCTACCCTCCCGCCCCACCCCTCAGTGTTTGCTTGGCAGAAGCCAAGCTGTATTATGGTCAGCTGCAGATGCTGCAATATTCATGGACTCAGGGACTTGGACCATATCTTTTTCATGTGTGACTGTATTTTACTGATTATGTGTGCATCCTATCTTATACACACCTGGTGCTGTGTGTGACTGTTGGTGCTATGCTTTGCACCTTGGTCCTAGAGTGACACTGGCTGTATTCATATGCAGCTATGTGACAATTAAACTTGAATTTCAACCTTAGACAACCTTCTTCACCATCCATTAAACCAGATATTTGTGTCATCTAAAATCTTACCCATGCTAATGAGATTTACTTCCAAATCATTAATGTATATAACTAACTCAATACTACAGCATGAGTATTATTTACTGTTGTTTTCTTCCCCCCCCCCCAAAGTTTTGCTATTTCACAGCTATACAACACAGTTTTATACATTAACCAATGGTGTGAGGAAGATGGGGCCAACAGCATGGTTCAATCAAATGTTTGCAATTCATAACTGAATTCAATGTTCAGAAATAGCTGAAGTTCAATCTGATTGTAACAATTATTTAAAGAGTGTTCTTTAAAGAGAAAATGTTTTAAATTGTGGCAGTTATATGATCCAATCTCCACTCTGTGAAAGTCCTTCAATGGGGACCTATTTTTTACGATTACTCCCTCACATTTTGTAATACAAAATAGCACTTGTATTCACATGGATAATGAAAGTTTCAATCCATCTTTGTATTGATAACCAAGAAACAGTTAGGCAGAAACCCCCGCTGCCACACAGCCAGTCTCTACTTTGCTTTTCGTCAGTGTTTTCTCAATTAGATTCTCTGCATCAGTTGCAATTTCACCCAGGGCTGCACTTCCATTGACCAGTATCTGATCATCTACACCAATATCAGAAAGAGTCTTGGTCAATCTCCGAGATACTTGGATTTCTTCCAAAATTAGGTTCCGCATTCGCTCAGTTGCTTTTTCCATGGCAGATTTTCTAAGAAAAACAAGTCAGCCAGTTGAAGTAAATGCATAACGATCAATACATCAATTGCTATTAAATGATAAACATAGTGAAGCAGCTGAGTCAACATCTGGAGAAGTTCACCAATTTGGAATACACAGCACAAACTTCCAGGCAAGCTAAGAATAGCACAAGGTGAACAGGGTGGTTAAATCCAAAATGGTAACATAAAATTTAACATTTAAAATATTGGATCACAGAGAAAAAGCAAACCTTCAGCACCTTTTGAGTACATAAAGGTCAAAGATGCAGATACTGTTATAACTACAGACACTTCCATAGCTAGGCTGCTTTTGCACAATGCCATCTAATGCACAGATATTAACAAATACTCCAACTTGCCCCCTTTCCACCCTCCCCCATCTTTTTATTCTGGCATCTTCCCCCTTCCTTCTCAAGTTCAAGATTAAAGTACATTTATGAGCAAAGAATATAAACTCTACAACCTTGAGATTAGCTTTCTCACAGGTAGCTACAAAGCTAGAAACCTGAAATAATCCAATTAAAGAAATAAACAAACATAAAAGACCAACTCTCGATGCACAAGAGAGAAAAAAATACAAATCATGCAAACAATTAAAGCGAATAGCATTCTGAACCAAAATTGAGTTTTCAGATCTGAACCCCAGGGTAGTCTGGAATCTCAGTCCTGAAGAAGGGTCTTGGTCCAGAAAGTCAACTGTATATTCCATTGATGCTGTATGACCTGTGAGTTCCTCCAGCATTTTGGGTGTGTTTCTTTGGATTTCCTGCATCTGCAGACTGACTTGTGTTTTTAATTCAGACATTAACGGATCTGGTTTTTTTTATTTTTACTGATCACACCCACACCAAAAAAAAGGAAGCAGACAAACTTGCATTTTAATTGCTCTTTTCACGATGTTTTTACAATGTGGTCTTGTATACAGCTACAATCAGTTTTGAAGAGTAGACTCTTGTTGTTTGGTAATAAATTATGACAACCGATTCAGAAGCAGTAGTTTGCAAATTAATTACCACTACAACAAATAGAGCCCTTGTACATTTTCTAGTTCTCTCTTAAATACAAAGCAATCCTTTGCTGAGTATAGCACTAAAAACTTAGGTCACATACCAGAGGCAACCAGTGTGACCTCTTCATGTCAGTGGCAGATAATTCCCAGAAGCTGATTATTTGACCTCTGTGAGAACAATCTATCTCAACGCCCATTCTTTTCCTATGCCATACTGATCATTTCCCTCCAAAATTTTATCTGGCTCCCTTTCAAATGCTACAATTCAATTTGTCTCTGGTACTTGTAAAAGAAATTTCTCTTCATGCCACTTGTGTTTTTTTTCCTGACAGTCCCCTTCATACCAAGTCCCCCATTCTTGATGCCTTAGCCAGTGGGGACATTTTCTATCCATTCTCTATGCTGTCTCTTTGTAATCTCTACTGTTCCACAAAGTAACGCTGTCTCTCTCGGCCTGGAACAAAAAATCTCTCCGACACCTTCTCCAAAGCTTTCATATCTTTGCTAATGTGGATCCCAAAAATGAATATTCAGGACATGGCCAAACAAGTGCTTCATGGTTCCTCACATCTTCCTTGCACTTGTATGTTTTAAAGCAAAGGATCCCTTTGATTTGTAAGCAAATTTCTTAACCGATGTGCTGCTTTCAACATACTGTACACAGCTACTCCCAGAGCTCTTTGTTCTTGTACTCTTCATAAAAATGCGTATTGTTACTTCTTCCTACCAAAATGTAAACTTACAATTCCTCACCATTAAATTTCATCTGCCATCTACCTGCCAATTCCATTCTATAATTGAATCTCTCAAAGTCTTTTTGCTGTCCTGAAAACTTAAAGGACCTTCAAGTTATGCAGTGTTAGAAATTCATATATATCTCTTCAATATCAACACTTCCCTCTTCAACTCACAGCGACTTTACTTTTTAAAAACTCTTATATTACATTGAGAGTTTTAACAATCCATGCTGGCTTTAATTAAACCAAACCACACATTTGCTTAATAATGTTAGACAGATTGGTTTGTAGTTACTGAGATTAATCCTGCTGCCCTCTTTATTGAACAAGGGCAAAACATACACAATTTTCCAACTTACAATCTATAATTGTTTGGAAGGTAACAAACACAATCACAGGATCTTCCTCCCTTACTGCACTCAACAACTGAGGATCATCGCATCTGCACTTACGTGGTATCTCCTTTCTCAACATTAGCCCATTCAGAATCTCAATTCCATCTTCCTTTGCTGAGATTCCAAAAGCATCATCTTCCTTGGTGAAGACCGATACACACCATCATTTTAGGCATCTCTGTCTTGTTGAGTAAATTTCCTTTGTAGTGTCTAACTGGCCCCAGGTTTCTTTTGAAATTCTTCTTCTGTTCATATTTAGGTAAAATATTTTTGGATTCCCTCTTACATTTGCTACCTGCTCTTTCTCAAGCTCCATCTTTGCAGTATATCCTTTCTTCCAATTCTCCACTTAATTTTCTTAATCAGCTTGGTTCTCACTTCAATTAACACCCCTACATCTGTCATTGCTGTTTCTCTGTTCTATTGTACCCGTTTTTTGGGTTACCCATGAAGCTATGGCTTTTAATTTTCTAAATAGTTTCTATCAAAGCAATGCTCACAGACTGTGGCAGAAACATGATCAAAAGCACTGATGAAGAATGTCTCCTGAACACAGCTGGAATATACTCGCCTCTGCCCCTTACGTTACTTCTTTCCCAGTCTATATTATTACACCGATATATTAAAATCGGTGGCTATTTTCCAGCTCAACTTGGGTAGACAAGAGGAAGCTCTGGGTTACTTTAAACATGTTGGTAGGATAGTTGATAATGAAAGAACTACTGTTAAGATCAAAAAATAGGTTTACTATCACTGGCACATGCTGTGAAATTTGTTATGATGTGGCAGCAGTAGAGGAAAAAAAAAAGTAGTGAGGTAGTGTTCATGAGTTGAATGCCCATTCAGAAATCTGATGGTAGAAGGGAAGAAGCTTTTTCTGAATTGTTGAGTGTCTTTAGGCTTCTGTACCTCCTTTATGGTAGCATTGAGAAGAGGGCATGTCCTGGGTGACTGAGGTCCTTAATGATGGATACTGCCTTTTTGAGGCATCATTCATCGAAACATAAAAAAAACCTACAGCACAACACAGGCCTTTCAGCCCACAAAGCTGTGCTGAACGTGTCCTTATCTTAGAAATTACCTAGGGTTACCCATAGCCCTCTATTTTTCTGAACTCCATGACCTGTCCAGGAGTCTCTTAAAAGACCCTATCGTATCCGCCTCCACCAGCGTCGCTGGCAGCCCATTCCACGCACTCACCACTCTCTGTGTAAAAAACATACCCCTGACATCTCCCCTGTACCTACTTCCAAGCACCTTACAACTGTGCCCTCTCGTGCTAGCCATTTAAGCCCTGGGAAAAAGCCTCTGACTATTCACATGATCAATGCCTCTCATCATCTTATACATCTCTATCAAGTCACCTCTCATCTTCCATCACTCTAAGGAAAAAAGGCTGAGTACTGAATACTGAAGTACTCATTAAGTACCTCTGCTATCTCCTCCGGTTCCATACACACTTTTCCACTGTCACACTTGATTGGTCCTGTTCACTTAAGTCTTATCCTCTTGCTCTTCACATACTTGTAGAATGACTTGGGGTTTTCCTTAATCCTGTCTAACAAGAACTTCTCATGTCCCCTTCTGGCTCTCCTAATTTCTTTCTTAACCTCCTTCCTATAATCTTCTAGATCTCTATCATTACCTAGTTTTTTTGAACCTTTCATAAGTTCTTCTTTACTTCTTGACTAGATTTACAACAGCCTTTGTACATCACGGTTCCTATACCCTACCATCCTTTCCCTGTCTCATTGGAATTTACCTATGCAGATACTCCATGCAAGTATCCCCTGAACATTTGCCACATTTCTTCCATACATTTTCCTGAGAACATCTGTTCCTAATTTATGCTTCCAAGTTCTTGCCTGATAGCCTCACATTTCCCCTTACTCCAATTAAACGCTTTCCTAACTTGTCTGTTCCTATCTCTCTCCAATGCTATTGTAAAGGAGACAGAATTATGATTACCATCTCCAAAATGCTCTCCCACTGAAAGATCTGACACCTGACCAGGTTCATTTCCCAATACCAAATCAAGTACAGTCTCTCCTCTTGTAGGCTTATCTACATATTGTGTCAAGAAACCTTCCTGAACACACCTAACAAACTCCACCCCATCTAAACCCCTTGCACTAGGGAGATGCCAATCGATATTTGGGGAATTAAAACCCCCCATCATGACAACTCTGTTATTATTACGCCTTTCCAGGATCTGTTTCACTATCTGCTCCTCAATATCCCTGTTACTATTGGGCAGCCGATAAAAAAAAACAGCCAGTAAAGTTATTGACCCCTTCCTGTTCCTAACCTCCACCCACAGAGACTCCATAGACAATTCCTCCATGGCGTCCACTTTTTCTGCAGCTGTGACACTATCTCTAATCAACAGTGCCATGCCCCCACCTCTTTTGCCTCCCTCCCTGTCCTTTCTGAAGCATCTAAAACCTGGCACTTGAAGTAACCATTCCTGTCCCTGAGCCATCCAAGTCTCTGTAATGGCCACCACATCATATCTCCAAGTACTGATCCATGCTCTAAGCTCATCCGCTTTGTTCACAATACTCCTTGCTTTAAAATAGACACATCTTAAGCCATTGGTCTGAGTGCGTCCCTTCTCTATCACCTGCCGATCCTCCCTCATACACTGTCTCTAAGCTTTCTCTATTTGTGAGCCAGCTGCTTCTTCCCCAGTCTCTTCAGTTTGGTTCCCACCCTCAACAATTCTAGTTTAAATCTCCCCAGTAGCCTTAGCAAACCTCCCTGCCAGGATATTGGTTCCCCTGGGATTCATGTGCAGGTCACACCTGCCCCAAAAGAGGTCCCAATGATCCAAAACTCTGAATCCCTGCCCCCGTTCCAATCCCTCAGCCATGCATTTATCCTCCACCTCATTCTATTCCAATACTCACTGTCATGTCGCACAGGCAGTAATCCCAAGATTACTACCTTTGAAGTCCTGCTTCTCAACTCCCTTCCTAACTCCCTGTAGTCTGTTTTCAGGACATCTTCCCTTTTCCTACCCATGTCGTTGGTACCAATAAGTACCACGACCTCTGGCTATTCTCCTTACCACTGCAAGATATCTTGGATGCAATCTGAAACTTCCCAGACCTTGGCACCTGGGAGGCAAACTAACATCTGAGTTTCTTTCCTGCCTCCACAGAATCACCTGTCTGACCCCTTAACTACAGAGTCCCCTATCACTACTGCCTTCCTCTTCCTTTCCCTTCCCTTCTGAGCCACAGGGCCGGACTCTATGCCAGAGGCGTGACCACCGTTGCTTCCCCCAGATAGTCTGTCCCCCCAACAGTACTCAAACAGAAATACTTATTGTCAAGGGGTGCAGCCACAAGGGTACTCTCTAGTACCTGACTCCTCCCCTTCCCCCTCCAGTCTGTGACCCACTTGTCTATCTCAGATTTCAGAAAAATGAGGGATGATCTCACTGAAACTTATTGAATGGTGAAAGGCATTGATAAAAGCGGATGTGGAGAGGATGTTCCCTATGGTGGGAAGACTAAGACCAGAGGACACAGTCTCTGAATAGAGGGGCGTCCTTTTAGAACAGAGATGAGGAGGAATTTCTTTAGCCAGAGAGCTGTGAACCTGTGGAATTCTTGCCACAAGCAGCTGTGGAGGCCAAGTCTTTATTTAAGGTGGAGATTGATAGATTCTTCATTGGTCAGGGCATGAAAAGATACATGGTAGAGCAAACTCAATGGGCCAAATGGCCTAATTCTGTTCCTATACACCTTATAATTGTTGAATGGTGTTTTTTTTGACACTACAAAGAAATATACTCAAGGCAAGAGCCATGGCAAAGATGCTAAAATGAGAATTTATATTGGTCTTCATAGCAAATTCCTAATTCATGTAAATCCTTGCTTCCTTCAGATATCAAATAGAGCACTGTATCTTGTCCCTACTTTGATTAACTTGCTTGGAATAGGCTAAGGGTTCCAACTTGCTTAGAATAAGTCTTGAAGAGGGGTCTTGTTTCGAAACATGTGTCGCTAAGCATCCAGTTTAGCAACTTTCTTAACAGCAAATACCAGATGAATTATCAGGGAGAAAAGTGATTTCACACCTGTCTCAATTTAGACACAATGTTCAAATTTCAAAGGAAAGGCAAAAATTTAATGTATTATTTGTTTGTCCACCAGTGCTGTTGATTAATAATGTTTGAATGCTCTTGTACTGATTATTAGTTCCCAAACTCCATAATGACAGTAATTTAAATTACACCAATCCCCTCAAAGAAAATATGAAATCACAAAGAACAGGCTTACCTGCTTTCCAGGAAAACAATCCCATTGATCATACTTAGTTGTTCCAGTATCGTCTTTTTACTTGGTGGTGTTGGCTTAAAAAAATGGAACATCAAGTATTATCCAGTCAGATTCTTCTCCTACCAAAAAAAGTTTGCACTGAAATAAAAGGCAAGTTTTGTTGATAAGGGATACTCACCTGTACTGGAGGAAGATTAGCATTTGATCCATTCTTGTAAATTTCATTCATAGTTCTCTGTAGGTTCACTGCTTGTTGAGTAAAATGCTTAAGATACTCAGAGCTTCCTTTTGTCTTTGGGTGAGTCTCACCAAGCTATTTTGGAAAATAAAAGTATAAATGAACTATTTTGAATTAGTCCTGTTATATTTTTTAAAAAAGAGTATTCTGCAGTTTTCCATGTGAGTCAAAGGGTGGTGCAGAATGCTTGTGGTCTGTCAAGGGAGGGAACTTTTTGGACCAATTGGCCTTTTCCGTTAGAGGTTGTGTGTTCTAGCGTGTGCCAAAATCTGTTTCAAACTATTCCTGCTGATTAAGATCATGTTTGTAAACCCAAGTCACAAAAATAGATGGATGGGACCAATTTAACATTTTACTTAAGAGATTAGTTGCTTATGTAATTGCTGTGGATACATCTTTGTTTATTGCAGAATGCAATACTTGTTATTACAGAAAATTGGAAATCATTCAACAATGTGTACTGATACCTTATATTCAACAGAGTGTAATATGCCAAGGTAAATTTCAGAAATTCAAATGCTTACTTGTGAGGTGCCAGACTACAATATAGAGAAAATGTGCCTGGAACAACTAACCTGATCACTGTAGATGATACAGGCTTGCTTCTCATGCTGCATAGCTGTTCGAAATTCTGCCTTGCTTGCATAGATTTGGGCCATGAGATGATAACTATATGGTTTTCAAAGAAAAAGTCATTAGAAGAAAAGTACAATTCAAATCAGTCTTACCTCATGGCCTCAGTTTCCAATTTCTGACAAAAATCAGATCTGCAATCTGGATCACCCCTTATACTTTCAGAACTTATACCAGCCAAAAGAAAGAATTATTGTGGCCATTTAATAGCCAGGGCATACTGAAGCATCATAAAATTCTGAAATAGAAAATGCAGTTGTTTTAAAACATATGGCTACATTTTCAAAGTTAGTTAAGAAGCTACCCTCCAACCTGATGGTATGAATATCGATTTCTTCTTCTGGTGAATAAAATTCGCTCCTCCAACCCTCTATTCCCCACTCTAACCTTTTATTTCTTCTCACCTGCCTATTACTTCCCCCTGGGTCCTCTCATCCTCTCTCCTCTCCTATCAGATTCTTTCTTCTCCAGCCCTCGATCTTTCCAGCCCACCTGGCTTCACTCATCACCTTCTGGCCAGCCCCTTCCACCCTCCCCCCCCCGCACCATTTAATTTAGGCATCTTCCCCTGTCCCTTTCAGTCCCGATAAAGGGACTCAGCCCAGAACGTTGACTGTTTATTCTTTATCATAGATGCTGCCTGACCTGCCATTTGTGTGTAGTGCTAAGAAACTAGATTCTGCTTTACATTTAAAAAGTACTTTAAATTAAATTTCAACCAAATGAACAAAGTTCAGATTGGAAGGAAACAAGCAAATTCCTCACTGTGAAACCTTAAAAGTCTGAGCATTGTTTGCAATAACAGCCAGAGCAAATCTGAGTAAAATCACATTCCACGACCTGCCCACGCCAGCAGGGTAATTAATTGCTTTAAACATGGTTTGTATTTTGAGGTTTTCAAACACAAGGATGTTAATGGAGTAGAGTTAACAAGCCTTGTTAATAAAACTCCTGCTTTAGGTTCCAGTTTAGAGTCAGAGTCATACAGCATTGAAGCAGGCCCTTTGGCCCATCTGGTCCATACTAAGCAAGAAATTTCTATGAATTCTGTGTACTGACAATATATAAAATACTGCCTTTGGTCCCATTTCTCAAAGATGGATCCTTAAACTGGGATGGCAGATGAATTAGGGGGAGTTGATGAGAGGGATTGACGGATATACTCTGATGGCTGGCACACGTTTATAGGGCAAAACAGTCTCCACTTGTGTCATAAGGAAATATAGTACTGTGCAGAAGTCTTAGGCACATACATCTAGCGAGGGTGCCTAAGACGTGTGCACAGTACTGTAGTAATTTTATGTATTACACTGTACTGCTGCCACAAAATAAATCATAAGTGAGAGATGATAAACCTGATTCTGATCTGGGTCTCTGTTGTGAGCTGAGAGTGGGAAGGGGGCAGGGAGAGTGAAATTATGGTTGGGGAAAGGGGAAGGAAGAGAGGAGGAATCTGGAAGCACCAGAGAGATTCTGTAATGATCAATAAACCAACTGTCATCTCAGGGCTGGATGCATCTGCAGACACATCACATCCTGCCCCATCACACCTTCTCTGCCACCTGTCCCACATCCTCCCATGGTGTTCCTCCCTCGCCATTCCCAACACCCTCTGCTCCTGCCAGATTTACAAACTTGCTCTCCACTCCACATTGATAAATACAGTACTGTACACTAGTCTTACACACCCTAGCTATATACATGTGCCCAAGACTTATGCACAGTACTGTACATGTTGATTGTCAATTACAATGATTTGAGTGCTGTCTTGTTGTATTCCTTATGACAAGATTCCAACATTTTGACAAGGTACAGTGATGCAGCAGTTATTACTGCTGTCTCCCAGCTCTAGAGTTCCAAGTTCAGTCCTGACTGCAGGTGATACTTCTGTGGAGTTTGCAAGTTCTCTCTAAGCCCACGTGGATTTTCACCACATCTTCCATAGCTTCCCCCCACCCAACATCCTAAAGACAACGTTGGTAGATTAAGTAGCAACTATAAATTATAGGTTATAACACAAAAAGCATATGTGAAAAAAAGTTGCAGAGTTATGGGGAAATGAGAAAGAAAAACAGGGATTGCTTTCCAGGAACCAGCGTAGATTCTAGTGGCAAATACTGTCATTACACGTGTAATAGGATTAGAGGCTAATTGGCCTTTTTTCCACTTTTCTCTTTTCCATCTTGAGTGGTGTTACATTTGCTACTTTCCAATTTGCTCAGAAGGTTCCAGAATCTAGGGAATTTTGGAAGATCATTGCTAATGTACCCATCATCTTTGCTACCAATTTTTCAAAACCCCTGCAGTATAGGCTATCCTCAGTCCCCCAGTCCTTCATGAACTCACAATTTTTAAAAAAAGTACTTAACTTCCTTAATGTGGACTGATTACTTCCCTATGTGGTTGTTATCTCTTATTGGAATGTAGATTCAAGTAGAATTTTTAAATCATTAAATAATTACCATTATTTAGATAAAAACATTTGCCTGGAGGAGCTTAGGAGAATTAATGGCGCATAACTGTGACTTCTTTGCTTGCATCTTCAGAAACAGCTCTATTTCCATCTTTAATATCTCTGTCTTTCCTTTTCGGGGTTCTTTTGAAGGCCCTGACTTGGAGTTACACACTATGGTTCTTTACTGCAGCGGGACCGCTCTCGGGGTTTCACAACTGGCCGTTATTCGGTACGCCAAGGACGTGGCCTAAGAGCTTAGCTCGGCTTCAGAGGGCCGAGATCTTGTGGCTCTGGAGACAGACGGATCAAAGGGCAGTGTCTGGGCAGGTGTGTCGTGGGAGATGGAAAATCTAAGGCTATGTGCCCAGATACCCAAGATCTTTGGGCACAGAGCTCCGAAAAAGTGACCGAATGGAATTTTAACATGATAAACCAGCAAGTTATTTGTTATGTCTCCCCTCTTGCATATGAAACGGAGACACTCCTTTCTCCCTTATTAAGGAGGGGTGGGAGAGAGAGGGGGGTGGGGGAGAGAGGGGGGTGGGGGAGAGAGGGGGGAGAGAGGGGGTGGGGAGAGAGGGGGGTGGGGGAGAGAGGGGGGAGAGAGGGGGGTGGGGAGAGGGGGGAGAGAGAGAGAGCGCGCGCGCGCGCGCCTGTGGTATGTTGAATACCAGGTGAACGAGTAGTCTTTGGAGTACTGCAAGTCTGTGTCTTTATCGTTGCTTTGCTCACGCTCGAGTGCTTGGTGGTGGGTGGCAATGCTTTTTTTTTGCCAGTGGGGGGGAGGGGGGATCGTTGCTTGCTGCTGCTTACATATGGGAGGAAGGGGAGCCGGGGGTGGTGGGGCGGGGGGCTTTGGGGTTCTGATGTTTAACTGTCATTCATTCTTTGGGGGCACTCCTGTTTTTCGTGGATGGTTGTGAAGAAAAAGCATTTCAGGATGTATATTGTATACATTTTTCTGACATTAAATGTACCTTTGAAACCTTTGAGATAATTTCCCAAGGTACCTTCATCAATGCACACCTCATACCTACGAGAGGTAATGAGGATTGAACTGGTCAAGACAGATTGGAGAACATTACTTGTGTGACTGATCATGAATCAGCAATGACAAGCACAAGGAAAAACCAATGAATGACAACAAATGGTCATTTTTACTGGGAACATAAATAAAACAGAAAAGGTAGCTCAACTGTGGATAATGGGAAACATGGATAATATTAGATCCAAGGAGGAGATACAAATTGGCCTGAAAAAAAGCATACCCGATAACTGACAACAGTTTAGAACTCAAAGAATGACCAAATGATTAATAAGAAAGATCAGTGTAAAAGCAAGCTGAAAATTGGAAGAATTGATACAGTGAAGAACGAACAATTAGTGAAGACAGGAGTAGATCCTTTACAATCAGAATTTATAACAGGGAACAATGAAATAATGGTCTAATTGAACAAATATTTTAATGCCTTCATTAAGGAGGACACAACACCTGCCAGTAACTTTAGGGGCACAGTGAAGGATAAAGAAACTAATGGCCATTGGTATCTGTAAACAAAACTGTGTTGGATAAAATTGAAAATATTGTCTCAGATGGGAGAGTAGGCATGTACTCTTAATCATTGAAGAAGCAACCAGACAAGCATTTGAATCACACAAACACGAGAAAATCTGCAGATGCTGTTAATTCAAACAACACACACAAAATGCTGGTGGAACACAGCAGGCCAGGCAGCATCTATAGGGAGAAGCACTGTTGACGTTTCGTCAGGACTAACTGAAAGAAAAGATCGTAAGAGATTTGAAAGTGGGAGGGGGAGGGGGAGATCCGAAAGGATAGGAGAAGACCGGAGGGGTTGGGATGAAGCTAAGAGCTGGGAAGACGATTGGCAAAAGGGATACACAGTTGGAGAGGGAGAGGATCATGGGATGGGAGGCTCAGGGAGAAAGAAAGGGGGAAGGGAACACCAGAGGAAGATGGAGAACAGGCAAGGAGTGATTGTGAGAGGGACAGAGAGAGAAAAAGGGGGGGGGGGCAAATAGATAGATAAATAAATAAGGGATGGGATAAGAAGTCCAGCATTTTGTGTGTGTTGCAAGCATTTGAATCACCAAGGCTATGGGGGCAAGACTGCACCCAAGGAGTGAGTAATCTGTGGAATTCTCTACCACAGCAGGCAGTTGAGGCCAAACGTTAAATAAGATCTAGTGGCAAAAGAGATCAAGGGATAAGGGGAAAAAGCAAAAACAGTGTAAATTTGGATCATTAGTCACGACTACATTGAATGGTGTTGGAGTTCAAAGGACTAATGACTTACCCCAATTTCAAGTTGGCTTCAGTCATTAAGGTAGTGTGGGAAAACAAGACAATCAGTTCCTCAGTACTGCTCTCATGACCAATTTGTTTTGGGAAGCTTTGACTAAGAGCTAAACATTAGCCACAACACTTCAGACAACTTATCTGTAGTTCTTCAAAAGAGAACTAAGCAATCTTTAGAGACAGCACCACTCTCCCTCAGGACTGGATGAAAGGTTTCATGTAGGTGTCTATGCTAAGCCTCTTGACTGAGCCTGAACATAAACCTTCTAATGCCAGTAGAAAAACTAATCAATCAAGACCTGGCCTACAGTTAAAATCTATGGGAAGCTGTGACTGTGTTTCATATCACCAGGAACTAGATTATGACCTTTAACTAATTTTCTGAAGGGTCTTTGCAAGCAAGGAAGTTTGATCTCATTCTGAATCTAGTTTGAACATGATACCCAAGAGGTGAAAAGTCTACATGTAAATTATTAAATACTTAACCAAAACTTGTAACTCTTTTCAAATAAGACCACTTACAAAACATTTCACAAAACAGAAATCTTTACACAGCTGACAAGGAAATATAGATAGGTGTAAACTTGAATCCAATTAATTCCATAACATTTCTGTTTTAAAATTATCAGCGTGCTAACAATATTTTTAAACCATACCTAAGTGCAGTCTGTAGAGCCTGGGCCCCATAATATTTTAGGTTTAATTCTAGACTTTTCTGCAAAAATCGAATTGCAAGGTCATAATCCAGTGCAGTTTGGAGCATTAGGCTGATGTTACTCTGTAGACACACACAGGAAAAGAAACAGAGTGAATTTTTACACTGATCAGCTCAGAGTCCATTTCACTGAACATTGCATCGTATTGTCCTGAGGCTTCTGTATTGACAGAGTCTTCTTTAAAACCATTACGTTATTATATTTTGTAACTCCAGAAACTAATCAAAAGAAATGCATGGGAACCATTCTGTGTACGTAACTTTTCTTTAGCAAAGCACTGACATATGACATGGTGGCACAATGACATATGCCATTCACATACTTATAACCCATAATGAATTATGCTCAACCATATTTATAATATTACTCAAATATTACTGAATTATTAAATACACTGCAGCAATACTACATTTGAGGACAATAAAATGATTGGGTGGAGTGCAGATTGTGAGAAAGATGCAGGGAAGCTCGACTGTGCATTGGACAGGCTGGGCAGATGGGTGAATGCAAGGAAGAAGCAGCATAATGTAGACTTATTCCACTTTCAATCCCCATTTCCAAAATGATGAATGAAGAACAGGACCAAGCTCAATATTCTACCCTGGAAAGGGAAGGGAACATTGCAAATATTGTTCAAAAGATTATGTACATTGGTAGTGAGTGAAAATAAATGTAGTAACTTCTATGTAATTTGTTCTGAAAGTTTCTAAATTGATGAACAAAAAACTTCTAGTGTGATCACAAATATCTACATCTGCTGCATGTGGCCCTTGGCAACATCGTAAGGAATGTCATCAAGTTATACTTGTATGGAACCAAAGCTGACATGCATTCAGTCCCATATTTAACTTGTTTACTTGCCCTTAAAAAAGACTTCCATAGGTTGTACCTGTACTTCTTGCATCGTTCTGAATCACAGGTCTTGAATGCCATAGATCTAGCCCTCAGCAGACTGCAAATCTCCTAGTTCATCCATGGCTTTTGGTTTGGGCATGTTCAGTATGTTTTCAAAGGTACCACACTCATCCTCTTAAGTCTTGACAAAGTCGGTGATAACTGTGATATATTCATTCAGATTCAAAGACAAATCCCTGAATATGGCCCAGTCAATGCTCCTTCACTTCTCTTAACCTCACCACTGGTGCCTTCTCTGCCTGTATGCTGAAAATACAAGTACAGCCAGGTGATTGGACTTTCCATAGTGTGGGTGTGGGATGGTATGATAGGCATTCTTGATGGTGGTTTAACAGCAAGCAATCGTGTTGGTTCCTCTGGTTCCACAGGTGATTTGTTGGTGATAGTTGCTTGGCAATTTCCTCAAGCTGGTCTGGTTGAAATCCCCTGCAATGATAGGGAAGGCATAAAGGTGCTCCGTTTCCTGACTGCTGATCATGATGCTCAGATCCTCCAGTGCCTGCCCAACACTACTGGCATGGAATGTACACTGCCATCAGGATGATGGTGGAAGACTCCTTCAGCAGATAAAACAAACAACACTTGATCGCTGGATGTTCCAGGTCAGGTGAGCAGGACTGAGACAGAACTGCCACATCTGTGCACCACAATTTGGTAATAATGAAGCATATTCTGCCTCCTCTTCCTTTAAGAGATTCAGATGTTCTGACAACATAGTGGACAGTGAAGGCCATAGGCTGCAATGCTGCATCCAAAATGGTGGGGTTGAGCCATGTTTCCGTGAAGCAATGTACACAGCAGTCACTGATGTACCTCCGGTACTGCAATCTTGCTCTGAGATCTCCAATTTCCAGAGACTGTACATTCTACAGCAGGATAATAGGGAGTAGGGGTCTAAAGACTGTGTCTCCAGCAGGATAATAGGGAATGGGGGTCTAAGGACTCTGTTTCCATCATACTTGCAGTCCAGCATGCTTTCTGCCAATAGTCTTATTCATGCTATTGTTTCTTCATGACCAGGTCTTCCAACTGACTTTCCATCTGCCACCATTGAGAAACTCAGTTTAGAGATTTAAGAAATTAATTTAATGGCTATGCTTTTTCATACCTCTGCAACCTCATCCAATGGTACAGTATATAAATGGCATGGATGAATATGTAGATAGTTGAGTTAGTAAGTTTGTTAGACAGTACAAGAATTGGGAGTGCTGTGGATAATGTAGAAAGCCGGCAAAGGGTACAGCGGGATATAGATCAGTTGCAGATATAGGCAGCGAAATGTTAGGTGGAGCTTAAGCCAACCAAATGTGAAGTGTTGCACTGTGGGAATTTTGACTACTAGTTTAATTAGTTTGCCAAAGCAATGTGGGCTGTTCCTGTGCTGTACAGTTAAATCTCCTTCCTGTCCACAAGAGTATATTCCAGAAATGCCTACATTAAAACCCACTCCACCCCCAAAAGCAAAACAAAAACTGTTATGAAAACACTTACATCAAGGACAGCCATTTCCGGGTGGTCTTCTCCAAAGACAGTGAGCATCAGGTAGCGAGCGCGGTACAGCAGCCTCAGTGCTGTTGAATTCTGATTGTTAGCAAAGCAGTAAAGGCCCAGTCTGGTCTGTGAACATAAAAACAATAGTGGTGAGCATCATGTAACAAATTACATGTTGGTTAGTAGAATAATTGCGTATTGTGAATTACTCCTATTCTCCAGATGGGTGATTAGAGTATCAGTAAGAAGCTGATAGACCTGCAAGGGAGAATAGATAACAATGAAGTGACTGGGTATTATGTTTTCTAACTTCAAAACATACAACTAATGGAAAGAAAAACACAGAGCCGGGAAATGCAAGTGCTGGGTTTTGTTTTACTTTTAGTGAGGTGCACACTTTTGACATAGTGGCATAATGGCATATCCCATTCACCTACTCCTTACATATAACCAGTAATTAATTTTGTAAACAACAAAGAATGCTGAAATCAAATATATTTACAATATTACTGAAATATTAAATACACAATACTCCTCCCTGCCTAGTTATGAACTCCAACTCAATATAGAATGCATCTCAACTTAAATATGTAACATATTGTTCTCTAGTCATATGCACAGTATACTGTATAATACAAATACTATATAGACATCCACAGCTTAGTAAATTTATAAATTGCCCCATTCAGGCCTAAAAATTACATCACTGTGGTGGATTTTTTCCTTTATAGGATAATGTCTTTCCTGACAAGGGGATCACTCTGCTTGTGGCGTGAAATAATCTCAGGTTCTGGGGCCTCCTCCATAATGGATGTAGGAGTTGACTCTGGCATTGCAGGAAGTGGTTCTGACAGCTCAGGATACCTTTCTTCTCTAACAATTGACTCTGCTCTCCTCAACTGATCGAGGTGTCGTCGCCAGATGACATCAGACACAATTTCCACTGTGTAGGAGAGTGGTCCTGTTCAGTCTTTAATCTTTCCAAGTACCCACTTTTGATCACCCCTGTAGTCCTTTGCCAGGACTGCTTGTCCAGGAGTGAAACACTGAACCTTCTTGCTTGAGGAGCCCTCAGTTGGTCTCAGCCATTTGCCCTGCATACTCTTTCCAGGATTGGGTCTGAGATCCAAGTGTGAGTGCAAGGGGCAAGCCGGGAACAACATAGCTGCTGAGTTGATGGTTGTGGAGTGTGTAGCATTGCGATATGCAAGAGAAGATTGGCAAAATTCTAATTCAATATAGTGTGCTCTGTTGACGTTGCTTGAAGTGCATCCTTTAGACTCTGGACAAATCTTTCCACCAAGCCATTTGCAGCTGGGTGGTATGGTCCAGATGTAATATGTCTTATTCTGTTCAGTTTCAGGAATAGCTGAAACTATTCTGCAACAAACCGTGATCCATGGTCACTGACCAGGTGTTCTGGAACACCAGGCCTTAAGAAGGGGCTTCTCAACACATCAGTGTGTAAGTTTCAGCCATTTTGTAGCTGCATCCACTACCACCAAATGTGTGCCCATGAATGGTCTGGCAAAATCCACAAGAATCCTCTATCGGCAATGCAGGACATTCCCAAAGATCAAACGGTACTGCTCTTGGCATCTTCTGGATGTGTTGGCATCCTGAACAAGTCCATGGCAAGCTGTTCGACCTGCTGATCCATCCCAGGCTACCAAACAAAGCTTTCATTTTGACCACCCCTAGATAACTGGCATACAACTCCACCAACACTTTAGCTCTCAGCTTAGATAGTACAACAACTCTCAATCCCCACATAAGGCAACAACCATTGAGAACAAGTTCATCCTGACACTGGTAAAAATGAAGTAACTGGAGTTTCTGCTGTACATGACAGCTACTTTGGGTAGCCATGCAGACCTGAGACAGTGTGGAGTCTTTTCTGGTTTCCCTTTGGATCATCTCTGCCATAAAAGAAAGACTATTTATATTAGGGAGAAAACATCAAAGAGAGGTCTCCTCAATTGCCAATTTTTCAGTTATTTCCTTTTCCAAAGGTAAACAGGACAATCCATCAGTATTTCCGCGACTAGTTGTCCTCTTGAATTTGATTGTGTAATGGTGTCCTCCGAGGAACAGACCCAATCTCTGCACTTATCCTGCTGCTGTTGGTGGAACACCCTTCTGTGGATTGAAAATGGGCACTAGTGGTTGATGATTAGTAATGAGGGCAAGCTCTCTCCTATGCAAGTACTGGTTGACTCAAGCCAGACTCAAGGCCTCTCTGTCAATCTGCGTAATTTTTCCCTGCAGTGGCAAGGGAACCTAATGCAAAGGCTAATGGGGCGTTCACTTCCATCACTCATAACATGTGAAATGACTGCACCTATACCATATGATGAGGCGTCACAGGCAAGCTTCACCGGATGACGTGGATCTTAATCTGTGAGTACAGTGTTTGACTTCACCATTTCCTTTGTCTTTTGGAAAGGCTACTCACACTGCTTTGTCCATTGCCATTTCTTCCAGATCTGCAGCAATGAGTTCAAGGGATAATAGACAGTAGGTGCAGGAGTAGGGCATTTGGCCCTTCTAGCCAGCACCGCCATTCACTGTGATCATGGCTGATCATACACAATCAGTACCCCGTTCCTGCCCTCTCCCCGTATCCCTTGACCCCGCTATTTATAAGAGCTCTATCTAACTCTCTCTTGAATGGAGCACAGTGGCCAGGCTTGGCAGGAACCTTTTATAATAATGCACAAACCCCAAGAACAACCACAAGAGTGACACGTCCTTTAGTCTTGGGGCATCCACCACTGCTTGAATTTTCTCACCACACTCGTGTAAATCTTGTGCGTCAATGGTGTGACCACAGTAAGTGAGGCTTGGTTTAAATAATTCACTCTTGTAGTATCATATGCTGAGCCCATAATCTTCTCATCTTTTTAACATTGTTTTGAGATTTGGGAGATGTTCTTTGTCATCCTTACTGGTGATAATGATGTCGACCAGGAAACACCAAGTGCCTGGGCAGCCTTGCAGCATGCGGTCCATAGCTTTCTGCCAGAGTGCAGGTGCAGATGGAGTTGCTACTCCAAAGATAAGCCTATTATAGCAATAAAGCCCTCTGAGTGTTTATGGTGAGGAATACTTTGGACACTTCTTCTATCTCTATCTGTAGGTAGGCCTCAGCTAAGTCCACTTTGCTTAAATGTTTTCCTCCAAAGTTCAAAGTACATTTATTATTAAAGTATGTATACATTATATGACCTTGAAATTCAACTCCTAACAGGCATCCATGAAACAAAGAAGCCAAAAAGAACCATTAAAAAGACTGTCAAACGCCCAGCATGCAGAGGGAAAAAAATACAAACCATGCAAACAATAACCGCATGCAAATAGTGTTCTGAACTGAAGGACTGCAAAGAGAGTCTGTCTGTCCAAAGAGAGATGTTTAGTTCAGCACAGAGCAGAGCAGTGAGCTAAACTGGCCCGGACCTTGCCTTGGGCTATGATACCCTGATCTTTTCAATCTGGCCCGGTGGCTAAATCATTGTCCAAACACTGGGTTCAGTCATCTCAATATGCTCTGGGGCCAGGACCTTGCCACCTCCAGAAAGGTTTACAAAGATATCCTATATCCTGGGCAGAGGGTACTGATTTACTTACAGTGCTGGGTTGATGGTGACCTTAAAATCACCACACATCCTCACAGACCCATTCTTCTTTGCAAATGGGACCACTGGTGCTGCCAATGGCCTTCACACAAACTTGGAAAGAATTCAGCCTCCATGCGATCTAACTCACGGACTACTTTATCACGGATGGTATAAGGAACCTGGCAGGCTTTGTAAAACTTGGGTGTGGCATTTTCAATTAACACTATTTTACCCCTGATATGTTTGAATGTTCCAATGCCATCCTTGAACACTGCTGTGGCATCATCCAGTAACTTCCTTAATTTGCTTTCGGTTGACTATTGCAGGGAATGTGGCCATGCAACTGGTGGATGGGTCTCCAATCAACTTGTAGTTGTCTCAGCCAATCATGACATCACAATGCTGGCCCTCCTGTTTTCACCACATATAAGCCCATGTGGCTTCTTAGTTGTTGTATTTCATGGTTACGAATATCATTCCCACAGAAGTAATCTTTTCTCCAGTGTAAGTTTTTAGTTGAATATCTGCATGCTTCAGTTGAGTTATGCCATTCAAACTCATTTTGTGGAATGACTGAAACAGCTGCACTAATATCCAATTCTGTTTTAATTAATTTGCCTTTCATTTCTGCGTGTCTCCTGTTAGTTTTCACATTGTAAAGCTACCCAGTCATACGTCACTCTCATCATGATCAGATTTTTCACTAAACCAACAGCACGCAGATTAGTGTTCTTTTTGTAACTGCAACTTGGCTTTTTATCTTCTTCTCTTCTCTGTGCGGTCCATTTATGTCTGTCTGCCTGATATACTCTTTTGCATCTGTCCTATTTTGTTGTGTTTTCTGCAAGTTTCTCCTTTAAATCCGTACTGGCCTGGTATATATGAACCCCTGCCACCACAGTAACACAAAGCTGTTTGGCCAGACAGGTTACTGTTCAGATGTTCCAATTTTGTTCATGCTCACTTTCATTTCTGAATGCAGCTCAATTGTGTCTCTGGCTGTTATGCTCACTGATACAGTGATTTCAACTGCTCACTTAAATGCCAGTTGTGTAGCAGTAAGGAGCCATTTTTGAATGCTTTCTTGTAAGATTCCACACACTAAAAGATCTTTCAAGTGCACCATTAAGCTCATCACTGAACTGACGATGCTCAGTTTTTCAGCTCAGCCATATAGGCTAAAATAGATTCCCCTTTCTTTTGATTCTGCTTATGAAACCTCAAGTGTTCTGTAATCAACAATGGTTTTGGTTCTAAATGTTCCTGCATTATTTTCATGATATCAGCAAAGCTCATTTCGGCTGGTTTGGTTGGAGCAGTTAAACTTCTAAGCAAACTATATGCTCTTCCACCTAATACACTCAGCAAAACTAGCACTCACTTCTCATTGGCTATTGTATTTGCTTCAAATTACTGCTCAATTCGTTCCACATATGGCATCGATCTTTCCAATGTAGCCAGCAATTTCTGCTTTTTAATTATTTATTTTTATTATCACCCAGTATTCACTGTTCATGAACCCATAAATTTCATCCATCTACTGCCTTTTTATTTTAAACTCAACCTTCTCTGTCTCCTCCCAGAGAAGCATATGCTGCACTTAACAGGTAGGTAGTCACTTCAGTTTCATTTGAAACTTCCTTGTCGCCACTCCAAAATATTGAAACTAATTGAAAGAAAAACATGAAGCCAGGACATGAATGTCCTTAGTTTCATTTTACTTCTAGTTTAGTGAGGCGCATACATATAACGTAGTGGTGTAATGATGTTTGCCATTCATGTACTCTTTACATAACCCGTAATGAACTATGTAAACAACAAAGGATACTTAATCAAACAATATATTTACAATATTACTCACTGGGGAAATGAAATTGATGAGATATCTACAAGGCCCCATACATTTTGTCTTGAGGGAAAGCAAATCATTCCCTTAAGCAGAGAGTCAGCTCCCTGATTTAAACTGTAAGCAACCAGCTACACTGTAATGCTAATACCAGGAGCATAGCTCCAGACGGCATTGCTCTCGGGATCTCAGGACCATGCGAGCTTCTCCACTGCGACAAGGTGACAATCCACGGAGAAGAAAGATGTCATGAACAACTTCAACCTTTGTACATGGCACTCATCCACCTCACCAAAGCCTTTGACTCAGTATCAAGGGAACTCCTATGGGATGTCCTATCCACCTATGGATGCCCTGAAAATTACATTTGAATCCTGAGACTCCTCCACGATGGCATGCTTGCCACAGTCATGGTCAGCAACAGTAACTGTGAGCCTTTTCAAATTAGGTCAAGAGTAAGGCAGGGATGCGTGATTGCTCCAACTTTGTTCACCATCTTCATTGCGACAATCATCCACATCATCAAGGATGACCTACCCCCAGGAATTGAAATTGTCTACAGAACAGATGGCAGACTTTTCAATCTTGCTCGTCTCAAGTCCAAAAACAAGACATCCACGAGTTCCCTCATCCAGTTCCAATACGCAGATGACAACTGTGTTGCAGCTCTCTCAGAAAACCACCTACAACAGATTCTGACTGCCTTCAACCGTGCATACACAAAACTTGGACTTACCATCAATTCCAAAAAGACTCAGATCATCTACCAACCGTAACCAACTGAGACAAATCAGATAGACCATCAATTCAACTTGGCGAAATAACCCTGGAAAATGTGGACCACTTTCCATATCTTGGAAGTCACCTCTCCTCCAATGTAAACCTTAATGACGAGATACAACATTGTCTTAAATGCGCTGGAACAGCTTTTGAACGTCTCCGAACAAGAGTCTTTCATGATCGTGACATCCAAACAGACACCAAAATGTTAGTGTACAAAGCAGTGGTAATCCAAATGCTCCTGTATGCATCAGAAACGTGGACAACATACCAACAACATCTGAAGGCACCTGAAAAGTTCCATCAACGCTGTCTTCGAAACATCTTAAATATCAGCTGGGAAGATAGAAGAACCAATGTCAGCATGCTAAATGAAGCAAAATCAATGGGCATTGAAGCCTACATCATCAAGAACCAACTAAGATGGAGCAGTTATGTTGTTCGGATGAAAGACGAATGTCTGCCGAAACAAATCTTCTACTCCCAGCTTAAAGAAGGCAAATGTAAAAGAGACGGACAACAGAAGAGATTCAAAGACGTCTTAAAAGCCAACATGAAGAAATGTAACATCGACATCAACAATTGGGAAACCAATGCCAAGGACAGGAAATTCTAGCAAGCCATCATCTGAGAAGGAACAGCAACTTTCGAAGCCAACAGATGTGCAGAATTAGAAGAAAAGAGAAGAAAATGGAAAGAGAGGCAGCAACAACCAAAGCCCGATCTGCAATCTGGAACTACCTGTCCTGAATGCGGAAGAACTTTCAAAGCCAAGATTGGACTCATGAGCCACTTGAGAGCCCATAAATAGATCAACAGAATGAAGACCATCACCCTCGACCTTGAGGGATAGCCACGACAATGACGAATGCTAATAAAGTCGGCCCTCCTTATCCGTGAGTTCCACATGTGTGAATTCAACCAATCACGAATCAAGAAAACCTGGAAGTGCTCTTCCAGCACTTGTTGGTCGAGCATGTACAGACCTTTTTTTCCTTGTCATTATTCCCTAAACAATGCAGTGTAACAACTATTTTACATAGCATTTACATTGTATTAGGTATTATAAGTACAGTCGGCCCTCCTTATCTGCAATTCCAAATGTGTGGATTCAACCGACCGTGGATCAGGAAACCCAGAAGTTCTCTCTCCAGCACTCGTTATTTGAGCATGTACAAACTATTTTTTTCTTGTCATTATTCCCTAAACAATACAGTATAACAACCATCTACATAGCATTTACATTGTATTAGGTATTATAAGTAATCTAGAAATGACTTAAAAGTACATGCAGTTCCCGGGTTATGAACAAGTTCCATTCCTGAGTCCGTATTTTAGTCAGATTTGAAGTCGGAACAGGTACATCCAGTATTATTTAGCTTCAGTTAGTCAAATGTTTCTTAGTATATAGTACATGTTTTACCTTTCTATGCAAATAAAACACTTAAGAAACATACATATTTCAATAATTAAACCACTGCATTGCTTAGTAATAACTGTAGCTTTTATCCGGGCAGGGCCTTTCACATGCTCCATTAAAATTGTACCGATCATTGACCGACTGTAGCCTAACACTTTTCCAATGACCGATGGCGTTTCATCTCTTTCCGATCACTTTATGACTTACACCTTACTTTCAATCATGATCGTGATTATTCTCGTGAACAGAAACACCACGGATTCAGAGCTGCACCGCCAGGTCCTAATGTCCACCGCACTAAGCATGTTAAATAAAGTCCAGGGTTCCACTGGGTCCTAAAGACCAGCGCACTGAACCAGGTTAAATAAGGGTCTCGAGCATCCACAATTTTTGGTATCCGCGGGGGTCTCAGAACCAATCCCTCGCAGATAAGGAGGGCCGACTGTAATCTAGAATGATTTAAAATATATGGGAGGATGTGCGTAGGTTATCGTGGATCGGGATTGAAAAAAAAAATCGTGAATTCTCTTACTAAGCAAGTCGGAACAGATACATCTGGTATTATTTACCGTCAGGTAGTCAAACGTTTGTCTTAGTATATAGTATATATTTTACCTTTCTATGCATATAAAACACTTAAGAATGTATGTTTCAGTGCCGGGCTCAGAAACAGAAGTTCCCGAGTTCGATCCAGCGGCAGATCACTCCCAAGTGCGCTCTCCATCCGTGCCTGGTTGATGTGGAGGATCAAAAACCCAAAACCCAATAATTAAACCACTGCGTTGCTTAGTAATAACTGTAGCTTTCATCGGGGCAGGGCTGTTCTCACTTTATCCTTTAAAATTGTTCCGATTGTTGACCAACTGTAGCCTAACACTTTTCTAATGACCGATGCCGTTTCACCTCTTTCCGATCGCTTTATTATTTCCACTTTATTTTCAATCATGATCATCTTCGTGAACTGAAACACTACGAATTCAGAGCTCTGCTGTTGGGTCCTAATGTCCACTGCACTGAAACAGGTAAAATAAGGTCTGGGGTTCTGCTGGGTCCTAAGGTCCACCACATTGAGACAGGTTGAATAAGGGACTTGAGCATCCATGTTTTTTGGTATCCACAAGAGGTCCCGGAACCAATCCCTCGCGGATAAGGAGGGCCGACTGTACAAAGTAACACGCTAGTCAAAGGAAGGTTTTTAAACAAGAGTTTAATTACAGAAGGAATGATAATGATTGGCTGCAGCATTAGCAATGTTTTTTTACAATATCAAACTTTTAAAATAACTATCAGCTACAGCTTTTTGCTTCTGGCAAGAACCAAAATGTATGAACAAATAACAATAAGCACTATGGATAGTGATACTGGCTACATCTTTGTAGGAGTAACATACCTATTTCCTGTCTGTCCGTATTGTATTTTGTGTTGCACATTTATTATGGGTAACTTGCCACATGGTTTGGGGACAAGGTCAAAAAAAATTAGTACAGCTAAGTTGTTCTCATTAGTTTGATTAGTTTAGTTGAGAGGCAGTGAGCTGGGTTTTTTTTTGTTGACCGCTAATTCCGCTGAAGTACGTTAATTTTAAGCTGGCTGATGGCGTAGTGGCATCAGTGCCAGACTTCGAGGTGAGTGGTCCTGGGTCCGAACCTGGCTGGCTCCTTGTATGCTTTCCATCCATTCTGGGTAGAGCTTTGATCTAGCAACTCGGCCTCATAAAACAGACAAAATGCCAAAGCAATGGCAAGGTTGCCGCCTGATGTGCCACAAGGCGCGGAGAGAAATAACAACAATGCTAACTTGAACACTAATTACTCTTATTTCGCTAATTTTAGTTTCATTAGTTTTTTTTTTAAACTGCTGCGAGATCGTTCGTCTTTGTTGGTTTCATAATAAAGGGTCGAACGTACTTTTCTCGACTCAAAGCACAGTTATTTGGAAGCACGACGTACAGTGTCAATTCCCACACTCAGCTGCTCAGAGGCTTTGATTTGTTTTTAAGTAGCCACTACAATCTTAATTGGCACTTTTCTGTGTATTCATAAGGGGGTTTACTGGCAAATGTTAAATGCATCAACCTTTGGCCATTTTAATAACAATATTATTACTATTTCATTGTTGAAGATAATAGAAACACCATCAACATGCCTCCATTTCTATTAACTTCACAAGAAACGAGAAACCTGGATAATAACGAACCTAATTACATTCCACAATAAAGCCCTCAGGTTCCATTCCTGTTCTCCACTGAGTTAACCAATTTCAGCAGTGTGTGCAAGGCATTCCGATTGGCTTCTGCTTCCTTAGTTTAAAGAGGGAAAAGCACTCATTGTTTCTCTTCAGCATCATGTGAAATGCATATATGGTACACACTTGCTAGGTTTAGTTTTCACTGTGAAAGTGTTGTGCTGAAATTATGTGTCAATAACAACTGAATGGAATCGACGTGTGCAAACAAATTCCAGTGTGCTGGTCATACAAAATGAACTAGAAGGGTGAATGAAGAATAAAATGATAACTCACATATTCACGAATTGTGTTGGGGTGATCGAAGCCAAGGATCCGCTCGCTGATTATTACAGCTTCTTGCTGGTTCTTTATAGCCTGTATGAAAGAGGAAGTACATTAGTGATCATAATGAAAGAGATACGTAATGGCATTTGAGAAAAATCACTTCAGTCTGTGAACAGTCCTCACAGCACAATCGTGACACAGGTAACCATTACTCATACTTCTCAACTTGTTTGTAGTCTTTGACAAAGCTGGCATTCCCCAAATCTCTCTACCACCATTCAACAGGACCGACTGCAGTAACAGTCCATCTTCCTGCATCTGCTTCAATACATTTGGTTCTCCCCAATGATTACGCTCCAGCTCTCCACTAATCATCCATCTGCTGCACTTAAGTAATCTCAATGGTTCCATTTAATATCAAAGAATGTATATGATATGCAACCTGAAATTCTTACTCTTCACAGACATCCATGAAACAGAAAAGCCCAAAGAATGAATGAAAGAAATACACAAGAACCCCAAAGCCCATTTGTAAATACCTGATTATCCACGTGTATCTTGAAAGCACAACAGCTTTATTTCACTGTAATTCCCCTCAACCCCTCAGCTGTGTCTAGATGTGTTGGATTACTTGCTGATATTGTGAATAGAAATAAGAAAAACATCTTCTCCTAATAAAGCCATTTCCTTCAGTGCCCATTATGTTCTATGATCTAGCCTGTGTCTGATTTTCTCTTCTTGGCAAGTACCCAAAATTGAACAGACTGTCTTGTTTGATCTTGCAATGAGTTTTAAATCTCTTATTCTTGGCACCTGTAAGCCGACAACTTTAAAAATCACTCCAGCCTCACCTCAGTCAACAGGTGGTGGAACCCCCATCCACATATTTCATCTCAAGATTTAACTCCTCCAGTACATTCCAAATTGACCTCCCTCACCCCACTCTCCATAAACTTGAGGTCATCCAGCTATGTTGCCCATGTTCCATTCAGTCACCTTTGCTTGTTGACCTATTTTGGTTAAGCAGTGCTTTGATCGTAAAACTTGAATTCCTCTTTTCAAATTCTCCATGTGTGGTGAACTACATATACCTGTCTGGACACGCCCCCCCACTGACTGCTCCTGTGGCTCCTCCCACAGACCCCGGTGTAAAAGCGATTGGAGACACAGACCCTTCCTCAGTCTTCAGGATGTCGTGTGATAGTCACTTGCTGCTTGTGCTTTCTTCCAGCCAATAAAAGCCCACCTTAACCTACGTCTCAGAGTTATTGATGGTGCATCACAATGTCTCCTGTGTCTCTGCACTTCCTCCAGGCCTTGAAACCCATAAACATCAGCATTCCAGTTCTAGATTCCTCCACATCCCCAATTTAAAATTGTTCCAAAATTGACTCCTGGGCCCAAACTCTAGAATTTATCTCAAAAGCTCTTATCCATTTATAAAACATACCATTTTCCCTGGGCCTTTCGTCATGCATACTGGTATCTCCCTCTAGGATTTGATTTCTTTTTGTATACAATATGATATGAAGCACCTTTGTTATCTTGCTATTTTATATACTTTCTCTGTTGTTACACCATATTTAATCTATTCCATATACTTACATTTATTTTTCCCCTTTCTATATTATCAAGTACTGCACTAAACTGCTGCTGCTAAGTTAACAAGTTTCACGACACATGCTAGTGAACAATACTATCAACATACACATAGGTGATAGTATACCTGATTCTGATAAGAAGGTGGTAGCTGCTGTTGATCACAACGTGCTATCCATAAAGGCAAGTCCACAGCCACACTAACATCACTGTGATTGAACTATCTAGAGCAGGGGTTTCCAACCCCTTTTATGCCACGGACCCCTCACATTAACCAAGGCATCCGTGGACCCAAGATTGGGAACCCCGAGATAGTGAGCTCTGCAAATCAAGAATGAGGAAGTTTCTTCTGTCATCACAAGGCAGAAGATCTTAGAAACAGTATATTAAATACAACAAATCCTTTCGCAATCTCTTCTATTACTGATTCTACTGTTTGGTATGTCTCCATCATTACACTTCCACTTCATAAATGTCCCTGTGAGCACCAGTGAAGAGTGGTTTTAAAAAAAATTGGGAAATTAACTGCAGATCTTTCAACTGCCTGTCCATTGATTTGTTCAAGAGATCAGTGTTGAAGCACTGAGACGGCAATTGGTATAGTCATAGATATGCCGAGATTGTATATGAATAGTATTGAACGCTGCATATCTCCAGATTAAGTCAGCAGATAGAGACCATTTGAAGCATGTATTTCACATGCAGCTTAATGTGAAGAATTATTGTATAATCAGATCCTCCTGTCCACTTGAAAAACTCAGCCACAGGTACAATAAAATCAGGATCCAACAATGCAGGTAAAAGATAGGCAATTATTGAACATTTTTAGTCTGGGAATAAAACTTCCAGCACACTGTTAGAAGTATTTACTCACCTCGGGAATATCATCCATGACATAATTCAACTGTGCAAGCAGGTGCAAACAACCACAGACATCCGAGTGCAAAGGTCCATACACGTTTTTGAACAAATTTAAAGATTCTTTAATTAATTGAAAACCTTCCTTAATATTTCCTAGAAATAAAAACAATAAGAGGAGGGTTTAAGCTAGTTTGGCAGGGGGATGGGAACCAGGCAGCGGGTTAGGAGGAGGAGGGATGGAGAGGAAGGTAGATAACAAGGCCAGTAAAAGCAGGCAGGAACAGGGCAATAGATACAATGGAATAGTTTGATCGTTTAGAAGTGTTTATCTTTTAACGCTAGAAGTATTATGGCTAATGGTGTTGAACCCAGAGCATGGATCAGTATATGGAACGATGATAATGTGGCCATGACAGACAGAGAAAGAGACACAGACACACAGAGAGACAGAGACAGACTGACAGACACACACAGATTGCACGACTCATCAGGGACAAAACCACGGCTGTACTTGGATGGCATAATGGAGGGCTCGTCCACCGAGTCTATATGGATAGAACTCAAAAGTAGGTAGGGTGCCACTAGGAAATTGAGGAACAGATACACAGGCAGATTATGGAAAGGTGTGAGAACAATAGGGCTGTTGTCATGGAGGATTTCAACTTCCCAAGTATAAACGGGGACCTTCTGAGTGCAAGCAGTTTAAAAAGTGCACGAGCAGAGACTGGAAATCTGGTCAGGGTTGATGGGAAGATGAATGCTACTAAATACAGAGAGATCCTGGATAAAAACCTGCTAGCCTCTGCCAGAAAGCTTAAACTGGGGAGGAAGTTCATCCTCCAGCAGAACTGCCAGAGCAACCATGCAGTGGCTTCAATGAAGAAAACTGATGTCCTTGAGTGGCCCAGACAGCTCAAGATTGTTGTCCACCACCACCCCCAACTAACATGGCACAGGAGGAATTCATCACATTGTGCAAAGCTAATAGAGACTTTATCCAAAAAGACTACTGGCTGCGATAGCCATGAAAGGTGGTTCAACTAAGTACTGATTAAGGGGAACACATACTTTTGAACTGCTGACTTTTCAGTTTTTGAACTTTTAGTTTTTTATGTTTTACACTTCCCCTGTTTTTTTTGGGGGGGGCCTACTGTGAGAAATAGGGCATGTGATTTATAAATAAAAATTCTCAGTTAAGTTGATCAAAATAATAAAAATAATGATTGATCCCAAATGGGAAATACTTTTGTTACTGCAGCAACATTTAAAAACACACTTAGCAGTGTGCAAGCTTAACTGATAACAAGCTACAGAATGAATACACAATAATAATGTACCAATGTGCAATAAAGCACGAAATAATAAAACAGGGTCTATTCTGTGTTCTCCTGTCGCACAAAGATGAACTGTTGTACGTGCTTATTGCATTTGGTAGGAAAGATTTTCTGTAATGATACTTTTGACGGTGGAGCTGAACGAGTCTCCCAGACTCCTGCACGGCCACATCTGCGCCAGGTGAGTCGAGCTGCAGCTCCTCCGGGACTGTGTTAGGGAACTGGAGATGCAGCTCGATGACCTTCGTCTGGTCAGGGAGAGCGAGGAGGTGATAGAGAGGAGCTAGGGGCAAGTAGTCACACCGGGGCCTGGGGAGACAGATAAGTGGGTAACGGTCAGGAGAGGGGAAGGCAGGAGTCAGATGCTGGAGAGTACCCCTGTGGCTGTACCCCTTGATAATAAGTACACCTGCTTGAGTACTGTTGGGGGGGCAAAACAGGGGGGGGTCAGACAAGCAATGCTGTGCACACAGGAAAGAAGCATGGATGGCAGTTTGTCTCCCATGGTTCGGGATGTTTCTGATCGCGTCCACAGTATCCTGAAGTGGGACAGAAAATAGCCAGAGGTCGTGGTACAAATTGGTACCAATGATATACACAGGAAAAGGGAGGAGGTCCTGAAAACAGACTACAGGGAGTTAGGAAGGAAGTTGAGAAGCAGGACCACAATGGTAGTCATCTCGGGATTACTGCCTGTGCCACATGACAGTGAGTATAGGAATAGAATGAAGTGGAGGATAAATGTGTGGCTGAGGGATTGGAGCAAGGGGCAGGGATTCAGATTTCTGTATCATTGGGACCTCTTTTGGGGCAGGCCTGACCTGTACAAAAAGGTCGGGCTGCACTTGAATCCCAGGGGGACCAATATCCTGACGGGGAGGTTTGCTAAGGCTATTGGGGATGGAGAGTTTAAACTAGAATTGCTGGGGGGTAGGAACCAAACTGAAGAGACAGAAGAAGAGGCGGTTGGTTCACAAATAGAGAAAGCTTGGAGACGGTGTGTGAGGGAGGATAGGCAGGTGATAGAGAACGGACACGCTCAGACCGATGGTTTGAGATGTGTCTATTTTAATGCAAGAAGTATTATGAACAAAGCGGATAAGCTTAGAGCGTGGATCAGTACTTGAAGCTATGATGTTGTGGTCATTAGAGAGACTTGGATGGCTCAGGGACAGGAATGATTACTTCGAGTGCCAGGCTTTAGATGTTTCAGAAAGGACAGGGAGGGAGGCAAGAGGTGGGGGCGTGGCACTGTTGATTAGAGATAGTGTCACAGCTGCAGAAAAGGTGGATGCCATGGAGGAATTGTCTATGGAGTCTCTGTGGGTGGAAGTTAGGAACAGGAAGGGGTCAATAACTCTACTGGGTGTTTTTTTATAGACCTCCCAATAGCAACAGGGATGTGAAGGAGCAGATAGGGAGATAGATTCTGGAAAGGTGTAATAATAACAACAGGGTTGTTGTGGTGGGAGATTTTAATTTCCCAAATATCAATTGGCATGTCCCTCGAGCGAGGGGTTTAGGTGGGGTGGAGTTTGTTAGGTGTGTTCAGGAAGGTTTCTTTACACAATATATAGATAAGCCTACAAGAGGAGAGGCTGAACTTCATCTGGTATTGGGAAATGAATCTGGTCAGGTGTCAGATCTCTCAGTGGGAGAGCATTTTGGAGCTAGTGACCATAATTCTATTTCCTTTACAATAGCATTGGAGAGAGATAGGAACAGACAAGTTAGAAAAGCGTTTTAATTTGCGTAAGTGGAAATATGAGGCTATTAGGCAGGAACTTGGAAGCATCAATTGGGAGCAGATGTTCTCAGGGAACTGTATGGAAGAAATGTGACAAATATTCTCGGGATATTTTCTTGAGGTTTTGCATAGGTACACTCCAATCAGACAGGGAAAGGATGGTTGGGTACAGGAACCATGGTGTAAATCTAGTCAAGAAGAGCTTATGAAAGGTTCAAAAAACTGGGTATTGATAGAGAACTAGAAAATTATAAGGCTAGCAGGAAGGAGCTTAAGAAAGAAATTAGGGGACCCACAAGGGGCCACGAGAAAGCCTTGGTGGACAGGATTAAGGAAAAACCAAGGCATTCTACAAATATGTGAAGAGCAAGAGGATAAGACATGAGAGAATAGGACCAATCAAGCGTGACAGTGGAAAAGTGTGTATGGAACCAGAGGAGACAGGAGAGGTACTTAATGAGTACTTTGCTTCAGTATTCACTACAGAAAAGGATCTTGGCGATTGCAGGGATGACTTACAGCAGACTGAAAAGCTTGAGCATGTAGATATTAAGAAAGAGGATATGCTGAAGCTTTTGGAAAGCATCAAGTCGGATAATTCAACAGGACCCGATGAGATGTACCCCAGGCTACTGTGAGAGGCAATGGAGGAGACTGCTGAGCCTCTGGCGATGATCTTCGCATCATCAATGGCGACGGGAGAGGTTCCGGAGGATTGAATTGTCGCAGATGTTGTTTCCTTATTCAAGAAGGGGAGTGGAGATAGCCCAGGAAATTATAGACCAGTGAGTCTTACCTCATTGGTTGGTAACTTGATGGAAAAGATCCTGAGAGGCAGGATTTATGAACATTTGGAGAGGCATAATATGATTAGGAATAGTCAGTGTGGCCTGGTGAAAGGCAAGTCGTACCTTATGAGCCTGATTGAACTTTTTGAGGATGTGATTAAACACATTGATGAAAGTAGAGCAGAAGATGTAGTGTATATGGATTTCAGCAAGGCATTTGACAAAGTACCCCATGCAGGGCTTATTGAGAAAGTAAGGTGGCATGGGATCCAAGGAGACATTGCTTTGTTGATCCAGAACTGGCTTGCCCACAGAAGGCAAAGAGTGGTTGTAGATAGGCCATATTCTGCATGGAGGTCGGTGACCAGTGGTGTGCCTCAAGGATCTGTTCTGGGACCCCTACTCTTCGTGATTTTTATAAATGATCTAGATGAGGAATTGGAGGGATGGGTTAGTAAATTTGCTGATAAAGGTTAGGGGTGTTGTGGATAGTGTGGAGAGCTGTCAGAGGTTACAACGGGTCATTGATAGGATGCAAAACTGGGCTGAGAAGTGGCAGATTGAGTTCAACCCAGATAAGTGTGAGGTGGTTCATTTTGGTAGGTCAAATATGATGGCAGAATATAGTATTAATGGTAAGACTCTTAGCAGTGTGGATGATCAGAGGGATCTCGGGATCCGAGTCCATAGGACACTCAAAGCTTCTCGCAGGTTGATTATGTGGTTAAGTAAGCATACAGGGCAATGGCCTTCATCAATTGTGGAATTGAATTTAGGAGCTGAGAGGTAATGTTGCGGCTACATAGGACCCTGGTCAGACCCCACTTGGAGTACTGTGCTCAATTCTGGTCGCCTCACTACAGGATGGATGTGGAAACTATAGAAAAGGTGCAGAGGAGATTTACAAGGATGTTGCCTGGATTGGGGAGCGTGCCTTATGAGAATAGGTTGAGTGAACTCTGTCTTTTTTCTTTGGAGCGATGGAGGATGAGAGGTGACCTGATAGAGGTGTATAAGATGATGAGAGGCATTGATCGTGTGGATAGTCAGAGGCTGTTTCCCAGGGCTGAAATGGCTAGCATGATAGGGCACAGTTTTAAGGCGCTTGGAAGTAGGTATAGAGGAGATATCAGTTTAAGTTTTTTTTTTAAAAACAGAGTGGTGAGTGCATGGAATGGGCTGGCAGCGACGATGCTGGAGGCGGATACGATAGAGTCTTTTAAGAGACTCATGGACAGGTGCATGGAGCTCAGAAAAATAGAGAGCTACGGGTAACCCTAGGTAATTTCTAAGGACATGTACGACACAGTTTTGTGGGCTGAAGGGCCTGTATTGTGCTGTAGGTTTTCTAGGTTTCTAAGAGTCTGTCTGAAAGGGAGCTCCACTGCTTATTCAGTAGGTCATGGAGAGGATGTGTCAGATTGTCCATAATGGATTACAATTTGCTTAGTGATCTCCTCTCCACCACTAACACAGAAGAGTCTGGATAGCGGCCAAGGTTGGATCCAGCCTTTTTGATGATCTTGTTTAGTCATTTTGCATCCCCAGCGCCGATCCTGCTCCCCCAACACAAAGCAGCAAAGAAGACTGGACTCATTGTAGCAGACCGGTAAAAGATCTCCAACATCCTGCTGCACACATTGAAGGATCTCAGCTTCCTTAGAAAACAGAGTCTGCTCATCCCCGGTTGAAATGCTCATTAATGTGAACAAAGGGTTGGGGGTTGAATACTTTTACAGGCACCGTAGATCATTTGCAGATATGAGCAGAGAAATGGCAGATGGAGTTTAACCTGGCCAAATGTGAAGTGGTACACCGTGCTAGGTCAAATGTAAAGAGACAGCACACCGTTTAGGGGAAGATCTTTAACAGCATTGATGAGCAGAGGGATCTTGGGGTCCAAGTTCATAGCTCCCTGATACAGGTTAAGAAGGCATATGGCATGCTTGCCTTTAATAGTTGAGACACTGAGGTTCAGCTTTATAAAACTCTATTTGGGCCATATCTGGATTATTGCATACTGAAGGAAGTTGAGGCTTTGGAGAGGGTGCAGAAGAGTTTACCAGTATGCTGGCTGGATTGAAGTGCACATGCTATAATGAGATGTTGGACAAACTTGGTTTGTTTTCTATGGAGCAGCAGAGGCTGAGAGGATACTTGATATTGGTATATAGATTATGAGAGGCATAGACAGAGTAGAAAGACAATATCTTTTCCCAAAGCTTGAAATCTCCAATACCAGACAGCATGCATTTAAGGTGTGAAGGGGTCATTTCAAAGGAGATGTAAATGACAAGTTCTCCCCCCACTCCACAAGAGAGTGGTGGGTGCCTATAATGCACTGCCTGGGGTGCTGGTAGAGGCAGAAAGGTTAGGAACTTTTAAGAGACATTTAGATATGAATATAAGTAAGATGGAAGGATATGGACATTGTGTAGGCAGAGAGATTAATTTAGTTCTCCGTTTGATTACTAATTTAATTGGTTTGGCAGAACATTGTGGGCTGAAGGGACTTTTCCTTTGCTGTACTTTTCTATGTTCTATTATAAGAGTTGAAGTTAGCAATACAGAAGGAAATAAACTTTCTGATCACTATCAATTCTGCCCTTTGAAAGAATTGTTCTTGGAACGAGGCAGCAAAATTCCAAAATTCACAAGAATCTTAATATTTTTAAGGAAACCGTGAAATAAAAATAGAATGGTCAACAAGTAGTCAGCAAGTCAAGCAGCATTTGCACGGGGGGGGGGGGGGGGGGGGGGGGGAGGAGGGAGGGGGTTTCCGGTCATCAGAACGGTATTCAATTGAATGCCATTGAACCAAAATGCTTACTCCATTTGCTCTCCACAGATCCTGCCTGGCCTGCTGACTATTTTCCGGCATGTGCCCTTGTTTGCTGTTTGATATTAAAAGTGGGAGGGGTATTATCAAAATCTGTTACACACCACCATCAGCACGGTTGTAAAATTTAGTGGCACACAATAATCAGTCTGGCTTCCACAGTGTAGCCTTTCACAACGTGGAGCAGCTCTGGCTCTGAAATCTTGCTGTATAACGGGTGTCTGTGGACCACTTGCTTAATGGTATTGGTCCATGGCATAAAAAAGGTTGGGAACCTCTACTCTACAAGGTCCTCTTTTCCAGATCTAATTTTACTCTCGGCCTTAATGACATCTAAGGAAATATCAAACTCTCTCTACATGAGCCCTCTTTTAAAGACCTTGCTTATTCCCTGTTCTACCAAGAAGTACATTTTCTTTTCAATGTGATTGCGTACCTTTCTGAATTTTAGTTTTTGCTTGCTGATAAACCTTCTCAGCATCTGTTGCTTTCACAATAATATGCTTGAACACAGGGAATGTGTTAAGAATGTCGTCCTCCGTGAAAGTGGGTTTGTGACGATTGTCAAAATTGTAATCTCGCAGCAGAACCTAAGAGAAAATATTAAAGAACATTATAAACAACCCAATAAATCAAAAAATGCTTATGGCTTGAAATGACTCTGCAAGTACATCATGCATCCCCCTCAAAAGGTAGAAATAATCCAAAACACAAGAGATTCTGCAGATGCTGAAATCCAGAGCAACACACACAAAATGCTGCAGGAACTCAGCAGGTCAGGCAGCATCTATGGAAATGAATTAACAGTCAACATTTTGGGCTGAGACGCTTCTTCAGGACCAATATCTCATCGGTAATAAAGTTGAAAAGATCCAGAGCAACCAGGGTGGGGTGTCCAAGAAGAGGAGGTGGTTTGGAGATGGGAAAAGGGGTCACTGGTGTGAGATGGGGAATTCTTGTCAAAGAAGTGGGCTTGGAGACAGACTTGGTGCTGAGGCAAGCACCAAACTCACAGAGGTGTGGGTGAAGGGGGCAAAAGCAAACCCCTTGCTGGGGATAGAATATTCCACCTCAGGGAGGGGAAGGTCAGAGGGAATGGTGAAGGCACAGCTGGCATCAGAGGGGGGAGGGGAGGTGATGGCATCAGTGGAGGGGGGAAGGTTGGGAGGAAGAAGGAAACTCTGAGGACCCAAGAGGTGTCAGGGGAGCCTGAGAGGCTCAGAGTTGGAGACTGGTGATGCTGGAAGGGGAACCCAAGGGTCCAGCGGCAGCGAGGAAACTCTCAGATTAGAGGTGATGGCAGCTGAGGTCCGGGCTGGACCCAGAGCTAAAGGTCAAGTAATTTGTGGTCTGAAGGCATCCAAATATGTTAAATTATAAAACATTGGGTAATATGTTTGCTGGGGTAGCTGAACTGCCACTAAGACTCAAATACTCATGAGATGGAGTTGCAGAGGGACAAAACAAACCTTTGTAATCATCCTCCTCCTCCTCTGATCAATGCTGAAAGGTACACAAAATTGAACATCTAATTCATCAAGGTCCAGATTATCCACGAACTTTCAACACCAAAATAGTTTATGAATTCCAAGTGATATTTAGCATATTTAGTCTTTGGGAAAGAGGAGTTCTCAGATGAGCCAAAAGATGATAAACTTCAGTAGAGCTCCTTCAGGACTTATTAATAAGGGGAACTCAAGATTCAACCGAGGGTGGGGGGGGGGGGGGGAGGAGTTACTTTTCTTTTATCCCCAATAAATGTAAAGTTGTCTTCTTTGTGTTGGCAATCGCTTGCTAAACTATTTGGTCAAAAAAGACCAGGTGAAACAACCCCAAACTCTTCTCATGTAGAATGCCACTGTTCTCAAGGAGGACTCTGGGACATTAGGGCCAATAAGATTTTGTTTCTCCATAATATCCACCCAATGACTTAGCAATTTTCTCAACCCCATGTCTGCCATCAAACACTTGATATCAGTTGCCTTCTGGTCTCTGCTTTGACAATGATTATCAATCTTCCCTTAACAGTACATGGCCTCCTGACTTAATTTAACACAAACTGGTTCAATTCGGTGACTGGCTCCAAATCTACTCTCTAAAATTTTGATTAAAATATCATGGAATTAATTACTGAATGCATCAGTGCCGACTTGGATTCATTTGATTAGAAAAGATGTAGTGACTGCAGAAACCAAAACAATGGTAGCATAGCAGTTAGCACAATGCTATTACAGTTCCTGGTGTTGGAAATTCAGAGTTCAATCCCAGCATCCTCTGTACACCCTCCCCGCAGAATGTGGGGGTTCTCTCTGGGTGCTCCAGTTTCCTCCCACAGTCCAAAGACGTACTGAGTAGGTTAATTGGTCATTGTAAATTGTCCAGTGATTAGGCTAGGGTTAAACTCAGAGTTGCTGGGCAGTGTGGTTTGAAGAGCAGGAATGGTCTATTCTGTGCTGTATTCTAAATAAATAAATTTCATTATCTTCCTATGAAGTGCATTAAACCTCATTGAAAGTGTGATTTAAATGAAAATTGTGGTAAACAAAATTCAACAAGAATTCTCCCTGTTGACTTCTAAACTGATTTGATTTATGGTACAATTTAAGCTTCTCAAATTAATCCTGGGGGACGTCACATGATGACGTAGGATTGAGACGTGGAAATCCAGCTCTCCCGTAAAAAACTAGTACAATAATGTTTAAGTGAAGAAAAGTTAGTAAATACTTTTTAAAAATTACTTATAAACTACTCAGGATTGTCTTAAGATATGTCTCCTAAACAGAAGCAGAAGAAAGCTACTACTTTGAAGACAACACAAGTTGGAAAAGAATCAAGGCCGGCAGCCATGAAAGAGCCTCGGGCTCAAGTGCATTTGACCTCTGGCGATACAGAACAGGAAACTGCGGCAACATCAACCATTTCCAAAAAAAAAAGAGCAACAGGAATTGCGCATGTGTGAAGGAAGGGGCATGCGCAAACACGAGCAACCCAAACTTCAAATCCCAGCTATGATCGGAACTGAAAGTGAAAATTAGGTGGAATCAGATTCTCTGGATAAATCAGACGAAGACGAAGAGACAAACAAAGAAGAGCAACAGGAAGAGGTTGGAGGTGATATTGGAGACATTAAAAAATCTTTGGTGCAAATAATGCATGAATTAAAAGCATTAAAAGTAATAAAAAATATATTAAAAATATAAAGATTATGTTTGATAAAATGATGAAAAGACAGGATAAAATGGACAAGAAAATTAAAAACTTGGAAGAAATAACGGGAGACACCATTGATAGAGTGAATAAAATGGACGATAATATTTCTGCCTGGACATCAGAAAGAAAACAGTTGGAAAAAGTGGATGTATTTGAAAATTTTAAACAGACGAAATTGTTACGAATGTGCCACAACTCTGAGGGGCCAAAGTAGCCCCCTCCTTTTCGAGAATCGCAAGATCACTATTAATTCGGGTCTGGGACCCAGGAATTGAGAGAGAGAGACGTCCAGAATACACAGGTTTTGGAATGTGTCCTGGCCCCAGAAAGGCGGAACCATTGATAACGGCCATTGTCTCTTGGAGACGGAATTGTGTATTGAGTACTGTACTATTCATTGAAGCCCTCAGGGAATGACCAGAGTGGGCTGGTTGAGGGATTGCATCATCCCAACCTGATTGACATCTGAGACCCCGTGAGTAAGGATAAAAGAGGGTCTGGGGAACAACCCCTTCAGACACACCAGGAGAAACGTATGAGACTGGTGGAGGCTTGTGTGTGTGTCCATCCTTGCCCAGATGACAAGTCCTCCACGGAACGGCCTCGCTAAAGGACGAATACGGATCAAGAGCAGATAAAGGAAAGCTGGCAAGTTTCTATTCTCAAAACCTCTCTCTCTCTCTCTCTCTCTCTCTCTCTCTCTCTCTCCCCAACAATTGAAAACCCAGCGGTCCCCAAAGGCTGAAGCCTATATGAACTGCATGAACTGAGTGACTTTTATATTTCCATCGGACAATACATTATCCCCTAGACAACGATAGAGCTATTTCTTATTGATTATTATTATACCCGCACTTTTAGATTTAGTATTGACGACGTATATTATCTGTATGGTTGCATTGGTATTATTTTTGTGTATTTTTATCAATAAATACTGTTAAAAATAGTACCATCAAACTTCAACGGACCTCTCTATCTTTGCTGGTAAGTGACCCAGTTACGGGGTTCATAACAAAATAATATTAAGATTGTTGGACTTAAAGAAGGTATAGAGGGAGAGGATCCAATAAAAAAAATTTCAAAAATGGATTCTGGAAATTTTGGAAATGGAAGAAGGAACTCAGTTAATTGAAATTGAAAGGGCTCACTGAGCCTTAAGATCAAGACCTCAAGTTGACCAAAACCCATGATCAATCTTGATAAAATGCTTAAGATATCAAGATAAAGTAAAGATCCTGAAGGCGGCTGCCCAACGTGCCAGAAAGAGAAATGGGCCATTGATGATAGAAGGGAAAACAGTTCTTTTCTATCCTGGTATAAGTTATGACTTTTTGAAGAGAAAGAAGGAATTTAACCCAGTGAAAAGAGTTTTATGGGAAAAGGGTTATAAATTTATATTGCGCCACCCGGCTACCCTGATAATTTTTTTGGATGATGGAAAAAGATCTTTTACTGATTATCGGGATGCGGAAGAATTTGCACAAGAACTCCCAAATATTCACTAACCACAGCCAAAGATTTAAAAGTGAAATGGATTAAAGATGAAGACAGGGACAGTGAATGGAGTTGATGGATGTTTAAGGACAGAAGAATATTTAAATATATTCTTAATTATATGATACAGGGGGAGAAAGGTAAAAATTTGAGAAATATTAATCGAGTAGTGATATTTTTTCTTCTCTTATATATACTTTTTTATGTTACGGGGAGCTGAGGGAACTTCGGATCGATTGCTACGGGATTCACGTGTGTAATCATGGCGATTGCCATGACCCGCACAACAGAGGGGGTAATGTGTTTTTTCTTTATTCACATCATTAGTAGGGGGGTATTTTGTTATCTTTTTTCTTTATAATCTATTTTTCTTTAATCTTTCTTTCTTTGCCTGGACAATCGGGGGGAGACACATAGCAATACGGAGAATTTTAAAAAGATTCCCCAAGGTACTACGAAAGTTGAAAAGTTAGGTATTACTATAGACTGGAGTAACCCTGTTAAAAATAATGACTAATTTACTGAATTTTTTAAGTTTTAATGTTAATGGGCTTAATGGACCGGTGAAAAGAAAAAGAATTTTAACATACATTAAGAAAATTAAAATAGATATAGCTTTTAGCTGCATTCTATTTGAAAAAATTACTTATAATTTAAGAGATAAATACGAAATATTTCTGAAAATTTGGCACCCTTATTTACAAAAGATAGGATTAAATATATAGGTGCTCCGAAGATAAAATTATTGGTTACTTGGGGAAAGAAATAAATATATATACTAAAGCTATTATGAACTCCATGGAGCATGTGGGGATCTTCCGATATCCAGGCATTCTTTCTTTCTTTCTCTTTTTTTTTCCTTTTTTTCTCTTTCTACAGGGATATGTTAGGGGGGAGGGGTCAGGGGGGAAGGGTTGATACTTTTTTTCCCTTCTGTAACCATTTGAAAATTCAATTAAAAAAATTATAAATTAATCCTATCAGCTACAAAGCAATTGTAAATTGTGTGTGCATGCTTTGCTTAACTGACATCTACCTGACTGTAACTAATGATGAAAAGTTCTTTAATCTTTTTCCTCCCATTCTTCAATTGCTTCTAAGAGAGCAAAATATTAAACAATGAGGGCTCCACTGTGGGCAAAACACAGTGGAAGGAAGAATCAGGAATTCTGCAATACTTATGGGACAAAACCGCGCCAACTTACACAAAAGAGCAGTTGCCTTCCACACCCAATGCAATACGTTCACCCAGACACATTGCACATTATATTTCTTAGACAATTTGTTACTAACCTGAAACCTGAACCTGCTGAGTATTGCTACTATTTTGTATTATTTCATTTTTGTACATATGCTTCTTGCAAAAAAGCACTATAAATGCAATCAATGTTCCATTAATAGTCATACTTTGTTCAGTACACTGCATCCTTCTACAATTACTGAACAATGTACTGGAATGCCCATCTGATGAGCCAAGCAGGACAACAGTACAGCTGTTGTTTGTAGCATGCTGAAAGACTACCACAGTAATGCAGATTGTGGGTATGACACGTAGTTATGATTAAAGATTCAGCAATACCTGAATTCCAGCCTTTAAGCAGAACTCACGCAAAAGAGACACCTTCTGTAGACCAAACTGCTCCACTGCCTGATCAACCCCAGCACTGGAACACACCGATCAAAAACATAATTTTATAGTCAAAGACAGAAGGTAAATAGATGACAGTGACATTTTCTTATTCCCACCGCCCCTTAGCATTATCAGATGTATCATCATCCTGCGAAAAAGTATTACAAGTTTGGCTATTATAGTTGCAAAGTTACAAAACTCTGGTTAGGCCACATCTAGAGTATTGCACACAGTTCTAGTTGCCCCATGACAGGAAGGATGTTGAGGCCTGGGAGAGGCTCAGCAGAATGCTGCCTGGTTTAGAGGGCACGTGCCGTCATGAGTGGCTGGAGAAACTTGGGTTGGAGTGTCAGAAGCTGAGGGGAGATCTGATAGAGGTTTATAAGATGATGAGAGGCAAGAGAGTATCTGCTTCCCAGGGTTGAAATGTCCAATACCAGAGGGCATGCATTGAAAGTGAAGGGGGAGGTTCAAAGGGGGTGTGAGGGGCAAGTTTTTTTTACTTAGAGAAGTGGATGCCTGGAACACGCTGCCTGGTATGATGGTAGAGGAAAATACATTAGAGGTTTTTAAAAGACACTTAGATAGGCTCCTGGATGCAACGGAGGTGGAGGGATATAGACATTATGTATGGAGGAGGAATTAGTGTTTGGGTGTCTTTGATTTGACTTTTTAGGTGATTCGGCACAACATTACGTGCCAAAGGGCCTGTTCCTGTGTTGTATTATTCTATGTTCTAAGCAAGTTCTATCTACCAGTGTATTTTGTTCCCAACCTCTGCTGTTGTATATGGAGATGACTGGTCTAAGTAAATAGGGCTCCTGTAACTCAAAAATTTTACTAGCTGGTTTGCAGGAAAGATGGTGAAACATGGTAATATTTTGCTTGTATTCTTGAACAAGTTCAAACCTCTGCAATACTCATCTACACTCCCAAGCAGGGATCAACATTTCTCCAAAACCGGGGTTTATTAGGAAAATATCCAGGGTCTTGAAGGTTGACTCTCTTCCCTTCTTCAGCTAGTCCATACCCCTGAATCTCACGGTTGCCGTGGAAGTTCAAGGTGTTCAGCAAAAGTTGTCCCACCCCATGCATCAACAAACCAAGTCTTAGTAAAATTTGTTCTTCTATAACAATGGCTGATGGAGAAGGCAGCCAAAGGCAGTTATTGATGCCATTACGTACCAAGCCAAGGCATAGTCAAAGCTTTCAACAGCTTCAATATTAATCTGCTTCCACAGCTCTGTGGAAGTCAGGCTAGCCCATACCACGTCGTTCCCAGCAATCCGCATCTTGCGCTTGTTTTTTTTCTTGCGTGGTGCAATCTCGCCGGGAAGCAAATGTGTAACACCATTGGAATAGGAGCTCAGGAAACAATTAAGGAAGTGACTAATTGCGGATGAAAGAGCTGATAACTCCACGCTCTGTAAGAAAAACAAAGTAAACACAATTAGGTGAACTTCCATTGACAGAAAGGAATGAATCAGTCAATATGGGTTTTTGTAGATCAATCCAGGCAAACCCCCCTTCTCTTACCCTAAGCCTGGAACCCTGCAGATACTTGAAGTATCAATACAGTTGTGGCTTTTTGAAAAGGAATCAACTTCCAGTGAATCCCTGTTACAAAAAGATTCAACCTCATGTCACCCCTCATCTTACATGTTAAATCTATACCCTCCAAATGGTGACCTCTCAGTTAATGACAATAGATTCTCTGGCCTTTCTGGACTCTGAATCTCTCTCACAACTTTCTCTTCTCCAAGACCAATCAGACCAGCTTTTTACCATATCCTTTGTCCTGGTCAGCTTCAATCTCTCACTGCTGCAGATGGAGGCTCCCATCTGCTTCAAAAGGGTGACAGTCATACCAATGCCCCAGAAGAGGAAGGTGAGCTGCCTCAATGACAGTGGCACTCGCATCTAAGTTGATAAAGTGCTTGAGAGGTTGGTCACGGCTACAATCGACTCCCGCACGAGCAAGGACCTAGGGGCACTGCAATTTGCCTGTTGTCACAATAGCAGATTGTAATCTCAGCTGTTGTCACAATAGCAGATTGTAATCTCAGCTGTTGTCACAATAGCAGATTGTAATCTCAGCTATTGTCACAATAGCAGATGCAATCTCACTGGCTCTCCAACCGGCCTTTGATCATCTGGGCAATAGTAATACTTACATTAGACTTCCTCAGCAGGAAACCTTAGTCTGTGTGGATCAGAAATAACATCTCTTCTTCACTGACAAGCAACACTGGCCCACCTCAAGAATGTGTACTTAATCCACTACTCTACCCTCCGTACACCCACAAGTATGTGGCTAAGCACAGTTCAAATGCCATCTATAAATTTGCCAACAACACTGCTATTGTTGGCAGAATTTCAAATGGTGACGAGGTAACGTACCGGAGCAAGACAGATCAGCTGGTTGAGTGGTGCCACAACAACAACCTTGCACTCAACATCAGTAAGACCAGGGAACTGATTGTGGACTTCAGGAAGGGGAAGTCGAGGGAACACACACCAGTCCTCATCTGGGAATCAGCAGTGGAAAGGGTGAGCAGTTTCAAGTTTCTGGGTGTCAACATCTCTCAAAATCTATCCTGGGCCAAACATATTGATGCAATTACAAAGGCAGCACGATAGCAATTATATTTCATTAGCAGTTTGAGGAGTCGTGGTTTGTCACCAAAGACACTCACAAGCTAAAAACTCAGCCAGCTCCATCGTGGACACTGCCCTCCCCAGCACTGAGGACACCTACAAATGGCGATGCCATCGTGGACACTGCCCTCCCCAGCACTGAGGACACCTACAAATGGCGATGCCATCATGGAAGGCGGCACCCATCATTAAAGACCACCTTCGCCCGGGACATGCCTTCTTCTCATTGCTAGCATCAGGGATGAAGTACAGGAGCTTGAAGCCACACTCAACACTCCAGGGGTAGCTTCATCCCCTCCACCATCAGATTCCTTAATGGACATTGAACACCATGAACACTACCTCTTTCTTTTTTCTCCTCTCTTTTTGCACTACTTATTCAATTTAATTTTTATATGTACAATTACTTCTTAATGTAACTTAGTTTTTTTCAGTCATGTATCGCAATGTACTGCTGCTGCAAAACAACAAACTCATGACAAAAGCCAGTGATATTAAACCTGATTCTGAATGAAAACCCTCAACCTTGGAGCCTTCTTGGACTTCACATCCTAAAGTCTGGTCACTAGAATTGATTGCAACACATCTTCAGTAACAATGCAGTTTTAATTACTGGGTTAACAGCAAGAAGTTTCTACCATTAAGGACGAGTTCAAATCCCACTATGGCAGCGAGGAATTTAAAATCAAGATCTAGTCTTGGTCTCCATGAATCTACTGAGTTGTAGCAACAATAAGTGGTTCACTAATGTCCTTCAGGGGAAGAAAAATCTGCAGCATTTACCAAGTATAGCTAAATGCATCTCTGGACTCAACTGTGTTCAATTCTTAACTGGAGCAATCAGTAAAAAGGTGGGTTACAGTGCTTTGTAAAAGGTTATAAAGGCTTAATATTACTCATTATGCCCAGGATCGTATGCTTTCTGAATTGGCATGCCATAATCACATGCATACATGCGTTTCTGAAATTCCTCTGAATTTGTAAGATTTTCCCCATATTCCTACCAAATGAAATATATCATTCCACACTTCCCTGATGAAATTTCATCTGCCCCATGTCCGACACATAATTAAACCATAATGCCAACGAATGATGCACTGCAATTAATTCTGGTGCCAGACTTTAGGATGTGAAAATCCAAGATGTGTTTTCTTAAAATTACCAAGACAATGTCTTGAATGAATGGATTTCCTATGACGAAACATCAGATAAACTAGTCTTATATTACTGGAAGTTAGAGGTGTTAAATTAAACATAACATCCTGAGGGGTGATGTGGAGAGGATATTTCCTCTTGTGGGAGAGTCTAGAACTAGGAGTTACTGTTTAAAAAATAAGGTGTTATTCTTTTAAGCCCTCAAGGCACTTTCTTTCTCTCAGTGGGTCATGGGTCTTTAGAATTCACCTCAAAGACGTTTGGAAAGAGAGTTGTTGAAATTACTTTATTGCGGAGGTCGAAAGAGACCCGATTAGCAAGAGGTTGAAAGATTATTTGCATACTGATGGGAATGGGGCAGAGGTTAAAAATAAATCACCCATATCCCAAGCTGTAGTGCAGATTCGAGGGGCTGAATATCCTCCCTGTTTTTATTTGTTATGTTGGTCAGAACAACAGTTGTTGAGTTATGATTGTCTTATTCAACAAACCGATGCAGCATTTCAACACAGCCAACGGGTCGCAATGCATTTTACAGAAGCATCATCAAAAAGAAAGCAACATAATCCAAACAAAGCTGGTTAAACATGAAGTAACCAGAATAAAATGCCTCGGGATAAAGCACCCTACCTTGTCCATTTTTCTGATGTACATGGTAACAGAGGAGATATCCTGTGCAATTGCTTCATCCCTTTGGAGCTTTCCAATAGAGTTAAGATTTCATAAATATTAGTTTGAGTTACAAACACAAGTAAGTATATGGATCCTGGAAATCCAAAGCAACAAACACAACATACTGGAGGAACTCAGCAGGTCAGGCAGCATCAATGGAAATTAATAAATAGTCAACGTCTTGGGTCCAGACACTTCTTCAATTTCAGCCCAAAACTTCCACCGTTTACCCTTTTCCATAGATGCTTCCTGACCTGCTGAGAGTTTTTGACTCCGCATTTTGAGAGTGTTGCTTTAGTTTCAATTGTATCAGACGTGTATCCAACAAGATGCGTTGTTGGGAAATAAGATAGATGAAAATCTCATGGAACAGGCATAAAGATTGAACTTCTTGCCCCTCTGCCAAAGTGTGCCAGATCATCCTCAGTTTAGCAAAGGGCAATAATTTGTAGCAGATCTGCCTCACAAACTTTACAATATATAAATAATGGGACAGTACTGAAGGAATTGAGAAAGGTCAAGTTGAAACCAACTGGAGTCATCACCACTGAAACTGGCAGCTAATTCAGCACAGAACATCAATGAAACGTGCGATATTACCATTGTGTTGTTCGAGTGTACGAATTGTAACATGCATTAGTTATGGTTACTGAAGCTAATGAGTGTACTCCATGATCAGAGCTGTTACCTGCAGGTAGAGGACTACAACGTGCTTCGCTGCTCGGGTGATGATTTCACTGATCAGCAGTCTCTGTGGAAATGCAAAATCATTTTAAACAAGGACCACCTACTCAAAGTCTATCAATTATACTACTAAATTTTGAATATGAAAATCTAGAGTTAGCTATGTGTTTCATTATCAATCACTTTCTTCCCAAAATAAAATAATGCAATCCACATGTTGTCAAGTACATTTTGAGTAAATACTGGCACATTTTATTACAACTTATTTGTCACCCTGCACTTAGGAGCAGGATGTTTATTATTTTTAAAGATGTCTTTGGATACTGCCTGAGTGCCTTCTCATTATGTGTACGTGTAGCACAACCAGACCCAACATGGTCCACAAGTGTGCACATCTAGGAATACCATGGTCAATTTCAGGGCTCTAGCAAAACTATTGAAAGTAAGAACATTACAAACAGGAGCAGGAGTAGGCTATCTGGCAAGCCTGCTCCGCCATTCAATAAGATCAAGGCTGATCTGGCCATGGATTTATCTCCACCTACCTCTAGCAGTGAAGGCCAACGTTCCATTAGTCTTCTTGACGGCCTGCTGCACTGCACTTTTGTGATTGATGCACACAGACACTCCCAAGTCCCTCTGCACAGCAGCATGCTGCAATCTTTTACCATTTAAATAATACTGAGCATGGACCAACTGGAATTCTTTGAATGCATGACTGAGAGTCACACAATTTTCAACCAAGCCTTAGGGAGAACTTTTAATTATTATAATCATTTACTGGTTCTGTAATCAGACCCCTCCCTTGAAGCATCAGTGACCAGCTACATCAGCAAGTACATTGATGTTACTCTGTCCAAGACCATCACTACACACGCCAACCAGAAGCTGTGGATGACCGCGGAGGTGCGTGCGCTGCTGAGGACCCGTAATTCTGCCTTCAGAGCAGGTGACAAGGCAGCACTAACAACAGCAAGGGCTAAACTGTCCTGGGCCATCAGAGAGGCAAAGTATGCACACGCCCAGCGAATCCACAGCCACTTCCAGGACAGCGGCGATTGTGCAGGTGATGCCTCCCTCCAAGATGCACTGAATAACTTCCATGTTTGTTTTGAGGCAGAAAATGACGTGGCGGCAAGGAAGTCCACCCCTCCTACAAATGACCAGGGGCTGTGTCTCACCGTGGCCGATGTGAGGAGAACCCTGTGCAGGGTCAACCCACAGAAGGCTGCTGGACCAGACAACATTCCTAGTAGAGTGCTCAGAGGATGTGCAGACCAGCTAGCAGATGTTCTCACTGACATCTTCAACATCTCCCTCAGCAGCGACACCGTTCCAACGTGCTTCAAGGCTGCCACCATTGTCCCCGTGCCGAAGAAGTCTTCAGTGTCCTGTCTAAATGACTACCGTCCCGTTGCATTTACATCCATCATCATGAAGTGTTTCGAGAGGCTCGTCATGAGGCACATTAAGACCCTGCTGCCCCCCTCACTGCCCCCCTGCAGTTTGCGTACTGTCCCAACTGCTCAACAGATGACGCCATTGCCATCACCCTCCACCTGGCCCTAACCCACCTGGACAAAAAAGACACATACGTTCGAATGCTGTTCATAGACTTCAGTTCAGCATTCAACACAATCATCCCTCAGAAACTGATTGGAAATCTGAGCCTACTGGGCCTGAACACCTCCCTCTGCAACTAGATCCTAGACTTCCTGACTGGGAGACCTCAGTCAGTCCGGATCGGGAGCAGCATCTCCAACACCTTCACACTGAGCACGGGGGCCCCCAGGGCTGTGTGCTCAGTCCACTGCTGTTCACTCTGCTGACCCATGACTGTGTTGCAACACACAGCTCGAAACACATCATCAAGTTCGCCGATGACACGACCATGGTGGGTCTCATCAGCAAGAACAACGAGTCAGCTTACAGAGAGGAGGTGCAGCGGCTAACGGACTGGTGCAGAGCCAACAACCTGTCTCTGAATGTGAACAAAAGAGATGGTTGTTGACTTCAGGAGGGCACGGAGCGACCACTCCCCACGGAACATCGACAGCTCCTCGGTAGAGATCATAAAGAGCACCAAATTTCTTGGGGTTCACCTGGCTACCATGACTACCATCACTTGCATCCATCATCATGAAGTGTTTCGAGAGGCTCGTCATGAGGCACATCAAGACCCTGCTGCCCCCCTCACTGGACCCCCACCATCACACTGAGCACGGGGACCCCCCAGGGCTGCATGCTCAGTCCACTACTGTTCACTCTGCTGACCTATGACTGTGCTGCAACACACAGCTCGAACCACATCATCAAGTTTGCGGACTGGTGCAGAGCCAACAACCTGTCTCTGAATGTGAACAAAACAGAAGAGATGGTTGTTGACTTCAGGAGGCCACAGAGCGACCACTCCCTGCTGAACATCGACAGCTCCTCGGTAGAGATCGTTAAGAGCACCAAATTTCTTAGTGTTCACCTGGCGGAGAATCTCACCTGGTCCCTCAACACCAGCTCCATAGCAAAGAAAGCCCAGCAGCATCTCTACTTTCTGCAAAGGCTGAGGAAAGTCCATCTCCCACCCCTCATCCTCATCGCATTCTACAGGAGTTGTATTGAGAGCATCCTGAGCAGCCGCATCACTGCCTGGTTCAGAAATTGCACCATCTTAGATCGCAAGACCCTGCAGCGGATAGTGAGGTCAGCTGAGAAGATCATCGGGGTCTCTCTTCCCACCATTATGGACATTTACACTACACGCTGAATCCGCAAAGCAAACAGCATTATGAAGGACCCCACGCACCCCTCATTCAAACTCTTCTCCCTCCTGCCATCTGGGAAAAGGCACCGAAGCATTCCGGCTCTCACAACCAGACTATGTAACAGTTTCTTCCCCCAAGCTATCAGACTCCTCAATACCCAGAGCCTGGACTGACACCTTACTGCCCTATTGTCTTGTTTATTATTTATTGTAATGCCTGCACTGTTTTGTGCACTTTATGCAGTCCTGGGTAGGTCTGTAATCTAGTGTAGTTCAGTCTAGTTTTTGTACTGTGCCATGTAACACCATGGTCCTGAACAACGTTGTCTTGTTTTTACTATGTACTGTACCAGCAGTTATGGTTGAAATTACAATAAAAAGTGACTTGACTTGAGTTGAAATAATCTCTCACTTGAATACCTACCGAGATATGTTCTAAATACTGCTTGTTTTTTGACTGGCTTATCAGCTGCGTTATTTTACCAATGTATCGAATGTTAATTCCATATTTGTGCAGAGCATCAGTCATTGTGGCACCATCTGCAGGTACAACGACATGACTCTCACAGTCTTTGATCTGGAAATCAAAAGGAGGGAGATGAAGCAAGTCTGTGCGGTAGACATCATCCAACATGCACAGCTCCAATATCTGCTCTGAAGCCATGGTGATAAGCATGATGAATCCAAATAACTATGTTAAACATGTCCCTCAAACCTTTCTTGACATTTCTCATGCTAACAAAATAGCTACTCTTGGTTGTTCATTCACAACCAATGATCTAAATATCAACACTCAGCATTGAATTTCCCTTCACCTCTGATAAATTAGCTTTAACTATTTCTGTGGCACAGATGTTGATATTTTCTCATCACAGAATTCATTCTTACAAATCTACATAAAACTTTAAATCCATGAACTTTTTCCATATAGTCACTTACAAAATTGGGAATCTGTACAGACACAAAGAAGGCTGCAATGTCCCTCATCAATCGCTTCTGAAGCTGCAGAGCTTCCTGTTCAGACTCATGAAATCTTATATCTGCAACAAAAAAATTCAATTCCAATTTAAACGCCATCAAAGCAAGTCACCTAAAAAACTCAGCAGCTGTTACATGATGCACAAGCAATTTAAAACGCTTTCAACAGTTCCATCATGCTCAAAACCCATTACTTTCATTTCAGATAAATAACATTTGTGAATGCAATGCCCACTTGGCAAACCTAATCTATTTTATGGTCAACTTGTAATGGAGTAGGCAGATTGGTTTAATGCAAATTGTCGAATGAATGGAAAATCAGAGCCTCAGTATCAGTAACAAGAGAAAGAAACCAAAAGTAACATCATGAAAGATCCCACCCACCCTGCTATCCATCATGGACTGCTTGCCCCACTCGCTTCAGAGAGACTGCATAGCATCCATACCAGGGCCAGCAGACTCAAAAGTAGATACTTTCCCCAAGCAGCAAGGCTAATCATCAACTTCACCCACTAGCCCACCCCTCATCACGTCTGCTTTATCATTTCCTGTTGGCCACCTTATGCACAGGCACTCCTGTGCCTAGCATTACTTTATGGACTTACAATCAATGTACATGAGCTAGTTATGTACTTACTGTTTTTGTTTTTTTTTTGTATTTTTTATACTGGAGTAACAATTATTTCATTAGCCTTTACACTTGCTTAGTGGAAATGGCATTAAATAATCTTAAGCTTAAACACAGTTGTTCTTAATCCTTTTGGAGCTTGTGGTGCATCAGGCAGCACTTCTTGCTGTTTCTTTAGCATTTGTCTGTTTTTATTTCTGAAGCCAAGTTGCTAGTTTGACACTCAAACCAGCACAGATGGAAAGCTTGCAAGGAGCCAGCCGGATTCGAACCCAGGACCACTCGCCTCAAAGTCTGGTGTGGATGCCACTACACCACCGGCCGGTTAAAACTTAAGTGCAAGTAACTTCCATCTTGCAGTCCTTTGTGTAACAGAAATTCAATCTTACAGAATTTACAATCGATACCCGAAATTTTGAATAAACAAACATGATTTTAGTAATAAATAATTTTAGCTCAAATACTGCTCATTACCTGGGCAATACACATTGAGATTGAACCGAATGTCAAAGACACTTTCACTGATGGAGCCCACCTCTTGACATATGGCCTTCATCTCTTCAGCATCTCTTATATAGTCTACGGGGGAAAAAAAAGAAAGTAACCTAACTGTTGTACAAGTTAGGAGAAGGTCATCGGGTACTAGGATACTCAATGCATCTCCAGAAAAATTCAAAAGTAAAATTGAAATACAAGTTGAGTGTAGATCTGAAAAGCTCAAGTACTGGGCACACTGGCAAATGTCTTCTCTACTTTTCCTCTGCTCATTTATCAGTGTGACAGTTTAATTAAAAGATTGCAAAAGAAAACATTCATGTACATATATATATGTATATATATATATATATATAAAACCCTTTAATATTGATTTCAAAGCAGGATCAGATTGCAAGTGGTAGGTTTTTTTCCCCACTTAATTACTGCACAAGTCCAATGCCACTGCCTCAGGTACAGACAGCTGAATAACTGCATGCTGAACCATGTATACATGGGCTTGCCAATTCTGGCAGAATGTATCCTTCAATCATTTCCCATTTCCAACTATCCTACCTCATTCAACCATGTCTGTCCTCTAGATGAAATACTTTTTATCAACAATAAGAAATTTTGAACAAAAATAATAATCAGTTATTTTGAAATCTTCCAAAAGATTTTTCTCTTGGATTATCCATAGCGCGCTCTAGAAAATGACTTGAATTCCCAAGATTCCAGAGGAAGGTTGGCAACTGCATGCTCAATTTTTGATATGCCTGTGTGAATATGTATATATCAGTTGTAGCTATTTAGGAAGGTGACAATGATATTGATAGCTGATGTCCTTTGTATATAGAGAATGATTAAGTTAAATGTGGTTGGAAATTAAACTGAATAAATTCAAGTTAATGTTTACATTCCCTCTTAGAATAGGCCGATTTTAACCCCGAGTAGCAGCACGTGTTGTAGGGCTGTAGGAAGCCTCAAAATGGCAATATTAGTGTTTATTTTGTGCAAGTTTCATTTATTTTCTGCAATTCTATCCATACATTTTATTTTATTTGCCCTGCTGTGTGACAAACTGGGGGTGAGTCTGTGGGCCTGCTCCAGCTGCTATGTCTGTGTCTTCATGTCTATGGACTCAATTTCATTCTAAATGCTGTTGCTTGGTTTTACTGTTTGTACAATTTGTTTTTTTTTCTCTCTCTGCACATTGGGGTGTTCGTCTTTTTTTAAAATTTGGGTCCTTTCGGTATTCTTGTTCTGTGGCTGCCTGTAAGCAGATGGATCTCACGAGTGTATAATTTCCCCTCAGTCTCACAGATTTTTATTCTGAAATATTCAAAGTAGTTACTTCAGAACCAGGGATACAGATTCATTTGTGATTTCTGAACGCACAACATAAATATCGAAGTATAATCTTTTTGGCTATGATGATTAAGAGCATACCAAACCAGCTAATTTGAACCTCCAGAGTCAACAACTCTGATGCATGGCATGCAAACCCAAAGTCCAAGCGGACATGTACGTCATTCCATTGCTCTTGTCACTGTGGAGCAATAACTCTCTAAAGAGAGAATCCAGAAACTCTTTGCATCTAACCCTTAACTCTGTGCAAAGAAGGACTGGTGTAGGAACTGCAACTCACATTTATCAGAATGAGGTTGCTGGCAATGTACCATATTTACTTAAAATTTCTTCAATCTTTTAAATTCCTTGTTGAATGTTGAAAGGCCTTGATAGAGTGGATGTGGAGTGGATGTTTCCTATAGTGGGAGAGTCTAAGACCAGGGGATACAGCCTCAGAATAGAGGGACATGGGATGAGGAAGAATTTCTTTAGCCAGAGTGTGGTGAATCTGTGGAACTCATTGCTACAGGCACCTGTGGAGGCCAAGCCTTTATGTATATTTAAAGCAGAGGTTGATAGATTCTTGATTAATCAGGGGATGAAGGGATACGGGGAGAAGGCAGGAAATTTGGAGCCAGAGGGAAAATTGTATCAGCCATGATGAAATGGCAGAGCAGACTGGATGGGCCAAATGGCCTCATTCTGCTCCTATATCTTAAGGACATGTTAGTGGTTTATTTTATTAAGTTATTTTTTGATTTTTTTACAAATATGTTTTACTAGTCTTTAAATATCTGTCTATCAGCAACATTTAGAAACCTCCAAGTCTTTGGCAATTGGAACTGAAGTCAATCAGGACCTTGCTGAATGCTATTGCACACACAGTCAGTTCCCCCATTGTTCTGCATCCAGAGAAGTTAAAGTAGACAGGCAGGGAATACAGACAGTGAGCACGGTCTGGGACAATATGGTTCAGAGTTTCGGTGCTTTATCCGTCAAATTACATCAGTGCATTGTTCACTTTCCAGTTGCAAAGTTTGCCAAGCCACATTGGCTGAATGAAACATAGCCAGAAAGCACGATATTATTGAAAATACATAGTGCCCTTCACATCTGTACCACCTTCTCATTCAAAAGAAAAGACTTGCATTCAATTAATGGTGATTTCAAATTTATTTATTTATTGAGATACAGCAGAGAGTAGACCCTTCCAGCCCTTCAAGCCATGCAACCCACCAATTTAACGCTAGCCCAATCACAGGACAATTTACAATGACCAATTAACCTCTGGAGGGAGGAAACCAGAGCACCCGGAGGAAACATGCGGTCACAGGGAGAACGTACAAACTCCTTATCGGCAGTGTCAGGAATTGAACCCAGGTTGCCTGTACCGTAAACTGTTGTGCTCACCATGCCACAATGAGTTCACAAGTAATATCATGGCCATTATCCTAAAAAGGAACGGTTCATTTCATTGCCTCTGCTTTCAAGTTGACGATTACATTGATAGCCACTGGGGAAAACAGGATTATCCACAACAGCCCCAGCTACAGATTTCATTGAGAGAAAGCTCCCAGTGCAATAAACTGTTGTGGTTAGTTACTGACTGGTAATCCAGAGACCATGACTAATAAGCCAGAGAGACAAGTTCAAATTCCACCATAGCATCTGTGAAATTTCAGTTAATAGTATGAGATTTAAGGGGGGGGAAAAAAGTCCTTGGTGCTGGCTAGCACACAAATATTAAAACCTGTAAGTTTCACAGATATCCACTAAAGATGGAAATTTCTCATTTCTATATTGGCGGCTTAGCAAGAACATTTGGTTCAAAAGTAATTAGGGTTGGGCAATAAAGACTGAGCTTTCTAGTGTCAACCTCATCCTGAAATAAATAAAAAACCCACTCCCTTAGCTTCAGTTTGTTATTCTTCAACTTCAAGCTTCAGTTAGAATCTGAAACATGAATAAAAGCTTGGATACAACGGGATAAGTATACACAGTAGGCACTTTCAACTATACATAATGGTTATGATCACCATTCCATAGAATGTAGCAGCTTTTAGTTTGTGTTCTTTCCATGCACGAGTGACTGCAAAAGTATATAATTAAACGAAAAGCTGCTAAAATTAAACTAAGAGATCCTTTGGTTAGCAGGATGAAGATACGTCTCTACCAAAGGTGTAAGGTGTTCCTTTCCTCCACTACCCTGAAGGTCACCTGTTTAGCCCCTGATCAGGGTCACGTGAAGCCATGGGAGCAGGTGGTGGATGGTCGTATGAGCAGCTGGTGCACATCAGAAGTCCTGGTTATGTGACCACTGATGCCAGGCAGACAATCTCTGAAGGGTATTGATAATGCTGGGGTCACCCATCTTGTAAAGACACTGCCCAGAAGAGGGCAACGGCAAACCAGTTCTGCAGAAAAATTTCCCAAGAACAATCATGGTCATGGAAAGACCATAATTGGCCATGTCATACAACATGGCACATAATGAACAAGCAAAGTGAAAAAGGGACAGTAACATTATACTGTCATGGCAAATAGACTCAAAGGGCCAAATGGCCTGATTGTGCTCCTATATTTTATCGTCTCATAATGGCATTGATGAGAACACCTTGTATCATGACTGCAAAATAATACCTTTAAAGTTCCCATAAAGGGTTGTTTAAAAAAAGCTTGTCTTCAGGGGTTGTGGCATTGAATATAAAAGCTGGAAAGTTATGCTGTAGCTCTATAAAAGTTTGGTAAGGGCACATTTCGAGTATGGTGTACTGCTCCTTGGCCACACTATATAAGGGATACTTTGGAGAAGGTGCAAAAGTGTTTATCAGAGTATTATCTTGATTGGAGTGTACTAACCATAAGGAAAGACTGGATGACTTGGATTGTTTTGGTTTGGACTGCTGGAGATTGAGGAATGACCTGGTGAAGAGTTTTTAAAAAAAGTTGTGACAAGCATAGATAGTGTATCTTTTCTCAAAGCAAATGAGTTAAACGTTAGAGAGCATAGGTGAGAGAAGGGAAGTTTAAAGGAGATTTCAAGCTAAGTGCTTTACACAGAGGGCAGCAGGTGCCTAGAACTCACTGCCAGAGCAAGTGGTAGAAACAGATATGATAGCAATGTTTAAGTGGCACTTGGACAGAAACATAACCATGCAGGGAATTGGATATTGTTCAAGGGATTGGGCAGATTGGATTTGCTGGTACCAAACTGCCTGTTCCATTGCTATGCTATGTACCAGTCTGGTTTCCTTCTATGAACCTTGAAATTTATTTAAAAAAAATGACTTGTGTTCTGTTATGAATTAGATCAACAGTGGGTGAGCTTAACCCAAAATCTGACAATTACTGCAAGCTGGAGAAATCAATGCTCATGCTATCAGGTTGGAGCCTACCCATATGGAATATGAGGTGTTGCTCCTCCAACTTGAGAGTGGCATTATCATGGCAGTAGAGGAGGCCTTGGACCAAACTATACCACAGTTGCGGAACAGTTAGCACGATGCTATTACAGCTCGAGGTGTCGGAGCTCAGAGTCCTCCCTGTGAAATGCGTGGGTTTTCTCTGCATGCTCTGGTTTCCTCCCACAGTCCAAAGATATCCCGGATAGGTTAACTGGTTATTGTAAATTGTTCCGTGATTAGGTGCTCAGAAGGGCTGGAAGGACCTATTCCTGTTCTAGATCTCTAAATAACTCAATATTTCGGAATGGGAATGGGCAGTGGAATTAAAATCATTGACCACTGGTAAGATTACGAAGGTGCTATGACTTTGCACCTGTTATCCACTTGTACTTTCTCTGTAACAGGATCACTCTATTATGTACTGTAAAGCTTGTTCTACCTCACACTGTTGCAATGATTTGATCTGCACAGATAACGTACAAGTTTGCACTGTCTTGCATGCCAACTAGGCAGGCTGTTTTAAACAACCTCAAAATTGTCATAGCTGTTATTCCACAGTGCAACAGAGATAGATAATTATTTTTCTATTATAAAAGTAAAATAAGAACTTTCATTCTTTGTATTGCATTCACAATTTTTTAAAGCAAGATTAGCTACTAATTTGTGCAGGGCAAGTTCCTGTACAGAGCAGGATAAATTATATTAATCCTTTTGAAGAGATAAGCGTATTGACTAAGGCTGGACACTTTTTGTTCCCGTTTTGAATGGTTCCAAGCATCCACTAAAGAGAGCGACAAAGCTTCAAGGGAAATATTATTTATAGACCAATATGTTGGCTCAAATTATGTTTTCAAGTGCTGGAATGGGACTTGAAATCATAACTTTGTCTCACAGGAAAAAGTGCTATAATGCTGACAATCATGAGATCCCAGCCAATTATTCATCTGTGTATTCATATCTGACCAAATTATAAGACCTGCCATAAGTACAGTGAATGAAAGTCATTTCTGTGCCAGTATCTACTGTCACTATTCAATTTTTAATAATAAAAATTGGCCCTATCCAGGTGTTCTTTGTTGCACAAAATTGAATTTCATTGCAGTATGCCAGAACCGTGACTTATGATCCTAAGACTCAGAACACTCTGGGATTCAGATTTCACTTGTATTTCCTCCCTGTTTTACATGTCGTCTGCTGTCCACTCCGCAATTCTCTTTACTACAGCCGTGGATACCTCATCCTTAACTAATTTTTGCAAGCACTCTTACCAAAAGTTCTTATTGCGCTGTCTCCGTCCTCCATCAAACTGTTTCTTCTGTCATTTCTGCTCATTTTCTCCTTCAAGAGCTTTGAAAACTGCATGTGCCTGAAGTACAAAAGACAGTCAAACAAATGTACAAGCACATGCTGGGTAACAATATTACAGGCTTCTAAGTGCATCTTCAAGAAACAAAAATTCTCTGCTGGGATATGCAATTTCAATTCTTAAATAAACGTGGTGCAGAAGCATTGCCAAGGAGATGGGTTGCGCAATAATAAGCTTCACAAACATACTTGCATGTGTCAAATCCACGTTTGTACTTCCACCAGCAGGAAATGCCAATTGGAAGACAAATGGTTTGTGCCAGCTGATAGAATTGGAACCGGAATACACTTCTCCTTGTCTATACACAGCATCTCATAGCTTTGGCAGGCCATGGAAATATGATTACTCAGTAACTGACAGGCAGACAAGGGACCCATAAGTTTTCCCTCACATGACATGATGAATTTAGAACATGATTTTATCCCTCTCCAATTTTTGAATACAAATTGTAAATATAGTAGTAAACGAAATGTAGCAGAAACTAAAATAGTTTTCAAAGAGATTCATAAATTTTAAACTAGATCTTCAAGGTCTCTGATCACAGTCAATGTGAAATAGCCTGCTTTCACTTACTCAATTCTGGCAGAAGTATCTCCCTTTATAACCAGCCAGGATTTGCTCTGAGGCTCTTGGTTTAAATTTTGCCTAACAATGCAAATCTTTTTCCCTTGCAGCCAGATTATACATGTATGTTATGCTTTCCAAATGAACTTGGGTTACCATACTCAGATTGTGGTCCACCACCATGGGGAAAGGAAAATGCTTGGAAAAAGAAAGAGGGGAAAGGAGAAAAGAAAAAAGACTTTTCATAACCTAATGTGCTTGCATCCCTCCCAGCTGCCAATTATTCGGCATTATAGACCACATGGAGAAAAATGCAAAACAAAGCGTTATACCGTATTCAGTGCAAATCTGAAAATGATGTAACATTTTAAACTGGCTTTGAAATTAGTGACCAGTGCTACAAGTATATTTCCTTGTGACAAAGCCGAGTTTAATAACAGAGTCTATTCCAGCTCTTAAAACAATCCCATCAACCCCATTTCCTCACTTAAGATCTCTAACATGGCCATTAACTCCTCCCTGGTTCTCCTACAACCAATATATACTGGATAATTTATTGTAGACCATTCACCTACCAACTAGTGCACAGCTGGACTGTGGGTTGAAAACAGGAATCCTTGCAGAACATGCAAGTGTCCCACAAGTAACCGTGAAGTTCAGGAACAAACCTAGATCCTTGCAGTTCCATCATGCAAAGTCTTGAGGTGAGCTGGCCAGTAATTAGCTTTGTCTTTATAGAAAGCGCAAATTTGACATGCCCAGCCTTGAATTCTACCCCATAACACATGCCAACTCAACAGGTGCATACACAGGTAGAATAGAAGCTTGTGGCCATTTATCCACAGTTACCTTTGCCAGATAGAGCAAGATGATGCAGATAAGAAGGTCCCAAATATTTGAAGAATAAATCAGAAATAAGAGAAAAGAAATGGAACCTTTCATGTATTCTTTAAAATGAAGTATTAAAGAAAGCAGAAAAAAAATCCCTCCAAAAAAAAAAAAGCACAAGCTGTTGAGTTATCTGAAAATTTAAATATTGAAATGTGTTGATTTTTGGTTAGGCAAGATTATGAAAGTAGATAAAGACATAATGGTTTGTTAAATTCATTCAAATCTGCAATGCATACTGTATGTATACATCTGCATATTAGACTAACAAGTAGTGCATGCGAGCTTGATTTCAACATTTAAGAAAAGTTTGGATAGATACTTGGATGGTAGACTTATGGAAGGCAGGTTGGAGTAGGCAGCTTAAATAGTTTCAGCATGGACCAGATGGACTAAAGGGCCTGTTTCTGTGCTTGTACTTTTCTATGACACCATGAAAAAATGAAGATCATCATGGAAAAATAAATGGATTTTGTAAGGAACAATATTTAGGAAATACCTTAAAGGATAAGGTACAAGCCAAAAAATTATGATTGCAAGAAACTTCATAGGCTGTTAAAAATAGCACTGCTGGAAAGGATGTAATATAAAAAAAATACAGAATGTAACACCAAGAGTTAAGTAATTGCTTTATAAATATTTTTAAAGGATATTTGAAGATAAATAGTAAATTGGCAGGAGAAAGAGGCTTATTGTTTTTTCTGAAACAACGCAAAAGTACAGATTATATTGGCCAAAAGATTTGGTTCTCTGCTGGATTATACAGTGATCCCCTACACATTACTTTTAATGATATAGTATTTTCGTTACTTGTGCTGGATGAAACTCTCCACCAATTCTGGCCGTAGACAGCAGAGTTTGTGTCGATACTCTTTTGGGAATCCCAAGCTTTGACATTCTTCATGTAACTCTTCCCCATCTATTGGCAGATAGTTCAGGTCCGAGGGGAATGTCCGGAATAAATCAAGAAGATAGCGTCGCCCGTCATTCCCCACGACTCCTTTGCAATCCACAGACGAGCACAGCATAATGGGCTGTTCCATTTCATTTAGAATCAGGTGCTTCTGGATCCGAAGGGGCTTGGAGGTTTTTAGCAAAAGGCCAACAAACTCATGATCAGAAGTGACAGCTTTTCCAAAGTCAATTGATCCATAAACCACATTCTGTTCTTGCTCCTGGTCCAGAATTCCAGGAATAATCGACTGTGCTATTACTCGGTAACCCCGGTAATCCACTATTACAGTCCCCAGTAGGTGCAAACCATCCACATTTAAATCACTATAAGCTTGTATCCCTTTCAAGTCATTGTTTGACGCAGCATAGGCAGCATGGTCCCCACCGGACTCCCTAAAGTTGTCCCGGATGTCAAATCCAAAACTAAAGAAAATGTTATTCCAGACGAACATCTGCATTTTGATGTAGTCTCCTGGATTGATGGCCATGATGCTCCCATCAACAACTGCCATCGCACCAGAAATAGCAGCTGCAACAAAATTACTGTTAACCTGGTTGGGAACAAAAAGGAACATCTGAATTAATTTCTGCTTGGAGAACAAGACTGAGGCACAGTATATAATGCAAACTGAGCTTGCTGAGAACCAGACACATATGGCACACAACTCACCTGCACATTCAAACATAAGTTTCTGTGCTGTAATGTTCTATGGTTCTATAAGCCCAAGTACTGCAGAAATGTTAAAAGGCCAATGCAAAATGCACAATATGACTTAACAAAATGAACATCATTTTAGTCAACTCTAAGTTGTAGTCGAAAAAGTTGAAAATCAAGTTTTAGTTCAGTGGTATTTCTTTCAAGGTTGATTAGTCCTGACATTGCATATCATAGCATACTTTTATAAAGAGTGGATTGGAAGGTAGAAACAAGCAAGAGGTCAAGAAGTAATTTCCACTTGGAGGACTACAGCTTCTCCACATAATTCAACTGGACATAGGTCATGCAAGAAATTACTTCCCATCACTCCAACCCAACGATCTCATTGATTTCCATCCCAAATCCAGAAATAACACTGTCGCCGTTTGGTTAATTTCTGATAATACATTCATAGAACATACAGTGACAAGTTAAAACATCCTGCCAGCCAGTGGCTCAACTCCACTTTTTGTTGAGCATCAGGAATACTTAATCCTGTCGCACAGGATCCATGGAAGAATGTGTGCATTTTGTTTCTCAATTCCTGTTTGGATAAAATTTACCTGACACCTCTCACACAAAACAGAGACCATGCATATAACTGGAAATTAAATCTTAAACATAAATCTTCAATCGGCAAAGAAAGATGAAAAAAAAAACTAAAGATTTGAGTCACACAAAATGAGAGTAGGATTTTCCTGCACATGTTGCAGTGAAGTCCAGCAGTGATTTCTTATGAATTATTTGATCAGGTGTTTCTCTTGCTGACCTTGAAGATTGTTTGTTCCTTCAACAGTCGCTGCATTATGTCTTGACTTGGCATTTCCCGTGATATCTGGAGCTCCTCATTCCAATCTCGAACCTTTAGAAAACATCAAGTTGCTCAATAAACCAATTGGACGCCAGGCAAACACAAGATTACCAACATTAAAATTTTATAAGTACAGAATATAAAATAATTTTACCATTATTGATGCCATCCAATCATGTCAGCCTAAAAACTGCCAAGAATTCACAGCCTGAATGCCGTGATAAGTGAAATAAGCACAACCGTAACTCAATACTCAGCTTTAGCCTGCATTTCTGATTATTTCAAGTAATTTTGATATAATGACAGACATCAGGACTAAGGAAAAGGTAGCAGAAATCAGATCAAAACAATAACAATTTAGAGCCTTGGTCATGAAAGCAGAATTCTCGACATCTTAGTCCTAAAGATCTGACTCTAGCACTAGACATTGTGCTGAAATCAAATTTGGCAAACACCCCAAAATAGGAATGGGGAAGTCTGTAGAATTATTGCAATATGTGCAGCATACCATCTTGTCTTCTTTTTAAATTTACTTTTTAGCTTGTTCAGCACAACACTGTGGGCCAAAGGGTCCGTTCGTATGCTGTACTGTTCGATGTTCTATGTCAGCCTTTGAATTTTGCCCCAATTCTGGGTCCAGTCATGGGATCATTCTTTATCTGATTTCAATTATTTGCCTGCTCTCCATACTATTAATTGCCTGGCTACATCAGGAGGAGCCCAATATCAAAAACAGCGAGCTCCATTTAAAAAAAAAGCCAACTTGCGCTTTAATCATCATCATTACACGCCGTATCGTATGGCGTGTTTGATCACGGTCTCATGACCGTGATTGTTCTGGGCAAATTTTCCTACAGAAGTGGTTTGCCATTACCTTCTTCTGGGCAGTGTCTTTACAAGACGGGTGACCCCAGCCATTATCAATACTCTGCAAAGATTGTCTGTCTGGCATCAGTGGTCACATAACCAGGACTTGGTGATGTGCACCAGCTGCTCATACGATCATCCACCACCTCCTCCCATGGCTTAAGGTGACTTATCAGTGAGGGTTGTGAGCTAAACAGGTGCTACACCTTGCCCAAGGGTGATCTGCAGGCTAGTGGATGGAAGGAGTGCCTTACACCTCCTTTGGTAGCAATTTATGTCTACCACACCTCCCAGCTTCAAAGAGAGGCATATTTCAATTGCAGCATATTGTACTGGTTGATCTCGAAATGAATTCGGATTGGGGAAGTCTCGAGAGCATTGTAATATCTGAGAGAAAGAACGCCACATTATTTTTTAAAAATATAAAATTCTTGAAACTGATGGAAAATAGAAGAGATGTGCCCTAGCCACTTTAAGGAAGAATCTCCAGATTTATAGAAAATGAGAGTAGTAGGCTAAGTGGCCCTTCAAAACTGTTCCTCTATTCAATATGGTCATGGCTAATTATCCAAATTTAGTATCCTTTTCCAGCTTCAATTGCTTTCTGTGGAAGACAATTCCATTAATTTACCACTATCGAAAAGGAGTGGTGAACTACTGGAAATGTTATTTTCATGTCTGCCTTGTCTGAATTTCAGAAGTGGACCACCTTTGACATTAAGACAACATTTGAAAACGTGTGGCATCTAATTATGTTCCCAAGCACCACAACCTTCTCATTCAACTGCTTTATCAGTGGCTTCATCATCAAGGCCAGAGGTGGAGAAGCTCACTGGCGATTACAGAATATTCAATTGCAAAATGAATTCTTCAGGTAAGGAATGAGCCCATGCCTGCATGGAACAAGAATTGGGCCAAAATTCAAAGGCTGACATAGAACAGTACAGGAGCAGACCCTTCAGCCCACTATGTTGTGCTGAACAAGCTAAAAATAAAAAAACAATCCCTCCTACCTACACAATGTTCATATAGCTCCAACTTCCTTGCATCCATGTGCTTACCCAAGTGTCTCTTAAAAGCCTCTAATGTACTTGTCTCTACCATCATACCAGGCAGTGAATTCCAGGGCATCCACAATTCTCAGAGTAAAGAATGTACCCCTCCTGCCACTACCACCTGTCACCTTCAATGCATGCCCTCTGTTATTAGAAATTCCCTTGTCTACTCTATCTATGCACCACACGTACCAAATCATCTCCAACAATGCAGACTCTAATAACTACTCCTGAAGTTGATTTGCATTACCAGATCAAGTCCCCCAGTCCTTAGCATTCTGTGGGATGACCGACAACAGATGACCCAGTATACCAATATTATGCCAGAACAGTTTAGGAACTGGGGTATCCTTCTTCTCTTCCAAAAACTTTTTTTGCTTTGTGTATTTTTTTTATATATAAAAAGGATTCCAAGGCGAGTCCCTACCATTAGCCTTGTGTCTGGGAGCATTTAGCTTGCAATGTAACAAAGAAAGAAAATGTGCAATGCCAACATCTGCAGATATTCTTGGTTCAATTAATGTTTTACACAGAATCATTGCAGTCATCAGAAAGTTCTTAAACACCTGCCATTGCTTTTCGGGACCATAATAACAAAAAAAAACACACCCAACTCACACAGCATCTGTGAGTAATAGATGATCTCATTTAATCAAAACTGGCAGTTCTGGCATTCATTCAGATTATGTCAGCTCCGACAGTTAAATATTTATTGAGCAAATGCTAATGCCCTCACCAGAGCTGACATCAGACACATTTCATCCCACACAATAAAAAAATTCACGAAGACTGCTTTAGAGCTTGAAAAGGCAGCTGCAACACCCAAAAAGCAGAAATTGCCATGTTGTCCTTGGCAAGACACCAAGATATCATTTGAAGTGGATAATTAATTTCAGTTATGACATATTAGAACCCAACACCCTATCTTGGACCTTCAGGAAGTGAGCAAGAAATTTCCTGTTTATCACAAATCAGTTGTTTTTCTCTGCTGGATCTTTTGCCTATCTCAAGGCAAGCACTGTAGCCTGCACGGATCTTTCCTCATCCTTCACAGCATTCCCTAATGTGTCTATTTAGCAGATTTCTTCCAGGATCCCAGCTCCCCTGAAGAAGGGGAAAAAGAAAAAGCTACAAAAAAAAAATCAGCCAACACTCAGATGAATAATGTTGTCTATTAATTTGCAGCAATCATCACTTGAGCACCAGAGCAGACTCAGGCACGTTTATATCACAAGAAGTTAAAGGCTAGGGAATGGAGGACAGCTGATGTCCAAGTATAATCCAGAGTTGAGGGGGGGAGGGGGGAAAAGGAGAAATTAAATAAAGAAATTTATTATGTGAAACCAGCTTCTGGAATAGAATTTAAACTTTATTTTTTCTTCCCCCAAGAATTTCTTTCAGACATGAGAGGCTTTCTCCATTGAGGTTGGGTGGGACTACAACCAGAGTTCATGGGTTAAGGGCGAAAAGTGAAAAGTTTCAGGGGAACATGAGGGGAAACTTCTTCACTCAGAGGGCTGCGGGAGTGTGGAACGAGCTGCCAGCACAAGTGGTGCTTGCAAGCTTGATTAAAATGTTTAAGCAAAGCTCTGATAGGTGCATAGATAGTAGGGGCATGGAGGGCTATGGTCTCGGTGCAGGCTGATGGGAGTAGGTGGTTTAAATGGTTTTGGCATGGGCTAGATGGGCCAAGTGGCTTGTTTCTGTGCTGTTCTTTTCTATGACCTCCCATACAAAGCTGAAAAAAGTTCTCTACAATTTATGAAATATTTGCAGGCCTTGTACCTGTCTATTAATATGCTCTTCAATGCAAAGATGAGAGGTGTATGCGTCCTCTGCCCTCATAAAGTTGATGGTATGCTGCCTGTGTGGGATGATCCAGTTATAGGTCTGGAATGGTGTGGCAAGCCTTGTGAATGGATGGCAGGTTGTCCTGAAATTAAAGTGACAAAATACAATGCAACTTCTTATCATCATTTTTCTTAGGAAGTGTTTTTAAGAGAAACCAAAACCATATATTCTTGCTAAAAACTGACCACCACATTCACTCTTCCTGACAACAGTCATAAAGTAAAAATTATACTTGTCAAATTTAGTGTCATTGTACCCAAGACACATTTTGTAATATGAAGATAATCTGCAAAATTTCCAGACACTGCCCAACCCTGCCCATGTTTCAGGCTAATCTAGTAGTGAAACTCATTCACACCATTTTCTCTACCTCAGACTTCCTAACTCTTCCTTTTCTAGCCTCAAGTCCATAAGACCATAAGACAAAGGAGCAGAAGTCAGCCATTCGGCCCATCAAGTCTGCTCCACCATTTCATCATGAGCTGATCCATTCTCCCAACTAGTCCCATTCCCCCGCCTTCTCACCATAACCCTTGATGCCCTGGCTACTCAGATACCTGTCTATCTCTGCCTTAAATACACCCAATGACTTGGCCTCCACCCACCTGTGGCAACAAATTCCACAGATTCACCACCCTCTGGCTAAAAAAATTTCTTTGCATCTCTGTTCTGAATGGGCACCCCTCAATCCTTAAAGTCATGCCCTCTCGTAATAGACTCCCCCACCAAGTCATCTAAAGTCAGCTGGCCATAACTTGCACCCTATGAGCCCCATCTGAGGATCCAAATTAAACATGCATTTTTAAATCCACATCTATGTGTCTTCCTTTTCCTGTCACTGAAATTCCTCAATAGTTCTGGCTTTTTGATAACCCCAAATTTTAATTCCAAGTTTGGATCCCCTCCCAAAAGCCTTGAATTTATTATATCCTGATTTAACTAAGGGGATTATGAAACCAGATGTGACTGGTCTCACATTAGGTTTCATAATAGCTTTAGCAGAATGCTCAATAAATCTGAGGGAATAAAGTGAGTAGTTGAAAGATTAGATAGGCAATTGTAAAGAAATTTTCTTTCAGCCAGGGAATGGCTAAGATCAGGAACCCAATCTCAAATTTTAAAAAGGCACTAGGTAAAACTCTCCTTACGTTTAAGTTTCTTTTTAATCTGTATAATGCAAAGCCTACAAGGTTATAGACTATGAGATGGGAAGTGTAATCAGGTTGGTTAGCTTTTCTTCAGAGAGCATACACCTGGTGGCTTTCTTCTGCACCATACATTCCCATAATTCTAATACTTCTTTGCTTCCTCAAAAGTTCAAAAAGTGCCATTTAAACCCAAGTAATCACTGTTACTAAACTTCAATACTACATCTTGAAGCAACACATTTTTCTCCCATATTCAGGGCTTAAAAAATATTTTGTTGGCACACACAGGAAAGTAGCAGACTTCCAAGATAAAAACTGTACAACAACCAGCAGTTTCTTACATTTTGGACAACCTCTGAGGATTAAAATTGTTTAAAACCATAAGACATAGCAGCAGAATTAGGCCACTTGGTCTATCAAGTCTGCTCCACCATTCCTTTTTACTTCAACTCCAGTGGATACGAGCCCCAGAGGTATTAAACACCCCTTATACATTAACCCTTTCACTCCCAGGATCATGCTCCTGAACCTCCTCTGGACCCTCTCCAATGTCAACACATCCTTTCTTAGATAAGGGGTGCAAAACTGCTCACAATACTCCAGGAATGGTCTGACCAGTGCCTTATAAAGCCTCAGCATTACATTCTTCCTTTCATATTCCAGTCCTCTCAGAATGAATGCCAACTTTGGTTTAGAGAATTAGACAAGTTCCTGCGTGTCAATATCTCTGAGGATCTATCCTGCACCCAACATTTTGACGCAGGTACAAGGAAAACACGTCGGCAGCTACACTTCATTTGGAGTTTAAGATCTGATATCTCACCAAAGACACTCACAGAATTCTACAGATGTACCACGGAGAGCGTTCAAACTGGCTGCATCACTGTCTGGTATGGGGGTGGGGGGCATTAGTGGCTTCTGCACACAAGCTACAGAGTTGTAAACTTAGTTAACTCCATCATAGGCACCAGCCACCTTAGCATCCAGGGGAGCTTTAAAGAGTGATGCCTCAAAAAGGTGTCCATCATTAAAGACCCCCATCATACAAGAAATGCCCTCTTCTCATTGTTACCATCAGGAAGGAGGTACAGAAGCCTGAAGGCACACACTCAGCAATACAGGAAAAGTTTCTTCCCCTCTGCCATCTGATTCATGAATGGACACAGAATCCACGAACTCTACCTCACTACCATGTTTTTCTAAAAATATTTATTAAAATATATATTCTAATTCTGATCTCAGTGTACAACAGACATACACAGAGCTAGCGGATTCAAACTTAAATGGTCAAGAACTTGCTGGTAATCACACTCCATAACACCACCAGGTCCCTCTGTGACAAAGTAAAATGTTTCACCAAAAGGACAAACCACAGTAGACAACCTTGGGAAGGAATAAAATACTAAATAGGTAACTTCAGGATAAATAAATGATTGCCATTTGATGATGCTAGTACTATTCGATTAAGACAAAACCTTACCAAGTTTTTTTTCCAGTGAATCAAAGACTAATGTTCTGATCAGACAGAAGAAATCAATATGATACTTGATGAAAACAAAGACATTCAAATAAATTCTGGCTAAAATTAGACATGACAATTGGAATTTGTTACCACAGGTTTAAACTAAATTCCACCCTCACTGGGAGGCTTGATGCTATTATTCCCACACTATGAAAAGGGCTAATCATTTCATTGTGCCAGATTGAAAAGATCAGGGTGTCGGGCCAGAGGCGAGGGATGGGCCAGTGATCTGCGAGGATTACTCGTCTCTGTGCAGAACCAAGACCGTGGCCTGGAGGCCCCTGGATCGGCAGCAGTGATGACTGGCTTCAGGCAGGCCTGCGCTCACTTTTGTGAACTTCAGTTCTGAATGTTATTTGCTTACTTTTATTGCTTGCAAGATTCCGTTTTTTTTTGTCTGCACGTTGGGGGGTTTTACTGTCTTCAATTTTTTTTAATGAATTCTATTGGATTTCTTCGTTTTGTGGCTGTCTGTAAGGAGATGAGTATAGTATACATACTTTTACAATAAATGTACTTTGAACGTGGACTTACTGGGCGGCAGGGGACAAAAATACTGAGCTTTAACTTTAGAAATACTTGCATAGATCTCTCAGATACAAAGTTAATACCCTCTGCCCCAGTTTTTTTTTCATTCCCTCTAAGATTCTGAAAGAAAGCCAGTATAACCAATTTATCAGTAAAATAAATGTAGAGTGAGAGAACAGCATTTTCACTCTGTGCCAACACCATACTGTCGGGCAGGATCTCCAGTAAGATCATGAGCAGCAGGAGATCATTTATCTAAAACCTGCATCTTTGATCACCCCTGGTGAACTTATGGAATTTGTTACCACAGGCAGCTGTGGAAGCCAGGTCGATGGGTGTAGTTAAGGCAGAGATTGATAGCTTCTCGCTAGGATGCGGCATCAAATGAGAAGGTTGGGGAGTGGGGCTGAGGAGGGGAAAAAGGATCAGCCATGATTGAAGGCGGAGCAGACTCGATGGGTCAAGGGCCTAATTCTGCTCCTGTACCTTGTGGTGTAATGGTCTAATCCATATTTTCTCTATGGAGGCAGCCAATCACATACTGATACGAGTGGTGAACACGTGATTCCTTCGCAGGCTTCTGAACGTTTATGTTTTTGACTCTGTAGATTAGCTTATCTTAAGAGTCCATTACAAACATCACAGAGGAGTACGGAGGGCAGACTCAGTCTCAAGTTGTGTCTCTGTCCCTGCTGTCCAAGGTATTTACTTATCACATTGTCTCATCTTGTCTGGCATCTCCTTAGTAAACTATATCAATAGCTGGGAGATCAGAATATGTCTCACCTCAGTGACGGCCTCAAGCTCAATATTTTTGACATTGCCTAACCTTAAGATAGCTCAACTGAGTACATTAGCTCTAGGGAGATCTTTCCTGGACAATATCAAATCATTACATCGCATTCTGCCTCCTTTTCAGAGTTCTAGAGAGGTCTAACAGTAATGACCGGGTGTCATTTGATCACTGTAGATATGCAAAATGTGCACTATTTGGATCAATGATTCAATTTAATATCAGAGAATATATATTGTATACAACCAGAAATTCTTACTCTTCACAGCCATCCACGAAACAGAAAAACTCCAAAGAGTGAATGACAGAAAATGTTAGAACCCCAAAAGACCCCCCCTACCCCTCCCACACACAAGCAGCAGCAAAAGCATCAACCCTCCCCCTCCCTCTCACCCCACTTGCTCCAGCAAAGAGTATCAACCCCCCACCACAGAACCAACAGCAAACCCCCAGAGGGACCATGACCTAAAATCCATCAATGACTACTGTCCATTCCAACACTTTGACAGGTTCTCTCTCGCTCACTCACGAGGGATAAAAACTTCTCTAATCAAAAGATCGTGGCAAGTAGCTTCTTCTCAATATGTGCACCACACATCCCTGCTGCTGTCAGAGCTCTGTCTGTCTGTTTATATCATGTGTTGACACTCCCACAGGATCACTGTTCCTTTTCTAAGGCATCCATCTATGGCGTCAACGACTTTTCAGTCCCGCTGCAATGGGCTCCTTAATTTGACTGTCAACTCAAATGCACAACTCCATATCCTTCAAAGCCAATTGCCTGAGTGGCTCACACATCTTACTTGATAGCCCCTGTATCTCCTTCGGTACTTTTGATTGACTTCAGACAATTCCTGGTGTTTACATTTTCCAAGAGCAATTAAATGATGTCTCAGCCTGCAAATCCCCCATCCCTTGAATTAGTTAAAACAAAAGATTTTACTCATTCAGGCTTGTTCCTCAGTGTTCTCAGTGATTGGTAACAATGGTGCTCTGCTTCTTCCATACTTACTGCACCAAACTTTACTAAAGTTCCTCTGGTGAATGAATTTATTCAAATCTTACATCCATCCCACAGCACGATGGAGTCCGTCTTTGCATTATAACTCCGTCGCAGTGTACAGACACGTGAATTTAGAAGTCTAATGGCCTGTAGGAAAGAAGCTGTCCCATAGCCTGTATGCCCTGGCTTTCATGCTGCAGTACCGTTTGCCCGGCGGAAGCAGCTGAAACAGTGTACAGTTGGGGTGACTGGTGACCCTGATGATCTTTCGGGTTTTCTTTATTCAACTACTGGTGGAAATGTCCTCAATGGAGGGAGGTTCACATCCACAGATGCGCTGGGCTGCCTGTACCACTCTCTGCAGTGCCCAGTGATCAAGATTGGTGCAGCTCCCATACTAGTTGGTGATACAGCCAGTCAGGATGCTCTCAATGGTGCCCCTGTAGAAGGTCCTGAGGATTTGGGGGCTCGTATTGAACTTATTCAGTCACCTGAGGTGGAAGAGATGCTGTTGTACTTTTTTTTGTGCCAGTGTGTACGGTCCAGGTGAGATTTTCAGTGATGTGTATGCTGAGGAACTTGAAACAACTCACCCTCTCAACTGCAGTCCCACTGATGTTGAACGGGGTGAGCTCATCTCCATTCCTCCTGTAATCCACAATCAGCTCTTTTGTTTCATGGACATCGAGGGAGAGGTTGTTACCTTGGCACCACTGCGTCCGGGTGTTAACCTTTTCTCTGTAGGTTGTCTTCCAGGGCTGTGGCTCCTCTTCCACTAAGTCACTTAGGTACAGGTACATTTTCAGCTCACTCCCCAGCTTCCTAACAGATCCAAACTGGATACCCAGAGGATAAGCAGCTCTACTAAGGTTACATTCACTGGCTCCAATGGTCTCTAACTCAATTAAGTTTGTCCCCTATGCTTGAATTGCTAGCTCATGCACAATGTTCTCATTATCCTCGTCTCTGCAAAGAAAGCAATGGCTGGAATTTCTGGAAGCAATTCGGAAGGCACAGGATATACGGTATACATCCCAGAGGGGAAGAAGTATTTTAAAAGGAAAGATGACACAACTGTGGCTAACAAGTCAAAGCCAACTGAAAAGCCGAAGAAAGGGGATATAATAGAGAAAAGGTTAGTGGGAAGCTAGAGGATTGGGACACTTTTAAAAACCAACAGAAGGCAAATAAAAAAAGTTATTAAGGTAAAGATGGATATGAAAGTAAGCCAGCCAATAATATTAAAGATGATACCAAAAGTTTTTTTCAGATATATAAAGTGTGAAAGAGGTGAGAGTGGATATCGGACTGCTGGAAAACTGTGCTAAAGAGGTAGTAATGGTGGGGGGGGGGGGGGGGGGAAGACAATGAAATGGCGAATGAACTGAATAAGTATTCTGCATCAGCCTTCACAGTGGAAGAAGCTAGCAGTATGGTGGAAGTTCCAGGTGTCAGGGGACATGAAGTGTGTGAAGTTACCATTATCAGTGAGAAGGTTCTTGAGAAACTGTAAGGTCTGAAGGTAAATAAGTCACCTGGACCAGATGGTGTAAACCCCAGGGTTTTGAAATATGTGGCTGAAGAGATTGTACAGGCATTAGTAGTGATCTTTCGAGAATCACTAGACTCTGGTAGACTAGAAAACTGCAAATGTCACTCCACTCTTCAAGAAGAGAGAGAGGTAGAAGGAAGGAAACTATAGGCCAGTTAGCTTGACTTCAGTGATTGGCAAGATGTTGGAGTTGATTATTAACGATGAGGTCTCAGGGTGTAGAGGCACATGGTAAAATAGGCCATAGTCAGCATGGTTTCCTCAAGGGAAAAATCTTGCCTGACAAATCTGTCCTAATTCTTTTAAGAAATAACAAGCAGAATAGACAAAGGAGAATCAGCTGGTGTGGTGCACTTAGAATTTCAGAAGGCCTTTGACAAAGTGCCAGACATGAGGCTCCTTAACAAGTTGCAAACCAATTGTCTTACAGGAAAGATTCTAGCACGGATAAAGCATTGACAGGAGGCAAAGAGGGGGAATAAATGGTAACTTCTCTGGTTGGCTGCTGGTCACTAGTGGTGCTCCATTGCAGGTCTGTGCTGGGATCATTTGTTTTTACATTATATGTCAGTGATTTGGATGATGGAATTGATGCCTTTGTTGCAAAGCTTGCAGACAATATGAAGATAGGTGAAGGGCAGATAGTTTTGAGGAAGTAAGAGGCTACAGAAGAATGGACAAAGAAATGGCAGATGGAACACAGTCTCCGGAAGTGTATGGCCATCCTCTTTTGGTAGAAGAAATGTAAGGGTTGACTATTTTCTAAAGGGAGATAAAATACAAAAAAAAAACAGTGCAAACAGACTTGAGAGTCTTTGTGCAGGATTGCTTAAGTGTTAATTTGCAGGTTGAGTCTGTGATGAGGAAGGCAAATGCAATGTTAGCATTCATTTCAAGAGAAGGAGAATATAAAAGCAAGGGTGTAAGGTTGAGACTTTATAAAAACACTGATGAGGCCTCACGGAGTATTGTGAGCAGTTTTGGGTTCCTTATCTTAGAGATGTTGTGCTGAAACTGGAGAAGGTTCAGCATGATTCCAGCACTGAATGGCTTGTCACGTGAAGAGTTTTTGATGGCTCTGGGCAGAAAGAGGGGGGGGGTGGGGGCGACCTCATTGAAACCTAATGAATGGTGAAAGACTTTGATGGAGTGGATTGGAGAGGATGTTTCCTATGGTGGGAGAATCTAAGACCAGAGGACACACCCTCAGAATATAGCAGTGTCCTTTTAGAACAGAGATAAGCAATTCCTTTAGCCAGAGAGTGGCGAATCTGTGGAATTCTTTGCCACAGACAGATGTGGAGGCCAAGTCTTTAAGGCAGAGGTTGATAGATTCTTGATTGTTCAGGGCATGGAAAGATATGGGAAGAAGGCAGGATATTGGGGCTGAGAGGAAAATTGTATCAGCTATGATGAAATGGCAGAGCTGACTCAATGGGCCAAATGGCCTAATTCTGCTCCTATATCTTATGGTCTTGAAGTTGTCTTCATATTCAAGTGTGAGCTGTACTCCTGAGATGATTGTTTACATTGAAGCAATCTTCAGGATCATGTTTTGGTATACCTTTATCAATCTCATCTGTTGCACTGTAATACTTACAGATATAGCATTTATATCTCTTTGGTCCACTACAGAGTTCACATCCCAGTTGTCTTAATTATTTTAGATCCTGGATTTTCAGACATCTTCTACACAGAGGCTCTCTTTAGCCTTATTACTCACATAGCAACTTGGCTTCAACTGCATGAACTCAAGATCAGTGCTTTGATTTTTTGGGTTGTGGCGGAAGGGTCTTGCATTTTGCTCCCATCCTGATCGAGGATTTTGATCAGGAAAGTGTTGCTTCCATAGATTTCACTGAATATATCCATTCCTCCATTTATGAGAGGAATGTGTTCCAGTAAAGAAAAAAGTTTCATTCTGAAACTAACCATCTCCCATAGTAGCTATTTATTCGGTCTGGTCTCCCAGATTTCACAAATAATCTAATCCCCAATGAGCAAATCCATCGAGTCTCCAAAGCTGCAAATGTCCGTTAATAATCTGAGCTCTTTTTAAGAAAATATTAAAGAGCTTGTGTAAAACCCTAGACCAACTCAACACTTTCATTTCTAGTCAGGTCGCAACATGTTATTAATACATTTAATTATTTTTCCAGAACTTCATTTCAGGATTAAGATCTGGTAAAATTCTCCATTCTTGTGGTCAGTGATAGGTCAACATCTTCACTTTAAACCTACTGCAGTTTATCTGACTCACCCAGCTCAACTTAGAACATGAACTCTATCCTTGTAATTGGTGCAATCTTTATACAAATTAGTTGTCTGGAAATCCTGTGGTTCAGGTGTCTTTATTTGTACCATGTGACCATTATAATTGACTCATGTAGTTGTATGTTCATAATTTCTATTTTGGAAGGCTTATGTTGAATTTATGATATTACAATTCAAAAACAGAGTCTAAATTTCTTAATTTCATCAACAACTTCATTTCCCCAAGACACTCTAAACCAGCAGTTCCAAGCATTTTTTATAGCATGGGCCAATATCATTAAGCAAGGGGTCCATGGACCCCAGGTTGGGAACCCCTGCTCTAAACCATTAAATAATTAATTCACAGAGGTGGGGGAGAGGGGGGAGGGAGAGGGGGGAGGGAGAGGGGGGAGGGAGAGGGGGGAGGGAGAGGGGGGAGGGAGAGGGGGGAGGGAGAGGGGGGAGGGAGAGGGGGGAGGGAGACACAACACTTCTTCTGAGTACTTTGTCTAGGATCAAAGATTCAAAATACATATCAAAGCACATATGCACTTTTCATCCCTCAACTTTGTCTTCCCCACAGTCTCGGAATAAAGAACCATGGAAACAAGTTATTCAAAGAAAAACATCAAGCCCCATTCCCCCTCACACACATAAAAAAAATTGCATAAATGGGAAAAAAGTGAAAACACAGAATATAACACATAAAATCATAAGGCAGATTTCAGTTCAGTTCAGGCCAGACAGATTTGAGAAATTCTACATTAAATAATGAAGCGAAAGGCAGAACAGTAGTCACCTTGTACGAATCTTCGAGGTACTAGCCAACATCATAAATCAGGGGTTCCCAATAATTTTTTAATGTAATGGACCAAGATCATTAAGTGAGGTTGGGAACCCCTGTATTAGCCCCTCCTTGATAAGATACCGTCCATTAGGTCCATACATACCTCTTCTTTTGCAGTGCTGCAAAGTTCTTCTTGAATATTGGGCTAATTTGATTCAGAAGATCCACCAGTGAATGGCATAGTAGATTGGGATTGTCAGATTTTGGGTTAAACTCATCCACTGTTGATCTAATTATAACAGAACACAAGTTTTTTTTTATTTCAAGGTTTATAGAAGGAAACAGGACTGGTACAGGCCTCTTGGCCCACCTTGGTACCAGTCCAAACAAATCCCATCTTCTTGCTCCCTTGCATAACATCCAGTTCCCTGTATGGTTAGGTTTCTAGCTAAGCACCACTTAAAAGTTATATCATATCTGTTTCTACCACTTACTCTAGCAGTGAGTTCTAGGCAACTACTGCTCTCTGTGCAAAGCACTTGCCTTGAAATCACATTTAAACTTTCCTTCTCACACCTGAAACCTATGCTCTCCAATGTTTGACCCATCCACTTTTGGGGGTGGGGGGGGGGAAAGACTCCAGCTAACTACACCACCATGACTTTTTTTTTTAAACTCTTCTGTTAGGTCATCAATCAGTCTCCAGCAGTCTAAAAAAAATCCAAGTCTGTCCATAACCCCTTTTAGTTAAAACAACACCCTGGTAAACTCTTCTGCACCCTCTCCAAAGCCTCTCTTGAAGACTGTGGCATCAAGGAACAGCAGACTCTACCCCAAATGTGCACTTACCAAACTTCTATGCAGCTGCAACATAACTTTCCAGCTTCTGTATTTAGTGCCACAACCCGTAAAGGCAAGCACTTTGTACGCCTTCTTTATAACTCTATAAAACGTACTATTAGTGAATTTAGCAGCCGTGATACAATGCTGCAGCAACTATTCTCTCATCAATGTCATTATAAGACCAAAAGATATTGGAGTAAAATTAGGCTATTTGGCCTATCGAGCCCGCTCCACCTTGATAGTATTATGTTACTGTCCCTTTTTCATCTCATTCGTTCATTGTGTCATGTCCTATGGCGTGGGTGATCAGGACCACAATTGTTCTTGGCAAATTTTTTCTACAGAAGTGGTTTGCTATTGACTTCTTCCAGGTGGTGTCTTTACAAGACAAGTAACCCCAGCCATGATCAATACTCTCGGAGATTGTCTGCCTGGTGTCGCATTACCAGGACTTGTGACATACACCGGCTGCTCATACGACTGTCCACCACCTGCTCCCATGGCATTGTGTGACCCTGATTGGAGGAATAAGCAGGTGATACACCTTACAGAAGGGTGACCTGCAGGCTAGTAGAGGGAAGGAGCGCCTTACACTTCCTTTGTTTGAGATGCATCTCCACCCCACCCACCCAATTTTCATCTCATTTCTTTAAAATACCTCATTTGTGGTCAAGCCCTATGCTCCCCATCACCTGACCTGCCTTAACCAATCTCCATTTTTTTCTGTCTTAAGATTCACTCCTCCCACCAGCACCATTTTGTGGCAACACCCCAATACTCTCACTTTTTTGCCACAGATGCTGCCTTCCTTGGCTGACTTCAGATTCCAGAATCAACAGTTCGAATTGCTTCCCATTGCTTTTGCTTTTATATAAATCTGCTCAGCAGTAATACCAATTCATGCACCTACAAGGGGTGATTGATATGTTCGCAGCCCAAGGTAGAAGGATTCAATTTTAGAAAACCTAGCACATTTATTTTTCAACATAGTCCCCTCCTACATTTACACACTTAGTCCAGCGGTCGTGGTGCGTACAGATCTTGGACCTCCAGAAAGTGTCCAGATGGGTGATTGATAAGTTTGTGGCCTAAGGTGGAAGGAGATGAGTTATACAGCTCTCATTACAGGCACATACAGTTCAACTCTTGAGTGATTATGCAGAAAGTTTGAAGCTAATAAATCACCTCCTTCTACCTTAGGCCATGAATTTATCAATCATCCCTGATGAGTTATTAATTTCAAACTTTCTGCATAATCACTCAAAGTGTTGACCTGCACATGCATGTAATGAGAGCTGTATAACTCATCTCCTTCCACCTTAGGCCACAAACTTATCAATCACGCATCTGGACACTTTCTGGAGGCCTAAGATCCGTATGCACCACGACCGCTGGACTAAGTGTGTAAATGTAGGAGGGGACTATGTTGAAAAATAAATGTGCTAGGTTTTCTAAAATTGACTCGTTCTACCTTGGGCCATGAACTTATCAATCACCCTCGTAATTTTTCATAAATTTTAATAGGTTTTCATAAATTTCACATTGTATTCAAATGTACTTTCTTTATTTAATAGAACACTGGCAATTAAATCATCGAAAGTCCCATTGGCTCAAGATTCAAGATCTCAAGATTCTTGCTGAAGGAACACATTCATGAAGGTTTAAACTCACTGATTGATATAGAATCCTCGCGTGGACGCGGTGATGCTGACATGACGATCCTCCATGGTAACGATGTTCAGATACATAAGGTCTCCACGCATTTTACGGTTACCGGGTGGAGGATTCCACCCGCTCATCATCAGAGACTTCAGGCACTGCAGATGCTACAGAGAGGATTTCCATTAGCCACTTCCGTGTCCTCATTTAACCCAAAGGCAGAAAAAAGGCCCGTAAAAAAAGGAAAATAATTAGAATCAGAAATGAAGAGAAAATGCAGAAAATACTCAGGAAGTCAGGCAGCATCTGAGGGTAAAGAGAGAAAAGTAGCATCTGGAACATCTTCAGTATTTCATTTTTACTTCAGTTTTCCAGTAATTGTTGTGTATTGATGTTACAAGTAGAATTAGTGTGTCTACTAACTAAAATAGTCTCAAAAATCAAGACATTTATTACCAAAATACAGTCAAGAATGACAGAAGCAGTCAAAGTGTAAGAAAAGGGAACTCTCAGAGGAAGCTGTTGTGCAAACACTTATTTGCGGCAGCCGTGTTTCCCAAACATCACAACCTGCAGACCACAACTTTGCCCAACCAGAGATTTCACAATGCAAGTTTCTTCAAAATCAAGAGGGAAAATAACATGCCAGCAGAACAATTCATCACTCTATTGCAGATGAAATAATTTCCTTATAATCTACCTTGTTGTCTGTGGTTATTGGCTGGAGAAGCGATAGGGGTCGATCTTTGGATCCTGGCAAAATATATTCTGGAGGCGAGCATTCAACAGTGTCGAGTGGTTGATCGGAACCAGAGCGCCTTTTCCTCTTTCCAGGTGCAGCTGTTTCTGGAGAACAAAAGTGATTTTTTTCTTTTCAACCTCCTCCTCAGGAACCATTACCTTGTCATATTTCTTTAAAAGAATAAAAACCTGAAATTGGGGCCCAGAACACAAATGAAATTCATCCTACTTAATTCATGTTTAGTTCATCAGAATATCAGCAGAACTTATCAATAACAACCGTCTCACAAGTTTCCAACTTCATCACAATTTACTAATAAGGCTAATGTGTTTGTCACCTCTTCAGTATGTGTTTGTCATGAGAGGTGTTTGTCACCTCTTCACCTCTCACTTCCAGTATGAAAGGATTACCACACACCTTTGCCATAGCGTTTGGAGGCTTGAGTTCCTCAATGATCCAGAGAGCTATGTTGACTGGGGTCAGGGCTTTATGCTTTGGTCCTTGGTAGGGCCACCCATGCCAAACAGGTCAAAGGGTATAGGCCAGATTAAGAATGGCCCACTGGTCCTCCAGGTTTGTGTGTGTGTGGGGGGTTCAGCTTAGGGCAGACAACCCTGACTGGTCAAAATGAAATTCTTATGGAAGCAGCAAAGAAGAACCCTTCTATATTTGTGTGTGGCGTGGGCAGTATGGACAGACAGAGAAGAACAACTATCATGGCTGCCATAAACATTAGCAGCATAACAGGCAGTAAGTAATACTACACAAACAAAGCACAACTATAACAAATCAAGCAATATTGTAATTTAGTTTCCAACCTAATGCTGAAGCCCTATGCATTTACTGAAAGCTACCTGAAGTCACAAAATCAAAGCGTATGTGGCTCTTAATTCCAAAGAATAGGAGACTTTCAATCTACAAATCAAACTGAAGCTTTGCTTCCCCACTTTTTTTCAAATAAAATATTTGTGCAAATCATACCTCCAGCATCCCCTTCATAGACATTACTCAAGAAGGAGAGTGAGCTACACTCAATGCCATTATAGGCATCACCAGAGTCCAGACTCTTCAACAAATCCTGAATGCGACGAATGTGAAGTCGAGCTTCTCGGATAGTGTATGGTTCTGAAAAAAAATTTTGAGAAAAATAGTAACTTCAACAACATACCCAAAGGACACGTACAGGGGTGAAGTTCAAAATGGAAAATATATGAAGTAATAAAGAGAAAGATTATTGAAAATCCAGTTTGCTGTTTCACCAAAACAGCTAAGGTTCGATTACAAACAAAGAGGACCTGGGAGAAGCAAATTGGGCACAGATGCTTGTAAAATGACAGCTGAAAAGTGGGCATATTTCAAAAGAAAATTTGTAAAAGTTCAAGGCCAACATCTACAGATAAGAATGAAAGACAATGATTCAGGAAATAAAAGCAAACACAAAGCAGATGTAGACAACCAGAGGTCTCTTGAGAAGTGTGCAGTGTATAGAAGAGAACTTAAGAATGAAAGTACAAGGGCAAAAGGGGTCAAGAAATTTCTTTGGCAAGCAAGGAGAGGAATCATCCTAGAACAATCTATGAGCATATCAGGAACAAGAGGGAGGGAGCAAAAGAGTGGGTATCCTTCAGGACCAAAGGGGTACATTATGTGTGGAACCAGAGGATACTTCCTACCTGCAACCACCAAAGAGAAAGACCTACAAGATCATGAGTTCAAGGAGTAGTAAATGTATAGTCTGAAGCAGGTCACTATTCAGAAGGAACAGACCTTGATAAGGTTCATAATGTCATTAGGATTCATAAATCCCAGGGTTTGGAATGAGATCTACCCCTGGTAGCTCTGAGAAGCAACAGAGGAGCCAGCTGTGCCCCCTATGGAGACTTTATGTTTCTGCTAACCACAAGATGAGAAGACAGCTAATCCCAACTTCTGTACTCAGCACATTGAGTAACGAGGGCTGATGTGCCAAAGGCTCGCATTACAACCCTCTCTACTTGTGACACCACTTTCAAGCAATTATGGATCTGTAACCCCAGCATCCAAGTATCTAACAAGACATTGAAAATCTAAACAAAGCAGCAAGATTGTTTAACAAAAGTGCCACTCTTTACCTTCAACCACTCGAAAGACAGATCCATTCTTCAGTCCTTCTATACTTTTCAATTCTGCAAAGTTATCCAAAATGTTGCCATCATACTGAAGTGAGAAGCAGGTTCGATGGCATGTGTCCTCACGGTCCATCAGAATCCGGATAATCTCTTGGACCATTTCCTGAGAAGATAACTACAGAAAGAACAAAATTACACTGGGTGAAACCAACTCCTGCATCAAACCATCTCTAAGCAAACAGCTTAAAACAACTGGGCATTCATGCAATTTTTAATAATTATAGTTACAAAGTAAATCCACAATTATCGATAGGACTTCTCCAGTTGCCAGACTAAGTCAAGTTACTCTGATTTGGATATTCCAAAATCCTCATCTGTGGTTGAAACATTTATCCAATTCTAGACCATATTTGTTAGTGTTTCTCTTGCAATACATTCTTTCATTCAAAGCTCTGCTGCCTATATCTTATTGTGCACACATCAATATCTGGCTGCTCATATCTTAATGTTTCAAGAGTAAAATATTACAATTAATCTTTTGCTTCGAATATGTTTATTTCTTTTTTTCTTGATTACAACTCTGAAGGACACTGGGGCCATTTTTATTTTCTAGTTAAAAGGCTGTCACATAACAAAAACATTCTGAATTTCCATCAAGAGAAGAAAATAACTTGCCTGAAGGTCAATAATGTCACTTCCGGGCACTTGGACCTTAATATTGAGTGTGCCCCGAGAAGAAGTGACAGCATCGCTGTTTGTTTGCACGCCATTAGCAGCTATGGTTGCACAAGACTTTGGTACTGCCATCTCAGAGTCTGTACCATTAAGAAGAGTAACTCTTCACTCAGGATCTATATTGAATGAAATAATAATAATCAGAACTTAGTTACAAGTATCATGTCAAAATGCAGTGGCTATATTTGAATAGAAAGCAAAGCTCAAATATAGAATTTAGGAATTACAAAATTGACCTACATCAAAGCCAAAAGTACCAGCTCAAAATGCCAACCCATCCCTCCAAGTCCATCTCTGGAGACAAACTGTCTACTGACATCTTTTCTAATCCTACTGATTCCCATGGCCATCTTGACTGTACCTCTTCCAAGTCTGCCTCCTGTAGAGTTACTCCCTATTCTCAGTTCCTTTGTCTCCACCACATCTGTTTCCAGGATGAGGCCTTCCTTTCTAGAACATCAGAGATGTACTCCTCCTTCTAAGAACGAGGTTTCCCTTCCTCCACTATTGTTCTCGCCCCGATCTCCACCACTTTCTAGACATCTGTCCTTTCCCCATCTTCCTGCCGCCTTAACAGGAATAGAGTTTCTCTTGTCCTCACCTACCACCACATGAGCCTCCACATCCAACACATCATTCTCTACAACAGGATCCTATCACCAACTCATCTTTACCACCACACCCCACCACTCCATTTTCTGCAGGGCTTGATCCCTCCACCATTCCCTTGTCCATTCATCCCTAATCCCACTAATCTTCCTCCCTAAAAGTGACAGAAATGCTACAACTGCCCATTCATCCCCTCCCTTACCTCCATTCAGGGCCCCAAACGGTCCTTCCAGGGGAGGCAACACTTCACCTGAAGATCTGTCGGGGTTGTTTATTGTATCTGGTGCTCCAGAGATGGCCTCCCCCTACACTGGGGAGACCTGAGGTAAACTGGGGGACCACTTTGTCGAGCACTCCAGATCCATCCGCCAAAAGCTGAATTTCCTGGTAGCCAACCATTTTAATTCCCATCACCATTCCCGTTCCAACATGTCGTTCCATGGCCCCCTCTTTTGCCACAATGAGGCCATTCTCAGGGTGGAGGTGCAACACCCCGTATTTCTGTATAAGTAGCCTCCAATCTGATGGCATGAACATCAATTTCTCCTTCATGATAATTTCTTCCCCCGTTCCCTTCCCTCTTCTTCTGTTCCCCACTCTAGCCTCTTACCTTTTCCCCCCTCACCTGCCTATCACCTCCATCTGGTGCCCCTCCTTCCCTTATGGTCCACTCTCCTTTCCTATCAGATTCTTTCTTCTCCAGCCCTTTACCTTTCCTACGCCCTGACTTCACTTATCACCTTCCAGCTAGTCCTCCTTCCCCTCTCCCCACCTTTTTATTCTGGCACCTTCCCACTTCCTTTCCAGTGCTGGAGAAGCATCTCGGCCCAAAACATCGATTGTTTATTCATTTCCACAGATGCTGCCTGACCTGCTGAGTTCCTCCAGCATTTTGTGTGTTGCACAACATAGCATCAGCTTTACAGTGTTGACAATTATTAAATTTAAACTAAATTGAAATGTATCTACCCCATGAGTAAAGCATATGTTTACAGAAAACAGCACTCTAAAAATTTTCAGATTTTAATCTAGGGATTTCTGGTGTCTTCCAATGTTTCAAATACATGCCTACCCTGCTCAGCCCCGACCTAGGCACTAGAACAAGTTCAGATGCTTTCGTACTCTCTGTTCAGGCCCAGCAGACTGAACACTGCAATTTAGGGAAAGTCATCAGAACTCCATCATAAATTGCCATTGGCTACATGCCAGCAAGGTCTGGGTTCAGGCTAAAGTCTTAAAGTAATATTTGAATTTGGAACCTCACCCTTCGTAAAGTCACATTATGTTGCTTTCTAGGCACTTGAGACTTTCTAGCAGGTATTCTCCACGAATAGTTCCAAAAAAATCTGGTTCGGAAACCATTGATAAGCTCCTCTGTAGATTAACAAGGGTCAGTCCATTTAAAAAGATTATTTCAATACAAAGTGTTCTACAAAAACAAACGGAAACTCACCTGCACAAAATCTGAAATAGAATAGAAATATAAGAAATGCTCAGCTGATCTGGCAGCATCTTATTTTGGAGACTGCATAGTTCATATAGCCAGTCTGTCTCTTAGTCCCAGAGCAGTGCTTCAGTTTAAATGTTTTAAATGTGTTAAATACATGGTTTCCTATTTCAGAGCAGCATTCCGATTGAAACCTGTCTGTTTGGGTGTGCTCTGGGTGGATCTACCACACCCAGACTGCAGCAACCTTAAACAAAGCTTTACAAGTCAGGTTACAACTTATTTCATGCATCTAAAGTGCCTCACAACAGTGAAATGCTTTCAACAATGACACAGGATTAACACTTAATATTAGTTTTTTCCCCCCTTTTTCTTAACCCTTCAGTCACCAAGCAAGCTGAGAAAACAGGGAGAAGGCATCACCAAGCCTGTCTTGATTTCATTTACTAGACAAGTGAGCAATCCTCAGCTAGGCTTTTCCCTTTCCCAGTACTTGACACGGAAAGTTAAACTTGTTTCTCTTTCCTCAAATGCTGTCTCACCTGCCAAAATGCTTCCAGCATTTTCTTTTCATTTTAGGTTGCTAGCATTGCTGTTTTATTTTAATTTTCAATTACTGGTTAAATGAACTCCTTCAATACAAAATTATGCATATTCAAAATTCCTTAGGTCAGCTGAAGAAGGCATGGGACACTTTCATACCAGAAGTATGGTGGCCCAAGCACATGATTCTGGACACTTAACTTGGCTGAGCTCATACTATTCTCCCATGGTCATTTTGCTAAACCTCCAAGAAAACCACAATCTTGTCATTGGGTTTGCAGGCTTCTGTGGCTCAATGACCCAAACAGCCATGTTGGCTGGAGTCAGGGCTTCATGCTTTGGCGCTTGATAGGGTCACCCTTGCCATACAGGTCAAAGGGTAGAGGCCAAACTAAGAGTGGTCAAACCGGTCCTCCAGGTTTGGGGGTTCAGCTCAGGGTCAACAACCCCGACTGGTCAAAAAATAATTGTTATTAAAACAGCGAAGAAGAATATTCCCGCATCTGGGTGCAATGACATTCCCGAGTCTCCACCTGAGACTTGCAATACTGACAGTAGTGAAAACCAAGAGGAAGCTACTGACACGATGAAGGAAGCCCTGAACACCACCAGAGATGGAGGACCTGCAGTGTAACGGGCAGTAAGTAACTATGCTGCCACCTCACTCCTGTCCAACCACTTTTCACTAGAGCTCTATGAGAACTGCTTGACCTACAAATTATTGACTGAAAGATTATTGCTGTTATGTTTTCACATTGTTTCAACTTCCTTCCATCTTATTCTCATTGTACTCCCATTCTTAACAAGCTAGTCCATTAGCAATCCCAAAGAATATTTACTCAGGCCCTTGTACCGTAAAAAACAAATGCAAAAGAATATCCAATTGTTTCAGCTGTTGTTAGGTTATCGCCACTTTCATACTAACCCAAGTTTTCAGCAACATTGGCACATAGATAAGGAAGGTCTACGACTTGAACAGAAATTCTAATACAACCATTGCAGAGTAAAAGATTTCTTCCTATGCTAAAACCAAAATACCAGTACATATTTCTCAGCTCAAACTACCAGTATAACGTCTAATAAACAACAATTCCAATTTCACTCAATGTACCCAACTTACAACAATGTTAACAAAAACTAATTCAATGGTTCAAGCTCATCAAAAGTAGTATACTATGGATAAACATATTTACAAATGTATTTGTAAGCTTACAGAAAGTTCCCTATTCTACTAGCTTTTTCTTCATATGAACACTTTGCTGTACTGCAGAATGATCTCTGTATCACCCTAACAATTTGTTGTGCTATTTCTAATTTGTTAACACACTTATACAGGATTTTTCATTTGCTCTGTATTCTTGTGAGCAAGTAGCCAGGTTGGAAGCACCTGGCTTTCACAGTACAGGGAACAATGTATACTGTTAACTGTGCAATGAATTCTGCAAGTGTCTAGGAACCGGACTAAATGAGTATTGACTAGTTACAGTACAGCTGGGGGTGGATCAGGTCAGACTGCTCACACCAAGAAAGGTATTCAATGGTGAAGTATTCAAATAAGCATCAAGATTAGCTGGGTGAAGGAAAGGGTGGACAATCTATGGAGTTTCAATGATTGGTCCCTCCTCAAAAGCCACAACCTACATCGTCTTCTGCAAACTACCAGAGCAGTTCCAACATTTCTTCTCTCTCCAAGGTCCTCTAAAATGTTGCACCTTCCTATAATTGATGTGTATCTTAACTAGAATTCCATATCTCGCCTAGAAATTTCTGTAACCTGACAAAATACAGAAACAACTATGACCAAAATTACTAATGATATTCAGTGTTAAAAGTAATTCACATTCCTTACCTCTTTGAAGCTTAGATATAGCTGGCTACACCATCCTCCTCCAATGTCTCCATATTTGCCCACTTCCATACTTATCAAGCCAATCATCATCACACAACCCAACCAGCAATGGTTTCTTCCAGCATTTACATCTTTACTCCAAGTGACATCCAGACCAATTACTGGCACTTCTTTTTATCATTTATGCTCAGATCATTAGCAAAAATAAAAGAATGAAAGTGCAGTCCAAGCTTCTATATGAAGCCTGAAGGCAACAAACTACCTCACAAGAACATGGGAAAATAGGAGAGAAGGAGGCCATCAAGGCCCTCATCTTCAGCCCACTTTCCAACATGATTATGGCTGATCTATGCTGGACTCATTTTGTGCCATCAATTCTTTGATCAGTCAAACATTCATCTATTTCCATCCTAAATATTTCTAATGATCTAGCCTCACCACCTTCTGTGGCACAAAATTCCAGGAATTCTTTATCTTCTGTGAGAATAAATTTTTGCATACTTTTTTTTTTAAATGACTAGCCTCTTATCTTGTAACTCTATCCCCTTGGTACAGCTCTCCCAATGTGTCTAGCCCTTCCATCCTCTCTAACTTGTCCAACATGAGTAATGGAGAGCATATCCCTGATATCATATTTGACCTCCAAATCAATTTTTAAGAAACAAATCTGCAACATCATAGGAGGATCTAAGCAGAGGGAATATCCAAAGTGTAATTCAACAAATAAATTGAAAAACAAAATAGAACTGGCAAGAAGAATTCACAATATTTTCCATATTGTTTTCCCATTTCCTTGGTGGTTCAAATTTGTCTCTTTTTTTTTAAAGTAATCCTTCTGTGCTAAACCTGATTTGCTTTCTCAGAGGTGAATCACTATACTTTATCAGAGATGGGCCAGGTGTGTAGGCAGATAGCTTGGGAAATGTGCACTCCTCCTTATGTCCACACATTCTCCTGCATCAAGACTAAAGATCTCCATGCCTTCCTGGACACTCCACCACTTTGAGCAGTCATGAATCAGTGAGGATATTTCAATTTCTTCCCTCCCAATCCACAGTTCTCTAACCCCCTCAGTATGTTTTGAGAATGCCCTTAAATCATTCTCTACGTCATCTTAGAAATCCCATCCTCTGATAGAGACGTTGAATGTTTGGTATACAAGTTACACGGTCTACAAGTCATAGCTGACCAGGTGTGATCAGACCCTTGTTGCTGGAGATGTTAGCCTGAGAGAAAGCTGATTGAGGTTCCCCTTTGTGTCAATTCATTTGCAAGACATTTCTCCAGTGATTTATAATGTCACTGTGGGTTATTCACAACCATGAAACACAGGTGGGCAGGATAGAAGAAGGGAGGGGTGACATCATTTACAAGGAAAAGAAGGTGGGGGTAAGGTTTGTAATTGTCTAAATATTGATATTCAGGGGAGAAGAATTGATATGTATGAGCTTGCAGTGTTGCAGTCTAGGAAAACATGCTAAAACCATGTGTAAATCACAGCAAACACCATACTGAGAAACTGCATTACTGCTTCCATTACTCCAAGTTTCACTGCACACATCACTCCTATGACATGAGTTCTGCACCAATCTTTGGCAAGCAAGCAAGGCCGATCTGCTAAACCAGAAAACATTCAAGATCTTGATTGTATGTATTAATGCAGTCCAAAGAATGTACGTGCGTGCACCTTTTAAAAAAGATGAAGTCAGTTGCATAAACATTTATCACTATCGCCGAAAAAATAATTTCACTGGGTGTGTCAATTTTCCAGCAACAGTTGCAAAAACGTGCTCGGCTACCAGTAGTCCTTAAAACTAGTACAGGCAGCGAGTTACAGCCTTCGTCTTCTGATTTTTTTTTTAATTTAAAAAACAGAGCAGCCTATCATATCAATATTTTTCCCCAAGAGACTCTCCCACATTCAACTAAAAGCATGAGATAATTTATAATACTACAGTACATATCATAATTCAGACTGATAAGCTAACTTCTGATACAAAACTCAGCTCCTTAAAGAAAAGGTGGCTGTGAGAAATGACAACTAATTCATGCCTTCACTCATCTCTAGTAAGCAAGTGATGGACAACAGTCAAAAATGATACTGATACACAGATGGAAGAAATCAGCAAGAACTTCAACAATTTCAGAATTCATCTGAGTTTATATTGCTGATCTTAATATAGCAATACAATCTCTGAATTCTGTAAATTCAATTCACGACAGGGAAAAATTAAGTTGACAGCTTGCTTCTTGAATGTGAACTGATAAAGGGTTCCAAACTGTCACTACCATAAATACAAGATTCTTTCAAAATTTAAGTACAGGTTGAAATAAGTACAATTAAGGATGCTACAACACAGATTTCCACAACTTGTTTGAATCAGCATTAATTATATACTGCCACTTTAAGCATGTTTTCCTTTAGCAATTCAAACTTCAGTAATACTGTATATTCCAAGTTTTTTTTTACACTAAAATTTCATTTCTACAATCTATGAAAGTCGAAGTATGCAAAGCAATGGTTCCATTTAATATCAAAGAATGAATACAGTATACAACGTGAAATTCTTACTCTTCAGACATCCACAAAACAGAAGAAAACCACCAAAGAATGAGTGATAGCAAAATATTAGAACCTCAAAGCACATCAATGTCTTCCACTGTACCCTCAAGCGGAAAACTTGATGGCATATACATATGATATATTTTGCTGGTGCAGTTTGTAAAACACAGTCAATGCAGTTAAACTTTGATTGTCCAAGCACATTCAAAACTGCAGCCAGACTGGAAGCTTTTCCAGATTATAGAATAGCATTTCTATTAGGACCACAATACTTTTAACTCACGACTTGGTTTTCCAGTTAACCAGCTAAATTTCAAGGGAGCAAAACAACTGGAACTCATGCAAACAATGAGGGAGAACCGTGAACATGGCCTGCTAAGCCAAACACCAAAACCATTGGCATTTCCAAATAGTTGGATAGTTGTTCAGAGTTTCATTGTATGTTGCCAATCAAACCCCCAAACCACATCATGCATGTTTTAGATAGAAAATTATGTCAACTATATAAACACAAGGAAAAAAGAATGTGGTCTGTCATGTGAATAAAAATTTGGTGAAGCCAGTTTGCTTTAACGTGCTGTAAATACAATCCTGAACGAGGATGCACAGCCAACCCCAAATCTGATATCTTGACACACCCATTCCTCAGCATGAGTCACTAAATACCGATCAAGAGAAGCGAACATGGCTCACTGCCCCTCCCTTACCTTGCAAGATATGTTGAAGAAATCGTTGCACTGGCGCTGTTTCGTAGTTAAAGTTCATCTTTAAGACTGGCTATTAAACCCAAGCCTCTCTGATCTGCATTCGTTCGCACCATTACGAAAAATCTGCATGCCCTGTGCTTTACTAAAGAACTGATGGTGCGTGCATTATCTTAACTCTCTTGTCATAGGTCCAAGGGATTGTTCAGAGTTCTTTAAGCAAAGTTCCCAATTAAGTTGCTCATTGAATCGTCAACATTTTCTTTTTATCATCTCTATCCCACTCCCACCTTCTCTCCCTCACCAGAATCTTCACCACCCCGTTTATGATCATTTTCTCGCATGTTTTTATCATTCGAATTTTCTGTAACACGGCTGTTTTGGGCCTTTCACTCGCAGCTGTTCACAGCTCTCTGCATATTGTATCGGATCTGTGCTCTCACCTGTCCAAATTTCTGAAGTCTCCTTCTCGGGGCGTCAGCTGGTTTCCCGCCCAGCTTCAATCCCCGCACCTTTAATCTCCATACTAACTCCTTTATTTAAAAAGAACTCCCCTTTACTGCGTACAGGTAACTCGCGTCGCTCTTTGATTGGGCTTTTACATTAGTGAGGTGGCTAACGCCCAGTGCTCAAATATGGTCATTTTCCTTTTGAAAGTAGGCGTACTGGTCGGGGCGTTTACCAATGTGTGATAAGTTTAACTACTGAAGCTCCAACAAAGTTGAAGGAGAAATCCAAGAAAGGGTACTACTGGATTGATTCTAAAGAAAACAATGTCCGTATATGTATTGGATAAAGCTTAAAGGAAGCGAAGGCAGAAAAGATTGAAGGATGAAAATACAAAAACTCCCGAAATCCACACTTCCACATTTCTGCCTTGTGCCCAGAATCGTTGTTACAATTCAAACTCAGGTTGGAGGAGCAGCACCTCATATTCTGTCTGATGTAGCCTCCAGCCTGATGGCATAAATATCACTTCTCCAACTTGTCACCCCGCCCACGCTTTCCCTTTTCTTTTCCATTCCTCCTTCTGCTTCCCCTCCCACCCTCTTCTCATTTGTCATCACCTACTGCTGGTTCCCTTTTCTTCCAGAGTCCAGTGTCCTCCCCCTTTAGATTCCTTCTTCTTCAGCCCTTTATCTCTTCCACCCATCCCTTCTCAGCTTCTTTCTTCCCTCCCTCCCCCACTTACCTGGTCTCATCTATTACCTGATGAAGGGTCTTGGCCTGAAATACTGACTGTTTATTCCTTTCCATGAATGCTGAGTTCATTCAGTATTTTGTGTGCCTTGCTCACCTATAACCTGCCAGCTTGTACTCCCTCCCCTCACTCCACCTCTTTATCCTAGCTTCTGACCCCTTCCTCTCCAGTCCTGATGAAGGGTCTCGGCCCAAAACATTGACTGTTTATTCACTTCCATAGATACTCCCCGACTTGCTGAGTTCTTGCAGCATTTTGTGTGTGTGGCTCTGGATTTCCAGCATCTGCAGAATCTCCTGTGCCTACAGTTCATTTGCTTGTTATAAATTTCACGGTGGGATGGGAATGAAGTAGCTACAGGGAGAAGAGAAGAACAAACTGCTAATTTTTCAAAGTGATGTTGACATTTAGTTGGCTGTATCAGAACAAAGATGGATGCCAGAATTGTGGTCTTGGAACTTAATCATCCATCAGTCAAAATGGGTTTATTATAGTATATACAAGAAAGGCACAGAGACAGGGTGGCAAGATGACTTAAAATCAAGTCACTGACTATTAAACTCTCATTACGATTGCATGTGATCTGTATAATCCACTTCTGAAGTTACTAATGAGCATTTTTCTTGACCAATCTACATTTAACTTTTACTTCTTAATTAACCTGAGATGAGACCTCTGCCCCAGTTGGTACCTGATCATAACAAATCATCCCTTTGATTCAAAATTGCATTCCATCTAAGATCATTTGTAATAAAGACTTGTTTTTATGAATAGCTATATTTCCTTGTGTGACCACATGGTTTTTCAAAGCTTCATTCCTGCTGAGGTTAATTGCTTTCGGAGCAACCCCATGTTTTTATATCCTACAACTATTTAATTGCCTGCTTATTTGGAGCTAGCTTAACCCTTTCTAATGAATTTAATTTTCTTTGTTCTTATTTGCACTGCCAAGCCAGCAGGCTCTTTTACAGAAACCAGGCCTGACCTGAATAGGACAACGACACTTGTTATTTTACCAGCTGCATCAATGTCCAAAGTCCTATAAAAATATCATCTTACAGCTGTAAGTACTAAATACAGCTGGAGTGGAAGTCAGTGCAGCGATTTGTCACATTCACAATTTTCCAGAAAAGTGCAGAACATGATTTTACAAGGTCAACGAGCTGGCTGCTACATAAAACACAATTTAGCAATGTTAACACCATGACACCAGGAATGAAAGCAACTTAAATTTCTTACTAGCATGGTGATTTTGCGGGCACTGCCAAAACAATCTGTTTGTACCGCTTGTCCAAAATGCAAGAGATTCTGCAGATATCCAGAGCAACACACACAAAATGCTGGAGGAGCTCAGCAGGTCGGGCAGCAATTGATGGAATTGAACAAACAGTTGCCATTTCAGGCCAGGACTGGAAAGGCAGGAGGAGGAAGCCAGAGTAAGTAGGGGTGGGGTGGGGGAATGAGTAAAAGCTGGAAAAGATGAAATATCTGCAGATGCTGGAAATCCAAGCCATACACACACACAAAATACTGGAGGAGCTCAGCAGGCCAGGCAGCGTTTATGGAAAAGTATAAATGGTCTTGGCCCAAAATGTTGACAGTTTACTCATATCCATAGATGTTGCCTGCCCTGCTGAGTTCCTCCAGCATTTTGTGTGTGTGTGGTTTGTATTTCCCGTATCTGCGGATTTTCTCTTGTAGGTGATAGGTGAAGTCAGGTGGGTGGGGGCGGGGGGGATGAAGTAAGAAGCTGGGAGGTGAGAGGTAGAAAAGGTTAAGGGCTGAAGAAGAAGGAATCTGATGGGAGAGGAGAGTGGAACTGATGCACCATCAATAACTCACGCTGAGACTTAGGAAGTGAGATATCGGCTTTTATTGACTGGAAGAATAAACAACACTACATCCTGGGGAAAATGAGGGAGAGCAGCAGCCCACAGTCGCCTTTATACAGGGGTCTGTGGGAGGAGCCACAGGAGCAGTCAGCAGGGTCTGTGGGAGGAGCCACAGGAGCAGTCAGACAGGTATATCTAGTTCACCACAGGACCATGGGAGAAAGGGAAGGAGGGAGAGGTGATAGGCTGGTAAGTAGCAGAGAAAAGGTAAGAAGGGGGAAGATTCGGGAACTGTAGAAGAGGGAAGGGGAAAGATTACTTGAAGTTGGAAATATCAATGTTCGTGCATCAGGTTGGAGGCTACACACACAAAATGCTGGTGGAACGCTGCAGGCCAGGCAGCATCTATAGGAAGAAGTACAGTCGACGTTTCGGGCCAAGACCCTTCATCGGGTCTAACTCAAAGAAAAGATAGTAAGAGATTTGAAAGTAGGAGGAGGAGGGGGAATGCAAAATGATAGAAGACAGGAAGGGGTGGGGTGAAGCTAAGAGCTGGAAAGGTGACTGGCAAAAGGGATACAGAGCTGGAGAAGGGAAAGGATCATGGGACAGGAGGTCTAGGGAGAAAGAAAGGGGGAGGGGAGCACCAGAGGGAGATGGAGAACAGGCAAAGAGTGATGGGCAGAGAGAGAGAGAGGTTGGAGGCTACCCAGATGGAATATGAGGTGTTGCTCCTCCACCTCAGAGTGGCCACATTGTGGCAGTAGAGGAGGTCATACACCGACATGTTAGAATGGGAATGTGGATTGGAATGAAAATTGTCAGCCACCAGGAAATCCTGCTTGTTGCAGACGGAGTGAAGGTTCACAACAAACCAGTCCCCCAGTCTACATCGCGTCTCACTAATGTAGGGAAAGCTGCATTGGGAGTGCCGGACCACAATAGATTGGCAGGTGAAGTTTAGCCTCACCTGGAAGGACTGTTTGGGGCCTTGAATGGTTGTGACGGAGGAGGTGAATGGGCAGGTGTAGCATATCTGTTGCTTGCAGGAGTAAGTGCCAGGAGGGAGATTAGTGGGGAGGGATGAATGGTCAAGAGAATCACGGAGGGAGCGATCCCTGTGGAAAGTGAAAGGTAGGGGGAGGTAAAGAGGTATTTGGTGGTAGGGTCCCATTGATGATGGTGTAAGGTGCAGAGGCTCATGTTTATATGTAGATATAAACAAGAGGAACTCTATCCCTGTTAAGGTGATGGGAAGGGGTGAGGGTGGATGTCTGGGAAATGGAAGAGGTACGGGCGAGGGCAGTGTCAATAGTGGAGGAAGGGAAACCCCATTCTTTGAAGGAGGAGGACATCTCTGTTATCCTAGAAAGGAAAGCCTCATTCTGGGAACAGATGCAGTGAAGCCAGGGGTGCTGGCCGATGGGTTGATGAGGAAGGTTAAAGAGAAACAAAATAAATAAGGGATTATGCTAAAAGAAGTAAAATGCAGGTCAGAACTGTTCCCGAGACATGAAACCAAGTGGAGAATGCTGGGGATGCCCAAATGTTGTCTACTAATCAGAAATACATAAAACTGAATGATAAATTGTTCAATCTTACATGAGGTTAGCCAGGCAAATAAGTGGGTTGGTGGAGAGGAACCACTGGGCCTTCGGTCAAGGAACAGCTGAAGGACCCTCACACTTCCCTGGAAAGTGTCGACGTTGCATATGGAATGGTGTTACAAACATAAATGGGAAGGGGTCAAGGTAGGAAGAAATGCTGAATGGGGCATAGGCATATTGAAACATTGGGTGTACATACACAGTCCTAGTTGAGAATCTTGGACAGGAGCTGAAGGTGGGCTACATGGGATAGTATGACCATAAAATAGGAGACTATGAAGGAAATTAAGCCAGTGAGCGTTTAGTTAACAATGGCCTGACGCTTAGTGGTGGGGTCATAGTCCAGAGGGAGGTATTTGTGAAATAAAGGCCAGCTTGCCAAACCACAACAGCACCACCCTTATTGGCAGGTTCGATGGTGTTACTGAGGTTAGTCCTTAGTGAACATGTTGCAGATTCAGAAAGGACAGGTCAGAGTCAGTAAGTGTTGTGGTAAAACTGAGATGGACAATGTCATGTAGGCACTTAGTGACAAATACAACCAGAAATGTTGAGGCTAAAGGGAGAAATCCAGGTGGATTGTGAATTATGGAGGCTGGGATAAAGGTCCAGTCTTGCATGAAGAGTTTTTCTGACTGTTCGTAATTCATTCCTTTCAGAGTTCTTGTCTCTATGATTGATCTTACCTGATCCATCAATGAGATTCCATTCACATATCCATTCCTTCAACCAGCCCATCTGTTTCCACCTCTGTAATTCACCATGTGTGTGCTACTGCCTCTGTACATCTACCATAATCTTCAAACTGGCTTCATTGTCTATTGTTCATAAGACCATAAGACGTAGGAGCAGAATTAGGCCATTCAGCCCATTGAATCCACTGCACCATTTCATCATGGCTGGTCCCGCATCCCATTCAACCCCATACACCTGCCCTCTCATCATATCCTTTGATGCTCTGATCAATTAGGAATTCATCAACTTCTGTCTTGAATATACGCATGTCTTGGCCTCCACCGCAGTCTGTGGCAGAACATACCACAGGTTCACCAATCTCTGGCTAGAAGAATTCCTCCTTAATTCTGTTCTAAAAGGTTGCCCCTCAGTTTTGAGGCTGTGCCCTCTAGTTCTGGATACCCCCCCCCCCCCCCCCCATAGGAAACATCCTCTCTACATCCACCTTATCTAGTCCTTTCAACATTTGGTCAGTTTCAATGAGATCCCCACACATTCCTCTAAATTCCAGTGAGTACAGGTCCAAAGCTGCTAAAGTATCCTCGTATGTTAACCCCCTCATTCCCGGAATCATCTTCATGAATCCCCTCTGGACTCTCCAATTGCAATGCATTCTTTCTGGAAAAAAGGGGCCTAATACTGTTGACATACTTGAAGTGCATCCTGACTAGTGTTTATAAAGCTTCAGAATTATCTCCTTGTTTTTATATTTTATTCCCCTTAAAATAAATGCCAACATTGCATTTGCCTTCTGTACCACATACTCAACCTGTGAATTAACCTACTGGGAGTCTTGCACGAGGACTCCTAAGCCCCTTTGCACCTCTGACGTTTGAATTTTCTTCTCATTTAGGTAATAGTCTGCACAATTGTTCCTTTTACCAAAATACATTATCATACATTTCCCAACACTGTATTCCATCTGCCACTTTTTTGCCCATTCTCCCAATTTGTTGTAAGTCCTGCTGCAATTGCATTGCTTCCACACACTACCTACCCCTCCCCTATCTTTGCGTCATCTGCAAACTTTGCTACAAAGCCATCAATTCCACTATCTAAGTCACTGACAAACAATGTGAAAAGTAGCAATCCCAAAACTGACCCAAGCAACAGCACAAGTCACTGACAGCCAACCAGAAAAGGCCCCCTTTATTCTCACTTGCTGCATCCTGCCTTCAGCCATTCCTTTATCCATGTCAGTGCCTTTCTTGCAGTGCCATAGGATTTTATCTTGTTAAGCAACCTTATGTGTGACACCTTATCAAATGCCTTCTGAAAATCCAAGTAAATGACATCCACTGCCTCTCCTTTATCCACACTGCTTGCTACTTTGTTGAAGAATTCTAACAGATTTGTCGGGCAAGATTTCCTTTTACAGAAACCAGTCTGACTTTGACTTATTTTATCATTAGTCTCCAAGTACCATGAAATCTCCTCCTTAATAATGGACTTAAACACTTTCCCAACCACTGAGGTTAGGCTAACTGGCCTATAGTTTCCTCTCCTTTGGCTTCCTCCCTTCTTAAAGAGTGGAGAGACATTTGCAATTTTCCATCCTCCAGGACCCTGCCAGAATCAAGTGATTCTTGAAAGATCATAACCAATGCATCCATTATCTTTTCAGCAATCTCTCTCAGGACTCTGGGATGTAGTCCATCCCGTCAGGTGACTCATCCACCTTAGGACTTTTCAGTTTGCCTAGCACTTTTTTTTCTCTGTTATAGCATTGGTACTCACTCCTGCTCCCCGACACTCACGGACCTCTGGCATACAGCTAGTGTCTTCCACAGTAAAGAATGAACCAAAGTACTTTTAAGTTCATCTGTCATTTCTTTGTCCCCCATTACTACCTCACCAGCATCATTTTCCAGTGGTTCAATATCAACTCTCACCTCCCTTTTATTCTTTATATAACTGAAAACAACTTTTACTATCCTGATTTATATAATTGGCTAGTTTGCCCTCATATTTCACCTTTTCCCTTCTTATAGCATTTTTAGTTGCCTTTTTTGGATTTTAAAGGCTTCCCAATCATCCAACTTCCCACTCACTTTAGCTACATTATATACCCTTCCCTTGGCTTTTATGTAGTCCTTAACTTTCCTTGTCAGCCATGGTTGTCTAGCCCTACCACTTGAGAACAACTTCTTCTGTGGGATCTATCCTGCGCCCTGTGAACTATTCCTGGAAACTTCAGCCACCTCTGTTCTGCCGTCACCCCCACCAGTATCCCCCTCCAAGCCATGTGGGTAAGCTCCTCTCTCATGCCTCCTTAATTCCCTTTATTCCATGGCAATACTGATACAGGTGACTTATGTATGCTTCTCCCTCTCATATTGCAGTATGGATACAATTATATGATCAGGGTTCCTTTACATTAAACTAATAAAATCAGGGTTATTACACAACACCCAATCTAAGATGGCCTTTCCTCTAGTAGGCTGCTCTAAAAAGCCACCTCAAGAGCATTCAACAAATTCCCTCTTGTGATCAGACACCAACCTGATTTTCCCAATACCCTTGCATCTTCCCCCTTTATAAACTTGACCTCAGCCAAGATTCAGCTATGTGTTATCTTAATTTGCATCATGATTTGTTCATCCATCACTCTGGAAGCTGGTGATTACATTGGTTTCCAGTCCATGCAAAAAGCAAAATGCAATTTTAACATTTTCATTCTGCTCTGCAAATCCATACGTGGTGACCTCAACAGTCCTGATGATGGGTCATGGCCTGAAATGTCTACTGTTTACTCTTTTCCATAGATGCTGCCTGACCTGCTGAGTTCCTCCAGAATTTTGTGTGTTAACCAATATTTCTTTGCATCTTTCTCCATTCCCATAATCTTCTGAATTTTTTTGTACTTCTCCAAATTGTGCTTCTTGTGCATCATCATTTTAAATGCTCACACATACCTGAAACTATTTTGTCCCAAAGACCTGGAATTTCCTCCTTATCTGCTTACTGTCTCTTCTATATCATCCACAGAGAAATTCCATTAAATCTAGCTGTTTAAGTAGATTTTATTGATTGATTGATTGATTGATTGATTGACATATAGCATGGAGGAGGCCCATCTGGCCCTTCGAGCCATGCCATGCAAAAATCCCCCAATTTAATCTTAAGCCTGATCACAGGACAATTTACAATGATCAATTTACTTACTAACCGGTATGTCTTTGGACTGTGGGGGGAAACTGGAGCACCTGGTCACGGGGAAAATGTACAAACTCCTTACGGGCAGTGGCGGGAATGGAACCTTGATTGCCAGTACTGTAAAGCATTGTGCTAACCCCTACACTATCATCCACTTTCATATATCCTGTATCAGGGTCAATCTTTGTCTCATAACATTTCTGTGAATTGTTCTCAAACATTTTACAAGGTCCTTATTATCACAAGTTGTCTTTGCAGATTTTGGTGTCAACAGGCTATTGTGAGATGTTTGCTGATCAAATAGAAAGCACTGGATCTTCATCATGGCTGTGGAATACAGCATTCTCGGGCCATCAGATGTATCAACATAAAACATGGGATTAACAAGGTGATTACCGTTGGCTGGAAACGCCAATTACTGTTGTGCTCTAAGTCGCATCTGCCACACCTGATAAAATAATACTGCTTATCAAAAACACAACGAACAGGCTCTTCAGCCCAAGATGCTGTGCTGATCTTTTAACCTATTTGAAGATCGATGTAACCCTTGCCTCCCGGAGAGCCCTCTATTTCCCTTTTATCCATCTGTCTAACTTAGAGTCTCTTCAATTTCTCTGTTGTATCTGCCTCTACCACCACCCCTGGCAGTGTGCTTCATGCACTCATCACTAATGCTTGATAATTAATTTTATTGACTGCAACTGGAACAGCATTACATGATCCAATATGGTCTAATTCTGTCCGTTTCAGAGAACTCTCGTCCAGGTTGCAAAATTCTTGCAAACAAAATTAGCCCCCACAATGACCAAGCAAATATAAACAGGTTCAGAACAAGGCATTACGCACAAAATGCTGGAGGGACTCAGCAGGCCAGGCCAAAACCCTTTGGCAGGACAGAGTTTCAGCCCGAAATATCAACTGTACTCTTTTCCTCAGATGCTGCCTGGCCTGCTGAGTTCCTCCAGCATTTTGTGTGTGTTGCTCAGATTTCCAGCATCTGCAGAACAAGGCATGATTGAAGCAGGGGCCAGGCATCTATTACAATGGAATTAGATGGGTACTTGAAGAACAAAAGATGAAAGAATATCATTATTCTCCTCAGACAGGATGAAGAGGTCAATACTCCCCAATGCCATTAGGCTTTACAATTCAACCGCCAGGACTTAAGAACTTTTTAAAAGCTATTATTAATGCTTTTTGAGATAGTGATTTAGATGCATATCATATTTTTTACTGAGTTAAGTATTGTATGTAATTAGTTTTGCTACAACAAGTGTATGGGACATTGGAAAAAAGTTGAATTTCCCATGGGGATGAATAAAGTATCTATCTATCTATCTATCTATCTTTAACCAGGTAGCAGATACAGTAAGTGAAACAGGCCTGTACTTTAGCCAGCATTGCAATAAATGCAATTATTTGTCTGTTGTTCTCCAGTAAAATATCTTCAGCTCTTCTCTTCTACTGGGATTTATTTCATGAGACCTTGTGCAAATTATAGTCATCTGTACTTACACTGGGAAAGAAATCGATCTATCATGAAAAGACACAGAACAGCAGTGGAAGTCTGTGAGGAGATTACATTTTGCACCTGTTGCCTGCTAGAGATACAGGAACAAAAATAAAACCTTGGCTTTGACTTGAAACAATCAACAGAATGGTTATATTTATAACTATTGTGCCCTTCAAAACACCTACATGAAATTCATCAGCTTTGTGGAATTTGCCTTCTTGGTGTCCAGTGACATCTGGAAAATGACAAGTACAGACAGTCTATCCAAGTAGTTTAATTGAAACCCCAGGCTTTGTTACATGTAGATCAGGTCAGGGTCGGCTGTCAATGACTGTATTCAAAAATAGCCAATGAACCCTTTTTGGTGATGATAGGTGTAATTTTTGAAATATTTCTCATCTCAGCAAGTCAACAATAAATCTATAATGTCTTCATTAACTCAATTACAATATTCCTCTAAATAAAAATATTAATGGCTAGTTGTAGTACATCACACTTTAGTTCAAAAATGTTAATCTTTTGAAACAATAAGACCATAAGACATAGGAGTAGAATTAGGCCACTCAGCCCATCGAGTCTGCACCACCATTCCATCCTGGGTGATCCCAGATCCCACTCAACTCCATACACCTGCCTTCTCGCCATATCCTTTGATGTCTTGACTGATCAGGAAACTATCAGCTTCTAAATTCAATGTACCCATGGACTTGGCCTGCACTGCAGTCAGTGGCGGAGCATTCCACAGGTTCACCACTTTCTGGCTAAAAAAAAATTCTCCTTACCTCCATTCTAAAAGGTTGCCCCTCAATTTTGAGGTCCTGGATACCCCCATCATAGGGAACATCCTCTCCACATCCACCATATCTTGTCCTTTCAGTATTTGGTGGATTTCAAAGAGATCCCCACACATTCTTCTAAATTCCAGTGACTACAGGCTCAAAGCTGCCAGATGCTCCTCATATGCTCTTCATCTTCAGAATCATCCTTGTGAACCTCCTCTAGATTATCCCCAATGACAACACAGCCTTTCTGAGATACGAGGTCCAAAACTGTTGACAATACCCTAAGTGCAGCCTGTCTAGTACCTTATAAAGCCTCAGCATTATCTGCTTGCTTTTATATTCTATGCCCCTTGAAGTAAATGACAACATTGTATTTGCCTTCTTTTATGTGGTAAACCATGTATATCTGTCTGGACACGCCCCTCTGCTGACTGCTCCTGTGGCTCCTCCCACAGACCCCTGGATAAAGGCAATTGTGTCACTGCTCCTCCCACAGTCCAGGGCAGTCATCCAGCATGAACATGGTCCAGTTTACTGCTAATAAAAGCCTTTCAGTATTTACTCTACTTTCAGTCTTTTGGAGTTATTGATACTACCACAGACTCAACCTGAAAATAAACCTTCTGGGAGCCTTGCACAAGGACTCCTAAGTCCCTCTGCACCTCTGATGTTTGAACTTTCTCCCCATATGGATAATAGTCCACACTATAGTTTGTTTTACAAAAATGCATTATCATATATTTCCCAACACTCTATTCTATCTGCCACTTTTTGCCCATTATTCCAATTTGTTTAAGTCCTGATGCAATTGCATTGCTTCCTCAGCAGCATCTACCCCTCCACCTATCTTTGTATTGTTACGAATGTGCCACAACTCTGAGGGGCCGAAGGGCACAAAGTAGCCCCCTCCTTTTTGAGAATCGCAAGATCGCTATTAATTCGGGTCTGGGACCCAGGAAATGAGAGAGAGACGTCCAGAATACACAGGGTTTGGAATGTGTCCTGGTCTCAGCAAGACAGAACCACTGATAACGGCTATTGTCTCTTGGAGACAGAATTGTGTATTGAGTACTGTACTATTCATTGAAACCCCTCAGAGGATGACCAGAGTGGGCTGGTTGAGGGATTGCATCAACCCAACCTGATTGACATCTGAGTCTCCGTGAGTAAGGATAAAAGAGGGTCTGGGGAACAACCCCTTTAGACGCACCAGGAGAAACGCTAGAAATCCCGTGACAGCGTTTAATAGCGACAGCCGGTGGGGGGCTCGCGTGCATCCTTTCCCTTTGCCTGGGATTGGGGCCTTACCACCGAAGAACGGCTTAGCTAAAGGAGAGGCCACAAGTGACCGGCCACACCAACGGAACTCTCGAAGGATCGAAATCATAAAAAGGAAAAGCCGGCAAGTTTCTAAAAATCTCTCTTGATTCCAACCAAAGGCTGCAGCCTGAATGAACTGAGTGACTTTTATATTTCCATCGGACAATACATTATCCCCTAGACAATGATAGAGCTTATTTCTTATTGATTATTATTATACCTGCACTTTTAGATTTAGTATTGACGACGTATATTATCTGTATGTTTACATTGATATTATTTTTGTGTATTTTTACTAATAAATACTGTTCAAAATAGTACCATCAGACTTCAACGGACCTCTCTATCTTTGCTGGTCAGTGACCCAGTTATGGGGTTCATAACAAAGTGGGGATCTCGTCTCGAGATTTGATACCAAATTGGAGGGCCAGTGAATCGGGCTTAAGTCCAAACGTGGATCTGGTTGCGCGGGTAGCCAGATGGGAAACCAGCAAAGATGGACGTGGATGAATTTATAGAAAACCCAACTCTGGAGGTGCTAGAGGCTGCCACAAAGTCGGACTTGATAAATATTGCGTAAGGACTAAACCTCGCAGAGGTGAGGTTGTCAATGAAAAAGCGGGAGGTGCGGAGGGCCATAACTCAGTATTATATTGTGAAGAATGTGTTTTTGGCTGAGGTATTGGAAAATATCCCTGAAAAGGTACCAGCTAGTGGGACGGCTCAGTTAGGGTTGGAGAAATTAAGGTTGGAACATGAAATAAAGTTAAAGCAGCTGGAAGCAGCTGAAAAAGAAAGAGCCGACAAGCAAAGGGAGTATGAGCTCCAGCTAAAGGAGTTAGAGGTGAAAAGGGAGAAGGAAAGAGCTGAAAAAGAGCAGGACAAAGCTGAGAAGCAGAGGGAGCATGAAATTAAGTTAAAACAGCTGGAAGCAGCTGAAAAAGAGAAGGAAAGGGCCGAGAAAGAAAGGGAAAGAGCCGAAAAGGAGAAGGAAAGAGCCGAGAAGGAGAGGGAGAGAGCCAAGGAGAGAGAGTATGAGGAGAAAGAGAAACAGAGGCAACATGAGATAGACATGGAGAAGTTAAGGCAAGAGCGAAGAGCTCAAGGGCCAGACCGAGAGGAGCGGTTTAATGTTAGTCGGGAGTTTAGGTTAGTACCTCCGTTCGAGGAGACGGATGTTGATAGTTATTTCTTGCATTTTGAAAAGGTGGCAGTGAGTCAGAAGTGGCCCAAAGAGCAATGGGTGGCGTTGTTACAAAGTGTGTTAAAAGGGAAGGCACAACGGGCATATGTGGCGTTGTCCATGGAGGAGGTAGAGTCTGAGAATTATGAGAAAGTAAAGGAGGCCATTCTTCAGACCTACGAATTGGTACCTGAAGCCTATAGACAAAAGTTCAGAAATTTAAAGAAAGGGTGGAATCAGACGTATACCGAGTTTGCCTATGAGAAGGGTGTGCTCTTGGATCGCTGGTGTGCAGCAGAAATAGTGGAAGAAGATTTTTGGCGTCTCAGGGAGTTAATTCTGATTGAGGAATTTAAAGGTTGTGTTTCGGATGATATCCGGATGTATTTGAATGAGAAGCCGAATAAGTCCATCTCAGAATTTGCTAGGTTCGCAGATGAATATGCCCTAACCCACAAGACAAAGTTTTCCTCGAATAAAAGTTACCAGAGAGACCATGGGAACGGTAGAGAAAGCCCGCCGGCTGAGGCAGAGATCCCGCCGGGAGCTAGTGGTAAAATTAGGAGGAGAGGCAAGACGGCAGGAGATTTCCTGGCTTGACCTGTTTTAATTGTGGAAAGGTGGGTCATATTGCATCGAAGTGCCTTGCTCCGAGGAAGGAGACAGGAAAATGGAAAGCAGCAGTCCCTATAGGATGTGCTGTGGTGATCAGTAAATCGACGAGAGAGCCCCAGGTAGACAGAGTGCGAGAAGGGTCTGAGAAGTGTATTTCAGAAGGAACTGTGTCTGTGAGAGAGGGAGACACACCAGTTCCAGTGCGGATCTGGAGAGACACGGGAGCTGAGCTGTCATTGATTAGCAGTAAGGTACTGGATTTTGGTCGCAAGACTGCAGAGGTAGCTTTGAGAGGCATAGGAAAAGGGACAGAAACGGTGCCCTTGCATAGGATCATTATAAATTATGAGCTGGTATCTGGACCAGTTGAAATAGGGGTGCGATCAGAATTCCCGAGAACTGACGTGGACGTCCTTCTTGGTAACGATTTAGCCGGTGGTAAGGTTTGGTCAGCAATGAAGCTGACGAGCCAGCCTGTGAGTGTTGAGGTCCCGCCCCTAGATTCCAAGATCTATCCCGCATGCGCGATCACTCGCAGCATGTCGAGAAAGGCAGCTGAGAACGAGAGCAGTTTAAATCAGGCCAGTATCGATTTGGCCAAGACGTTTTTACCGACCCTGTAACAAGAGGGTTTAGAGGGTGGTAAAATGGAGAATAGGAAAGTGAAAAAGAGTAAGGGAGAGGAGGTAGTCCTGCCCTTAGCCAGGAGGAAATTTATAGAGGCACGAAGTAAAGATGAGAAACAGATAAGGCTGTTAAAAGGTCCAGAGTTGGACATGGATGATCTGTCTGGTTTGGCAGAACTGTTTGAAGAAGTTGAAAATTCTAAAGGTGTTCCCAATAATGAAATGAGGGCAGTCCTAGATGAAAAGGATGCCATTACCTTGAAGAAGTCTGCTGGGTTGGCAGATGAGGTTGTTTCAGCCCACGGGGTTGAGTTTACTCCGGAAGGGAGTTGCCCAGAGAGTAACTGGGAGGATCAGGGGAACTTAGAATTTGAAAAGAGTACGGGTATTGAAAGCCTGGAAGAGGCAAATGTCCCGTTTGGGTGTGTTCAAGATGTGGATGTACGTGGTACTGAACCTAGTAATGGAGCTCAGAAAAAGTCTGAGGTATTTGATTCAGTTGAAAAGGAATGCAGTCCTTGTGGGTCAGATGGATTTGGTTCAGTGAAGAAAGGGTTAACCTTGGTAATAGTGGGAAGAGAGAATTCCCAGTTGGTTGTGTTCGAAGGTGTGTTAAAAGTTAGTGATGAGATAAAAGGTGGTGAGGTGAATATTATTATTGAAGGAAAAGGGAAAAGTGTAGTTCCTAAATTGAATGAAGAAAATTTAAAGTCTGGATTGATGTTAGAAACAGCAACCAGGCTACAGACACAATGGCTTGGTAACACGTTGCCTGCGAATCAATTACAGGTTGATTTGGAATGTAAAGATGCCCCACACGCAATTGTTATTCAAGAGTGTGCTGTGAAGAGGCAGGATCTGAAATGCTGTTTGGACCAAGAGTTTAAACTGAAAACTAATAGCATGAAGGATCCTGAAGAGAAAACTAGCAACTTGCTTAAAATTAAAGAATTGTGTGGAAATTCGGAAAATGGTCTAAGTTTGGAACACATTGTTGATAAAATAGCTCCTATGAAAGGAGCATGCGGAAGCCTATTCCACACTAGTATACAAGTTAACCACATGGGAGTTAACTGGAAAAGGGGCAAGGGTTGACGGGATGCCGTTTTAACTAACCGGATCCGGTTTTAAGGAATTTCGACAAAGCATGTGAATAATAAAGACAACCCCCATGGAAGAGTGACTGTTAAGTTTGAAAGTACAATAAAGATTAGTATTTGCATGAACTTTTGTAGTATACACTTAAGCTAAGATCACAACTCTTTAGTTTTTTGCTTGTTGAAGAAAAGGGATAAAAATAGGTGGTTATTAGATTGGAGTCTGATGCTACAAGACTTTATTAAGGTACAAAATGTTAAGATATTAAAGGAAGTGACAATGTTATTGTTAACTGTTTAGATGCTGAATTGAATGTATCACTGTATTACTCTGTAGAAAAAAAACTCTTTTGTACTGTGTTAGATTCTAAAATCCTGTAAGACTCTGTATTAATTCATTTTTACCGATGGTAAAAGTCTTTGAAGGAAGGGGGTGTTACGAATGTGCCACAACTCTGAGGGGCCGAAGGGTACAAAGTAGCCCCCTCCTTTTTGAGAATCGCAAGATCGCTATTAATTCGGGTCTGGGACCCAGGAAATGAGAGAGAGATGTCCAGAATACACAGGGTTTGGAATGTGTCCTGGCCTCAGCAAGACGGAACATTGATAACGGCTATTGTCTCTTGGAGACGGAATTGTGTATTGAGTACTGTACTATTCATTGAAACCCCTCAGAGGATGACCAGAGTGGGCTGGTTGAGGGATTGCATCATCCCAACCTGATTGACATCTGAGACCCCGTGAGTAAGGATAAAAGAGGGTCTGGGGAACAACCCCTTTAGACGCACCAGGAGAAACGCTAGAAATCCCGTGACAGCGTTTAATAGCAACAGCCGGTGGGGGGCTCGCTTGCGTCCTTTCCCTTTGCCTGGGATTGGGGCCTTACCATGGAAGAACGGCTTAGCTAAAGGAGAGGCCACAAGTGACCGGCCACACCAACAGAACTCTCGAAGGATCGAAATCATAAGAAGGAAAAGCTGGCAAGTTTCTAAAAATCTCTCTCTTGACTCCAACCAAAGGCTGCAGCCTGAATGAACTGAGTGACTTTTATATTTCCATCGGACAATACATTATCCCCTAGACAACGATAGAGCTTATTTCTTATTGATTATTATTATACCTGCACTTTTAGATTTAGTATTGACGACGTATATTATCTGTATGTTTGCATTGATATTATTTTTGTGTATTTTTACTAATAAATACTGTTAAAAATAGTACCATCAGACTTCAACGGACCTCTCTATCTTTGCTGGTCAGTGACCCAGTTACGGGGTTTGTACCAGTATCATCCGCAAACTTTGCCACAAAGCCATCAATTCCATTATCCAAACCATTGACAAACAATGTGAAAGTAGTGGTACCAATATTGACCCCTGAAGAACACCAGTAGTCACTGGCAGCCAATCAGAAACAGCCCCCTTTATTCCCACTTGCTCCCTCCTGCCTGGCAGCCATTCCTCCATCCATGCCAGTATCTCTCAGTTTCAGATTCAGATTCAGTTTCAGTTTATTGTCATTTAGAAACCACAAATGCAATGCAGTTAAAAAATGAGACAACGTTCCTCCAGATTAATATCACAAAAGCATATGACAAAACAGACTACACTAGAAAATCCACATAACGTTTGGCAATCCCCAATCCAGAGTCCAGAGAGGCTGCTGCATATTAATATCGTGCTAACGTCTTCCGTGTTCCCCGGAAAGGAGCTCCAAATCCACCAGACAAACAAGACAAAAAACTAAAGCTACAAGACCTGCACAAAACCACATAGTTACAACAGTGCAAACAATAGCATAATTGATAAAAAAAAACAGACTATGGGCACAGTAAAAATAGTCCAAAGATGTTAAAGGACGATAAGTTCAAAAGAAATCACCACACAGTTTCCACAAGTCCCCAGGGTCCCGACAGACTCGCCATCCCACGCCGGCGGCAGAAGGGAATAACCCCGCTATGGACTTCCACGGCGCCGTCTGACTCAGCCTCGCAGACGCAGCACACACCGAAAGCGACCTAACTGCAGCGGACTCCGAGACCGTTGAACCTCCAAGCCGACGACCATCCCCTCCGGCACAGCTTCTCCGAGCACCATCCTCTGCTGAGCGTATTAAGACAGCCCCGCCAACGGCCATCGGCAATGCAACCCCAAGGACTGGGGGCCTGTTCTTCCCAGCAGAGACCCGGACTTCACAACAGCAGGAAAAAGGTCTTCCTGGAGATTTCCTGATGTTCCTCCGTGCTCCCATGTCCGTTTTCAATCAATTATGATTGCGCACGGCACCCCACTTCACAAATAACAGATAATCATCTCCGGAGTGGCCGCTGCAAGCTGCATCGCGCCGCCATCTTGGAAGTATATTCTACTTCCAGTCATTCTCCTGTAATGCCATAGGATTATCTTGTTCAGGAGCCTCATGTGTGGCACCTTATCAAGTGCCTTCTGAAAATCCAAGTAAATAACATCCACTGCCTCTCCTTTGTGCATCCTGCTTGTTACTTCCTCGAAGAACTCCAACAGATTTGTCAGGCAAGATTTCCCTTTACAGAAACCATTCTGATTTTGACTTATTTTATCATTAGTCTCCACGTACTGTACCATGAAATCTCCTCCTTAATAATGGACTTCAACACTTTCCCAACCACTGAAGTTAGGCTAAATGGCCTATAATTTCCTTTCTTTTACCTTCCTCCCTTCTTAAAGAGTGGAGTGACATTTGCAATCTTCCTGTCCTCCACGACCATGCCAGAATCAAGTGGTTCTTGAAAGATCCTGACCAATGTATCTGCTATCTCTTCAGCAACCTCTCTCAGGACTCTGGGATGTAGTCCATCTGGTCCAGGTGACTTATCCACCTTAAAGTCTTTCAGTTTGCCCAGCACTTTTTTCTTTGTAATAGCAATGACACTCACTCCTGCTCCCTGACACTCACGGACCTCTGGCACACTGCTAGTGTCTTCCGCAGTGGAGACTGATGCAAAGTTATCATTAAGTTCTTCTGCCATTTCTTTGTCACCCCCATTACTACCTCACCAGCATCATTTTCTAGTGGTTCAATAACAACTCTCACTTCCCTTTTACTCTTTATGTAACTGAAAAAAACTTTTGGTATCCTGCTTTACATTATTGGCGAGTCTGCCCTCATATTTCATTGTTAAGTCAAACTAGAGTTTCTAGAAAGTATTGGGACCTAGAGGCAAAAGAAAATAAAATTTAAAAGTAATAGCAAGAATCCACTGATAGACCAGATGGAACCCGCTGCCTGAGTGCTGCTTCTGCCCGGAACATTGGGGGGGACCCCACAGCGTCACAGCGGCAGTCCGGGAGCAGCGTTGGAATCTGCAGTAAGATGTTGAACTTTAAATAACTTGAGAGACTGTTTCATGAAAAAGAGCACTGCTGTCACTGTGTTTGGGTTAGCGCTCGCTTCGCCACGGGGATCATCGCGCGCAGGCGCTTCTGGGAAATGGCGCAAGGTATAAGAAGAGCTCGGGAACCTTCGGGAGGGGCCGCCCGGTTTGAAAACATAACAGTCTATTAGGGAGCGGAGACTGTGTAGGTCGAATCGTCTACGAAGTCCGGAGAGGCAGCCAGTTTTTTTAATCTAATGACTAATGACTAATGGCTAATGAATAATGGTTGATGGAACTAATGGAACTATCAAACTGCCGCAATTGTGAAAAATAAAAGGAGGAAAAGGGAAAAGTCGTTTGGACATTGAGTGGAATCCAGTTAAAAAACCTTCGGGTAGACACATTCAATCTCTTTCAAGTGGGGAAGCTGCACATGTTCAAAGAAGGAAAAGAAATCCAACTTGACAGTGAAGAAACTGGTTGACCAGGAAACTGGAGGACCAGGAAACAGAAATCTGGGAGCTTTGAGCTGGAACAGCAGGAGCAATAACCTGGAATCCTGAAAAAGGAAGAAAATCAAGTGAAGATAAAACAACATCAAAGCATCATTAAAAAGTTGTACTTACCTTCTCACCTGTGAACAGCCTGCAGAGGAAGTCAAACATGGCTGATCAAGCTAATCAGAAATCAGTTGAGCAACTCAAGGTAGAGCGAATGACAGCAAAAAGATTACTTTCTCGTCTGGCCAACAGTATTACCAGGACCTATGAAGACATGTCTGAAGAGGAGCTCAGCGTCAGTTTCAATAAACTCATAATAGAAGCCGAGAAAGTCATGGAAGCCAATGATGATGTGGAGGCCGGATTCACTGCAGAACGGGAGGTGGAGCTGAACACAGGGGAAGGAGCTGTGTTAACTGAACAGCAAAAAGCTGACCTGGCAAAGACGGCAAATGAGTGAGAGTTGAAACTAAAGGAGGTCAGAAGCCTAATCCAGGAGACTCTTTGGACTGACTTTGGAAATGTTGAATTGTTCACAGCACTACAAGCAGCAGAGGATGAATGTAAAAACATCGCAGCTGTACAACACGATGGCAACCAGGAGGCGTATGACTTCATGCTTAACCACCTGCAAGGCCTGGTAAAGACAGCGAAGGAGGTGCATGGTCGGTGGAAACGATGGATCCCGCCAGGGGTTCAGAAGGACCTTTGGAGTCACCTAAAGGGGCTCGAACTCCACATCCCCAAGTTGGTTTCCAAGAAGACCCACTTCATACAGGCATGGAGAAAGGAGGATGCTGAAAGACTAACACCCACAGCTTTGGGCTTTTCCTCCAATTTTCCCACGCCAGCCATCAGATTGAAACCGACGGCCCTTCCCAAGTTTACCGGCAGCAAACGCGATTTGCACAGGTGGAGAAAGGACTGGGAAGCACTCCAGAGGCAGGGAGAGCAGACCGGTTCAAGAGAGGTGAAAAAGGTTCAACTATTGGACAGTCTTGACAACAAAATCAGAAGAGACCTTCACCTCACTACTTATAACACAGCATATGACATCTTCCGTGTTCTAGAAAACCGCTATTGAAATCAAACGTGCATTGCTATTGAAATAGTGGAAGAGTTACAGAAAATACCAGCTGTCAGAAATCATCCGTCACGGAAAATAGTAGAATTAATTCAAGCTTTGGAGAAGGCAGTTCAAGACTTGAGTGACCTTGGAGACACGGGTGCTATCAAAAATCCGCTGGTGACAAAATCAATTGAAAGTAAACTTCCAGAAACTCTCAAAAGGGAATGGCTGGTCTATGTTGCTGACAAGGGAAATGCTGTGGCACCAGATAATCGGTTTGACAGTCTCTCAGAATTCCTCAAAGGGCAACAGAGCATATGAGCAGCTTGAGCAACTGAGGGATGAAGAGCCGAGTGGAAGAGAAACCAGGGCTGAGCCAAGACAGGCCAGAGCCAAGTCTACCAAGTCGGGCGACGACCATGCTGGGTGTGTAGTCCGCGGTGATGGAAAGCACAAAAGGAAGCTCTACTTTTGCAAACGGTTTCGAGCGCTAAAGCTACCAGAGAAAAAGGCTGCAATAAGAAAGTTGGGGGCATGCAAGAGGTGTCTTGAGGTTCATGATGACAGTTCATACTACAAACCCGCCTGTCTGTGTAAAACCCAAGACTGCAGAGATGAGCGTACTCCCGAGCATCATTACTACCTGTGCCCCAATGCTGGAATAAGAAAAAGCAGCGCAGGTCAGAATAAGAGCAGATTTGGTCCAGAGGAAGATAAAGGCAGGAAGAAATATACAGAGGATCAAGAGGATTTCTTCAGCAAACTTTCACCAGAATTGGCCAAACAATGTCGCCATGTATTTTCAAACACTGCATCCAGAGCCTTCAGCACTGTGAAAGATAAACTGGGCCTTCTGGTGGCAAGAGCTGCCAGTGATTATGATGCTTCTTGAAATTATAGCTATTGCTGGACAAAAAATCAGGACGTTAATTGACTTGGCTTCAGCAACCAATTACATAACCCACAAGGCTGCAAGCAGACCGAACCTCAGAAGTGAGGAAGTCACTCTCGTCATCCATGGAGTTGGGGGGATGAAGGTTCAGGTGGAGACAAAGCGGTACCTTCTAAAAATCAGAGTAAACACTCCCAGGGACACTCTCAAATCACACCAATTGGTTTGTTATGGACTAGACAGCATTGCAAATGTCCACAAATATGTGACACCAAAGCAACTGCAGAAATTCTTCCCAGACATACCACTTGATGAACTTGTGAGACCCAGAGAAATAAATTTACTCATAAGCCATAGAGAAGGTCAGCTAGCACCTCAGAGAACCAGAGCTGTTGGAGACCTCGTGCTGTGGGACGGACCACTGGGGAAGACGGTCGGAGGAGCACATCCTGATCTCTTTGAGGAGCTGTCTGTGTTGGCCCACATGTCCAAGACACGTTTTGCAAGGTCAATGAAAGTGGCTGCTGTAATGTACGAGGAGCTCACCAGCAGAGTCCCAGAGCAACTTCCACCAAACAGACAGGATGGGCATCAAGCTCCAGGGGTCAGGTCCTTCAACCACCAACCGTGACTTCCTAGAGTGGTGGAAGTGGGATAGTATTGGCGCAGCACACGAGCCAAAATGCGGGGGTTGCCGCTGCGGAAACTGCCAGCCGGGCGGCAAAGGAATGACTCTTGCTGAAGAGAGGGAATTGAAGTTGTAAGAAGAGGCCTCACCTATGTCACAGGTGACTGCCACAGCAAGGAACCACATTGGCGCACTAGATATCCTTCGTTAGAAGATCCAGCTTCCTTGCCAGACAATAAAAGAACAGTCGAGGCTACAGTTCTCAGGACAGAAAAGCAACTAGCCAAAGAACCCAAGTGGAAAGCTGCCTACACTGCTCAAGTGCATGACATGGTCAATCGAAGGGCTGCAATGAAATTGTCCAGAGACATGGTCATCAACTGGAACGGGCCAATCTGGTACATGAGTCACCTTACTGCTCCGAACCCTCACTCTGTCACGACCCCAGTGAGACTCGTGTGGAACAGCAGCCAAAAGTTCAGAGGCGTGAGCTTGAACGACCTGCGAGTGAAAGGTCCAGATGTCCTCAACCAGATTCGATCTGTCCTACTCAGATTCAGGGGTGGAGTGTACGCTGCTCTGGGTGACATAAAAAAGATGTACAATTCCGTTTGGTTGGAAGACCGAGAAGTGCACCTGCATAGATTCCTCTGGTGAGACTCTGAGGACGAGGAGCTGGGGGAATATGCAATCACAAGAGTGAACATCGGAGATTAAACCAGCAGGGTGCATTGCACAGCTAGCAATGAGCGAAACTGCTAACCTCCCTTCTTTCACCCACCTCAAAGAGGAGCGGCAGGTGCTCCAACACAACAGCTACGTTGACGACATTCTCACATCCCACAACAACCTTGACCAGCTGAAATCCGTCACAGCAAATGTGGAGCAGATCCTGAAGGCCGGAGGTTTTGAGCTCAAGCCTTGGGTCTTTTCTGGGCAAAGTGGGAGGAAAGAGTGCAATGACAAGCTGAAGAAGTCCAAGGCAGGAACCATGGTCTTGCCAAACCAAATGTGTGATGATAACAACAGGGCACTTGGCCTGGGCTACATAGTAGAAGAGGACAAGCTCCATGTCATCATTGCAATCAATTTCTCAAAGAGAAAGAAAAAAATGAGACTTGGCCAAGACCTTCTACAAAAGCAAATCAGAGACCAGATGCCAAACCCCCTGACACGAAGAGAACTGCTCAGCCAAGTATCAGGGCTATATGACCCAGTTGGCCTGGTAACTCCTGCTAAGCAGAAGGGAACTATTCTGGTATGAAGGGTGCTCCAAGAGGCAAAGGGCAAAAGGTGTCCAGTCAAAGACACATGGGACATAGCACTCTCAGATCCTCACGGAGGATCCAATTAAGCTCTTCAAGGAGTACGTTCAACTTTGCAAGGTAAAGTTCACTTGGGCACTGACTCTCCCATGATTCACTGAGGAACCCTGGGCAATCACGTTCTCTGATGGAAACGAGCACGCCTATGGAGCAGTGATGTACCTAAGGTGGAACTCAGACTAGGGTACAATCATTAGGCTAGTGGAGTCTAAAGCCAAATTAACTCCCTTGGATCACAAAGGTGATGCTGGCAAAGCAGAGATGTGTGGAGCAGTGTTTGCCTCACGCCTGAGAAAGTACTTTGAGCTGCATAGCTGAAACCAAGTTGGGAGGTGGTACCATTTCGTTGATAGCCAAACAGTCCTTGGTGAAGTACAGCGAGAAAGCTATGGCTATCAAACATTCTTTGCAAATAGGATCAGAGAGATTCAAAACAGCACAGGGATCCAAGACTGGCGGTGGATTCCTGGTCCGCAAAATATTGCTGATGTAATCACCAGAGGAGCCAGCCCTCAAGACCTGGGAGAAGACTCAGAGTGGCAAAATGGGCTAAAGTTTTTGAGTTTGCCAGTGAGTGAGCGGCTGAAGAAATCAGCCAGAGAACTAGCAGCCACTGCCGGGGAAGGCATCAACAAGTTGCAAAAGAAGGCATTTTGTTGCTGCTTTGACAAGGGCCAAGGCAAAGAAACAAGAACCAGCACAAAAACAGTACCAGGTCAAAACAGAACAATGGAGACCACCTGCAGCGTCAGCCATCCGAAGCCTTGTGGACATCAAGCAGTTCAGTGTTCTAACTCGACTAGTCAAAACAGTTGCATAGGTCTGGAGAGCAGCAAAAAAGTTCATTGGACAAAATCAAGCCGTGGGCAGTCCAAAGTGGGAGGCAGTTTCTTTGGCAGGAGTCATCTCAGTAAAGGAACGAGAAGATGCTCTAAGAGACATTTTTCTAGCAGCACAAAGAGGGCGCAACCGTCCCAAGCACCACTATAGACAGGCTGGTAGTCTACAAAAACCAAGACTCTGGACTGTTGGTTTGTGGTGGCCGAGTGCAAATCTTCAAAGAAGACCAAGTTGGTGTCCCCATCTTGTCCTATGATGCCTGGGTGTCCACACTGTTAACTCGGGAGGCCTACAATGAGAGTCATGACGGAGTGGCCAGAATCTTGCTCAAGGTGAGAAGAAAGGCATGGGTCATAAGGGGAAGGAAAATTGCCCAAAAAGTTGTTGATGGCTACATGCTCTGCAGGAAGGCAAAAGCACGGAAATGTCAACAAGTAATGGGTGACTCACCGCCAGAAAGAACTGAACCTGCTGCACCATTCCAGTTCACAACGGTGGATCTCTTCGGACCTTACCAGGTAAAAGATGACGTCAAGAAAAGAGTAACACTGAAAGTCTGGGGAGTGGTCTTTTGCTGCAGATACATCCACACAGAGTTGGTAAACACCCTATCAACCGAAGGATTCCTGATGGCCTATCAAAGGTTCACAGCAATCAGGGGACATCCAAGAAAGATCTGGCCAGATCCAGGCACCAATTTCGTTGGAGCAAAACCAGTCTTGGCGGAGCTGTACAGCTTCTTGGACAGCCTGAACGAAGCAGCCCTGCAGCAGACCGTGGCAAAAAATGGAACGGAGTGGATGTGGAAAATCCATCTACACAGAAATGGTGCTGCAGAAGCCGCTGTGCGCATTGTGAAGAGAGCACTCCAGAGTCTTGGGAAGGAGTCTGGGCTCAGTTACAGTGAGTTCCAGACAACTCTTCACATGGCAGCCAACCTTGGCAATGAGCGCCCAATTGACGCCAGGGTACAGAGCTGGGAAGACTGTATTCAGTATGTCACACCCAACACTCTTCTACTCGGTCGAGCTTCTCAAAGCGGGGATTTCAAAACCTTTGACTGTTCCAGCTGCCCCTACAAAAGACTCCGAGCAATGCAGTGAGAGGTGACCAAGTTCTGGAGGTGCTGGAGCCAACTCGCTGGTCCTAATTTGTTTGTCAGGAGCAAGTGGCATACTGCACAGAGAAACGTCACTGTTAGGGACATCGTCTGGTTAAGTGACCAAAATGCACTGAGAGGACATTTCAAACTTGGCAGAGTTGTCAAGACTAATCCAGACAGCAAAGGCATCGTGAGGGACGTCAACGTCAGGATCTTCCCAGGCTACAGTGTTCCTGTGACAAAAGCTCTGAAAGTAAAAACAAGGCATCCAATCGCTGACGGGAAAAAAGACAGGGTCCAAGCCACCATCCTTCACAGGGACGTTAGGCGGCTGGTTGTCTTACTACCTGCTGAGGAACAGATGGAAAGTCAGGTCAACAATATATCGTAAGAACACCGTACTGGGACCACCAAGTTTGCCTTTGAAGCTGGCGATCTCCCCAGTGTTTCCATGGGAAGATCGAGTGGGAGGTGTCAAATCAAACTAGAGTTTCTAGAAAGTATTGGGACCTAGAGGCAAAAGAAAATAAAATTTAAAAGTAATAGCAAGACGGACAGAACCCACTGCCTGAGTGCTGCTTCTGTCCGGAACATTGGGGGGGACCCCGCAGCGTCACAGTGGCAGTCCGGGAGCAGCGTTGGAATCTGCGGTAAGATGCTGAACTTTAAATAACTTGAGAGACTGTTTCATGGAAAAGAGCACTGCTGTCACTGTGTTTGGGTTAGCGCTAGCTTTGTCACGGGGATCATCGCGCGCAGGCGCTTCTGGGAAATGGCGCGAGGTTTCAGAAGAGCTCGGGAACCTTCGGGAAGGGCCACCCAGTTTGGAAACTTAACAGTCTATTAGGGAGCGGAGACTGTGTAGGTCGAATCGTCTACGAAGTCCGGAGAGGCAGCCAGTTTTTTTAATCTAATGACTAATGACTAATGGCTAATGAATAATGGTTGATGGAACTAATCGAACTATCAAACTGCCGCACATGCGTTAAATAAAAGGAGGAAAAGGGAAAAGTCGTTCGGACATTGAGTGGAATCCAGTTAAAAAACCTTCGGGTAGACACATTCAATCTCTTTCAAGTGGAGAAGCTGCACATGTTCAAAGAAGGAAAAGAAATCCAACTTGACAGTGAAGAAACTGGTTGACCGGGAAACTGGAGGACCAGGAAACAGAAATCTGGGAGCTTTGAGCTGGAACAGCAGGAGCAATAACCTGGAATCCTGAAAAAGGAAGAAAATCAAGTGAAGATAAAACAACATCAAAGCATCATTAAAAAGTTGTACTTACCTTCTCACCTGTGAACAGCCTGCAGAGGAAGTCAAACATGGCTGATCAAGCTAATCGGAAATCAGTTGAGCAACTCAAGGTAGAGCGAATGACAGCAAAAGGATTACTTTCTCGTCTGGCCAACAGTATTACCAGGACCTATGAAGACATGTCTGAAGAGGAGCTCAGCGTCAGTTTCAATAAACTCATAATAGAAGCCGAGAAAGTCATGGAAGCCAATGATGATGTGGAGGCCGGATTCACTGCAGAACGGGAGGTGGAGCTGAACACAGACGAAGTAGCTGTATTAACTGAACAGCAAAAAGCTGACCTGGCAAAGACGGCAAATGAGTGAGAGTTGAAACTAAAGGAGGTCAGAAGCCTATTCCAGGAGACTCTTTGGACTGACTTTGGAAATGTTGAATTGTTCACAGCACTACAAGCAGCAGAGGATGAATGTAAAAGCATCGCAGCTGTACAACATGATGGCAACCAAGAGACGTATGACTTCATGCTTAACCACCTGCAAGGCCTGGTAAGGACAGCGAAGGAGGTGCATGGTCGGTGGAAATGATGGATCCCGCCAGGGGTTCAGAAGGACCTTTGGAGTCACCTAAAGGGGCTCGAACTCCACATCCCCAAGTTGGTTTCCAAGAAGACCCACTTCATACAGGCAAGGAGAAAGGAGGATGCTGAAAGACTAACACCGACAGTGTTGGGCTTTTCCTCCAATTTTCCCACGCCAGCCATCAGATTGAAACCAACAGCCCTTCCCAAGTTTACCGGCAGCAAACGCGATTTGCACAGGTGGAGAAAGGACTGGGAAGCACTCCAGAGGCAGGGAGAGCAGACCGGTTCAAGAGAGGTGAAAAAGGTTCAACTATTGGACAGTCTTGACAACAAAATCAGAAGAGACCTTCACCTCACTACTTATAACACAGCATATGACATCTTCAGTGTTCTAGAAAACCGCTATTGAAATCAAACGTGCATTGCTATTGAAATAGTGGAAGAGTTACAGAAAATACCAGCTGTCAGAAATCATCCGTCACGGAAAATAGTAGAATTAATTCAAGCTTTGGAGAAGGCAGTTCAAGACTTGAGTGACCTTGGAGACACGGGTGCTATCAAAAATCCGCTGGTGACAAAATCAATTGAAAGTAAACTTCCAGAAACTCTCAAAAGGGAATGGCTGGTCTATGTTGCTGACAAGGGAAATGCTGTGGCACCAGATAATCGGTTTGACAGTCTCTCAGAATTCCTCAAAGGGCAACAGAGCATATGAGCAGCTTGAGCAACTGAGGGATGAAGAGCCGAGTGGAAGAGAAACCAGGGCTGAGCCAAGACAGGCCAGAGCCAAGTCTACCAAGTCGGGCGACGACCATGCTGGGTGTGTAGTCCGCGGTGATGGAAAGCACAAAAGGAAGCTCTACTTTTGCAAACGGTTTCGAGCGCTAAAGCTACCAGAGAAAAAGGCTGCAATAAGAAAGTTGGGGGCATGCAAGAGGTGTCTTGAGGTTCATGATGACAGTTCATACTACAAACCCGCCTGTCTGTGTAAAACCCAAGACTGCAGAGATGAGCGTACTCCCGAGCATCATTACTACCTGTGCCCCAATGCTGGAATAAGAAAAAGCAGCGCAGGTCAGAATAAGAGCAGATTTGGTCCAGAGGAAGATAAAGGCAGGAAGAAATATACAGAGGATCAAGAGGATTTCTTCAGCAAACTTTCACCAGAATTGGCCAAACAATGTTGCCATGTATTTTCAAACACTGCATCCAGAGCCTTCAGCACTGTGAAAGATAAACTGGGCCTTCTGGTGGCAAGAGCTGCCAGTGATTATGATGCTTCTTGAAATTATAGCTATTGCTGGACAAAAAATCAGGACGTTAATTGACTTGGCTTCAGCAACCAATTACATAACCCACAAGGCTGCAAGCAGACCGAACCTCAGAAGTGAGGAAGTCACTCTCGTCATCAATGGAGTTGGGGGGATGAAGGTTCAGGTGGAGACAAAGCGGTACCTTCTAAAAATCAGAGTAAACACTCCCAGGGGCACTCTCAAATCACACCAATTGGTTTGTTATGGACTAGACAGCATTGCAAATGTCCACAAATATGTGACACCAAAGCAACTGCAGAAATTCTTCCCAGACATACCACTTGATGAACTTGTGAGACCCAGAGAAATAAATTTACTCATAAGCCATAGAGAAGGTCAGCTAGCACCTCAGAGAACCAGAGCTGTTGGAGACCTCGTGCTGTGGGACGGACCACTGGGGAAGACGGTCGGAGGAGCACATCCTGATCTCTTTGAGCAGCTGTCTGTGTCGGCCCACATGTCCAAGACACGTTTTGCAAGGTCAATGAAAACGGCTGCTGTAATGTACGAGGAGCTCACCAGCAGAGTCCCAGAGCAACTTCCACCAAACAGACAGGATGGGCATCAAGCTCCAGGGGTCAGGTCCTTCAACCACCAACCGTGACTTCCTAGAGTGGTGGAAGTGGGATAGTATTGGCGCAGCACGCGAGCCAAAATGCGGGGGTTGCCGCTGCGGAAACTGCCAGCCGGGCGGCAAAGGAATGACTCTTGCTGAAGAGAGGGAATTGAAGTTGTAAGAAGAGGCCTCACCTATGTCACAGGTGACTGCCACAGCAAGGAACCACATTGGCGCACTAGATATCCTTCGTTAGAAGATCCAGCTTCCTTGCCAGACAATAAAAGAACAGTCGAGGCTACAGTTCTCAGGACAGAAAAGCAACTAGCCAAAGAACCCAAGTGGAAAGCTGCCTACACTGCTCAAGTGCATGACATGGTCAATCGAAGGGCTGCAATGAAATTGTCCAGAGACATGGTCATCAACTGGAACGGGCCAATCTGGTACATGAGTCACCTTACTGCTCCGAACCCTCACTCTGTCACGACCCCAGTGAGACTCGTGTGGAACAGCAGCCAAAAGTTCAGAGGCGTGAGCTTGAACGACCTGCGAGTGAAAGGTCCAGATGTCCTCAACCAGATTCACATTGTCCTACTCAGATTCAGGGGTGGAGTATACGCTGCTCTGGGTGACATAAAAAAGATGTACAATTCCGTTTGGTTGGAAGACCGAGAAGTGCACCTGCATAGATTCCTCTGGTGAGACTCTGAGGACGAGGAGCTGGGGGAATATGCAATCACAAGAGTGAACATCGGAGATTAAACCAGCAGGGTGCATTGCACAGCTAGCAATGAGCGAAACTGCTAACCTCCCTTCTTTCACCCACCTCAAAGAGGAGCGGCAGGTGCTCCAACACAACAGCTACGTTGACGACATTCTCACATCCCACAACAACCTTGACCAGCTGAAATCCGTCACAGCAAATGTGGAGCAGATCCTGAAGGCCGGAGGTTTTGAGCTCAAGCCTTGGGTCTTTTCTGGGCAAAGTGGGAGGAAAGAGTGCAATGACAAGCTGAAGAAGTCCAAGGCAGGAACCATGGTCTTGCCAAACCAAATGTGTGATGATAACAACAGGGCACTTGGCCTGGGCTACATAGTAGAAGAGGACAAGCTCCATGTCATCATTGCAATCAATTTCTCAAAGAGAAAGAAAAAAATGAGACTTGGCCAAGACCTTCTACAAAAGCAAATCAGAGACCAGATGCCAAACCCCCTGACACGAAGAGAACTGCTCAGCCAAGTATCAGGGCTATATGACCCAGTTGGCCTGGTAACTCCTGCTAAGCAGAAGGGAACTATTCTGGTATGAAGGGTGCTCCAAGAGGCAAAGGGCAAAAGGTGTCCAGTCAAAGACACATGGGACATAGCACTCTCAGATCCTCACGGAGGATCCAATTAAGCTCTTCAAGGAGTACGTTCAACTTTGCAAGGTAAAGTTCACTTGGGCACTGACTCTCCCATGATTCACTGAGGAACCCTGGGCAATCACGTTCTCTGATGGAAACGAGCACGCCTATGGAGCAGTGATGTACCTAAGGTGGAACTCAGACTAGGGTACAATCATTAGGCTAGTGGAGTCTAAAGCCAAATTAACTCCCTTGGATCACAAAGGTGATGCTGGCAAAGCAGAGATGTGTGGAGCAGTGTTTGCCTCACGCCTGAGAAAGTACTTTGAGCTGCATAGCTGAAACCAAGTTGGGAGGTGGTACCATTTCGTTGATAGCCAAACAGTCCTTGGTGAAGTACAGCGAGAAAGCTATGGCTATCAAACATTCTTTGCAAATAGGATCAGAGAGATTCAAAACAGCACAGGGATCCAAGACTGGCGGTGGATTCCTGGTCCGCAAAATATTGCTGATGTAATCACCAGAGGAGCCAGCCCTCAAGACCTGGGAGAAGACTCAGAGTGGCAAAATGGGCTAAAGTTTTTGAGTTTGCCAGTGAGTGAGCGGCTGAAGAAATCAGCCAGAGAACTAGCAGCCACTGCCGGGGAAGGCATCAACAAGTTGCAAAAGAAGGCATTTGTTGCTGCTTTGACAAGGGCCAAGGCAAAGAAACAAGAACCAGCACAAAAACAGTACCAGGTCAAAACAGAACAATGGAGACCACCTGCAGCGTCAGCCATCCGAAGCCTTGTGGACATCAAGCAGTTCAGTGTTCTAACTCGACTAGTCAAAACAGTTGCATAGGTCTGGAGAGCAGCAAAAAAGTTCATTGGACAAAATCAAGCCGTGGGCAGTCCAAAGTGGGAGGCAGTTTCTTTGGCAGGAGTCATCTCAGTAAAGGAACGAGAAGATGCTCTAAGAGACATTTTTCTAGCAGCACAAAGAGGGCGCAACCGTCCCAAGCACCACTATAGACAGGCTGGTAGTCTACAAAAACCAAGACTCTGGACTGTTGGTTTGCGGTGGCCGAGTGCAAATCTTCAAAGAAGACCAAGTTGGTGTCCCCATCTTGTCCTATGATGCCTGGGTGTCCACACTGTTAACTCGGGAGGCCTACAATGAGAGTCATGACGGAGTGGCCGGAACCTTGCTCAAGGTGAGAAGAAAGGCATGGGTCATAAGGGGAAGGAAAATTGCCCAAAAAGTTGTTGATGGCTACATGCTCTGCAGGAAGGCAAAAGCACGGAAATGTCAACAAGTAATGGGTGACTCACCGCCAGAAAGAACTGAACCTGCTGCACCATTCCAGTTCACAACGGTGGATCTCTTCGGACCTTACCAGGTAAAAGATGACGTCAAGAAAAGAGTAACACTGAAAGTCTGGGGAGTGGTCTTTTGCTGCAGATACATCCACACAGAGTTGGTAAACACCCTATCAACCGAAGGATTCCTGATGGCCTATCAAAGGTTCACAGCAATCAGGGGACATCCAAGAAAGATCTGGCCAGATCCAGGCACCAATTTCGTTGGAGCAAAACCAGTCTTGGCGGAGCTGTACAGCTTCTTGGACAGCCTGAACGAAGCAGCCCTGCAGCAGACCGTGGCAAAAAATGGAACGGAGTGGATGTGGAAAATCCATCTACACAGAAATGGTGCTGCAGAAGCCGCTGTGCGCATTGTGAAGAGAGCACTCCAGAGTCTTGGGAAGGAGTCTGGGCTCAGTTACAGTGAGTTCCAGACAACTCTTCACATGGCAGCCAACCTTGGCAATGAGCGCCCAATTGACGCCAGGGTACAGAGCTGGGAAGACTGTATTCAGTATGTCACACCCAACACTCTTCTACTCGGTCGAGCTTCTCAAAGCGGGGATTTCAAAACCTTTGACTGTTCCAGCTGCCCCTACAAAAGACTCCGAGCAATGCAGTGAGAGGTGACCAAGTTCTGGAGGTGCTGGAGCCAACTCGCTGGTCCTAATTTGTTTGTCAGGAGCAAGTGGCATACTGCACAGAGAAACGTCACTGTTAGGGACATCGTCTGGTTAAGTGACCAAAATGCACTGAGAGGACATTTCAAACTTGGCAGAGTTGTCAAGACTAATCCAGACAGCAAAGGCATCGTGAGGGACGTCAACGTCAGGATCTTCCCAGGCTACAGTGTTCCTGTGACAAAAGCTCTGAAAGTAAAAACAAGGCATCCAATCGCTGACGGGAAAAAAGACAGGGTCCAAGCCACCATCCTTCACAGGGACGTTAGGCGGCTGGTTGTCTTACTACCTGCTGAGGAACAGATGGAAAGTCAGGTCAACAATATATCGTAAGAACACCGTACTGGGACCACCAAGTTTGCCTTTGAAGCTGGCGATCTCCCCAGTGTTTCCATGGGAAGATCGAGTGGGAGGTGTCAAATCAAACTAGAGTTTCTAGAAAGTATTGGGACCTAGAGGCAAAAGAAAATAAAATTTAAAAGTAATAGCAAGACGGACAGAACCCACTGCCTGAGTGCTGCTTCTGTCCGGAACATTGGGGGGGACCCCGCAGCGTCACAGTGGCAGTCCGGGAGCAGCGTTGGAATCTGCGGTAAGATGCTGAACTTTAAATAACTTGAGAGACTGTTTCATGGAAAAGAGCACTGCTGTCACTGTGTTTGGGTTAGCGCTCGCTTCGCCACGGGGATCATCGCGCGCAGGCGCTTCTGGGAAATGGCGCGAGGTTTCAGAAGAGCTCGGGAACCTTCGGGAGGGGTCGCCTGGTTTGGAAACATAACAGTCTATTAGGGAGCGGAGACTGTGCAGGTCAAATCCATCTACAAAGTCCAGAGAGGCAGCCAGTTTTTTTTTTAACCTAATGGCTAATAGTTGATAGAACTAATGGAACTATCAAACTGCCGCACTTGCGAAAAATAAAAGGAGGAAAAAGGAAAAGTCGTTTGGTCATTGAGGTAGACACATTCAATCTCTTTCAAATGGGGAAGCTGCACATGTTCAAAGAAGAAAAGGAAATCCAATTTGACATTCATCTTTTCCCTTCTTATAGCGTTTTTAGTTGCCTTTTGTTGGATTTTAAAAGCTTCCCAATCATCCAACTTTCCACTCACTTTTGCTACATTATAGGCCCTTTCCTTGGCTTTTATGCAGTCCCTAACTTCTCTTGACAGCCATGGTTGCCTACCCATGCCATCTGAGAATTACTTCTTCTGCATCTATACTGCACCTTGGGAACTATTTCCAGAAACTTCAGCCATCTCTGCTCTACTGTCAAGCCCGCTAGTAACCTCCTCCAATCCACCTGTGCAAGCTCCTCTCTCATATCTCTGTAATTCCCTTTATTCCAATGTGATATTGATACATGTGACTTATGCTTCTCCCTCTCAAATTGTAGTATGAATTCAATCATATCATCGGTGCTTCCTAAGGGTTCCTATCCTCCTCATGGACAGTTACCTTGTTGTGGTGAAGGGGCTTGTGTATCTCAGTGGTGCTATGAGCTATGCCATGTAGAACTGCTCAGGATGGACGGGTCTTGGCAGAGAGGTCAGACAAAATACGGTCCACTGGAGAAGGAAATGGCAACCCACTCCAGTAATCTGCTAAGAAAACCTTAAGGATAAAAGTAACCAGAGATATATGAGAACGACACTGAAAGATGAGCCCTGCAGGTCTGAAGGTGCGCAACATGCTACTGCAGAAGAATGGAGGACAAGTATGAGTAGTACCAGAGCTAATGACATGGTTGGATTAAAGCCAAAAGGACATCCAACTGCTGATATACCTGGAAATGAAAAGATGTTGTAAAGATGGAATCTGGAATAGAAGATCCATGTGGTCAAAAATGAGATGGCAAGACTAAACATTGACATATTGGGAATTAGCGAACTAAAGTGGACTGAAATGGCTCATTTTTCATGAGACAATGACCAGATCTTCTACTGTGGGCAGGAAACCTGCAGAAAGAATGGAATGGCTTTAATTGTCAAAGGATATCAAAATCAGTGATTGGAAACAACCCCAAAAAATGATAGAATGATCGCAATATGGCTTAAAGGCAAGCCTTTCAACATCACAGTGATCCAAGTTTATGCTCCAATCGCAGATGCCAAAGAGGATGAAATTATCCAGTTTTATGAAGAACTGCAGCACCTGCTGGATATGACACCAAAAAAGGATGTTACATTTATCATTGGAGACTGGAATACCAAAATTGGAAATCACAGAACACCTGGAGTAATGGTTAACTTTGGCCTTGGGATACGGAATGAAGTAGGACATCGACTGGTAGAATTTGACCAAATTAACTCTCTGGTTATAGCAAATACTCTCTTCCAACAGCCTGAGAGGCAGCTCTATACATGGACACTGCCAGACAGTCAACACTGAAACTAGGCTGACTTAGAGAGATGGAAGAGCTCTATACAGTCAGCTAAAACATAATCAGGAGCAGGTTGTGGCTCAGACTATGAGCTGCTTGTTGCAGTATTCAGAATGAAACTGAAGAGCATCAGGAAAACCAGTGTACCAGCAAAGTTTGATGCTGATAGAATCCCTCAAGGATATGCCATGGATGTGCAGAACAGATTCAATGGATTACAACTAGTAGAGAGAAAGCCAGAAGAACTATGGATAGAAGAGGTGGCAACAAAAAATATTGCAAACAAAAAGAAGGCCAGGAAAGCAAAATGGCTTTCTGCAGAGGCTCTACAGGTGACTGAGGAGCGAAGAGAAGTGAAGTTCAATGGAGATTGGAACAAATACCTCCAGCTGAATGCAAAGTTCAAGAAGATAGCAAGGAAAGACAAGGAAACTTACTTAAAGGAGTGATGCAAAGAAGCTGAAGAAGCCAACAGAATTGGAAAAACAAGAGATCTATTCAAGATCAGAGAAATCAACTGAACATTTCATGCAAAAATGAGTATAGTGAAAGACAAAGAAGGGAAGGACCTTGCAGAAGCAGAAGACATCAAAAAGGGATGGCAGGAATACACAGAAGAATTGTACAGGAAAGATCCCAGCAGTGAAAACACCTGCAATGACTCCCTCATTGATCTAGATCCGGACATTCTGGAAAGTGAAGTTGAATGGGCGATTGCCAATAATAAGGCTGCAGGATGTGACAGGATTCCAATTGAAATTTAAAACTTTAAAAGGTGATGCTGTAAAAGTGTTGCATGCAATTTTCCAGCAGATCTGGAAAACCCAACCATGGCCTTTAGACTGGAAAAGATCAGTTTATATCCCAATTCCCAAGAAGGGAAATGTAAGGGAATGTTCAAATTACCAAACAATTTGACTAATTTCACATGCTAGCAAGCAAGACTCCAGCGATATATGGAAAGAGAACTGCCAAATGTACAAGCTGGTTTTAGAAGAGTTAAAGGCACCAGAGACCAAGTTGCTAACCTACACTGGATAAAGGAGAATCGAGGGAATACCAGAAAAGTATTTATCTATGTTTTATTGACTACTTTAAAGCCTTTGACAGTGTGGACCATAATAAGCTATGGCAAATCAGATATTGCTTATGACCTTGGGAGATCTTAGAGAGGCAGTTTCCAACAAGAAGGCTTGGAGTGCAGGAATCCATGAGGTCACGATCAGTCGGACTCGACTTAATGACTGAACAACAAGGGTTCCTTTATATTAAGCTCCCTAATAACACCTGGGTTATTACACAACACCCAACCTAAGATAGCCTTTCCCCTAGTGGGCTCAAGCATAACACCTGGGTTATTACACAACACCCAACCTAAGATAGCCTTTCCCCGAGTGGGCTCAAGCATAAGCTGCTCTGAGAAGCCATCTCCTAGGCATTCAATAAATTCTCTCTCTTGGAATCTGACACCTACCTGATTTTCCCAATCCCCTTGCATATTGAAGTCCCCCATTACAATTGTGTCATTACCCTTATTTCATGCCTTTTCCAGTTCCCTTTGCAATCTCAACCCCATATCTTGGTTACTATTTGGAGGCTTATATATTATTTGACCCTTGCAGTTCCTTAACTCTACCTCTTTCTAAAGATGTAATTCTATCTCTTACCAATAGAGCCACACCACTGCCTATGCCTTCCTGCCTGTCTTTTCGATACAAAGTATAGCCTTTGATTTGAAGCTCCCAACTATGGCCTTCTTTCAGCCATGATTCTGTAATGCCTACTACGTCATACCAACCAATCTCTAATTGCACCATGAGTTTTGTCTACCTTATTCCAAATGATACGCACATTTAAATACAGCTCCTTCAGTCCTGCATTCTTCACCCTTTTGAATTTTGCTTGTGTGGTACAATTTAACTCTTTGCTCTGTCTGCATTTGTAGCCAATCATTGGCTTGTCCTTCGTTACATTCATGTTAATCCATCATCTACTTGTAAACCTGACGTCTCATCCTCAGCTCTATCATACTGGTTCCCATACCCCCCCCCCCCCCGCCATATTAGTTTAAACCCCTCCCAAAGCTCTAGTAAACCTGCCCACAAGATTCAAACCTCGGATTCAAGTGCAACTGGCCCCTTTTGTATAGGTCACACTTGCCCCAGAAGAGGACCCTATTATCCAGAAATCTGAATCCCTGCCCCCGCTCCAATTCTTCAGCCATGCATTTATTTGCCACCTCATTCTATTCCCATCCTCACGGCTGCATGGCACAGACAGCAATACTGAGATTACTACCCATGAGGTCCAGTTTCTCATCTTCCTTCCTAATTTCCTGTATTCTTTTTTTCAGGACCTCTTTCCTTTTTCTGCCTATGTTGTTGGTACCAGTACGTACCACAACTTCTGGCTGCTCACCCTCCCTTTTCAGGATATTGTGGACGCGTTCAGAAACATCGCAGACCCTGGCACCTGGGAAGCAAACTACCATCAGTGTTTCTTTTACACGTCCACAGAATCACTTTTCTGTCCCCCTAACTATAGAGTGCCCTATTACTGCTGCCATCCTCTTCAGTTCCCTACCCCTTTGAGCCACTGGGCTACAGTGCCAGAGGCATGGCTGCTGTTGCTCCCACCAGGAATGTGCCCCCCCCCAACAATTGTGTCCAAAATGGAGTACTCTTGTGCACGTCCAGTGAAGTGATTAAGTCCAACCAGGTCGATGTAATTTTGCAGTTGAGGACCCAAGAAACTATTGCAGCATTTCTTTATCTTCTTAGTACTTTTGAGTTACTGTCCTCATGTGCTTTATGATGATTATAATCTCCAAATACCTTCCAAATGTCAGAAAGAATGTTTAAGGCACCAAAGATCTCTATTTTCAACAGTATCTCCCTTGCAAAAGCTATGCAAATCCTCCCAGGTAACCAGCCTCTGATTTATGTACAACCCATACACACAAACAAGTATATGGGAGACCTGCAAGATAGATTTTCTGGCAACTGCGGTTCTGGGGGGCATCTTCTGCTGCCTGGGATCTTGACTTGTCACATTTCCAGGTTACAAAAAAAAGCAGCAGTCAGATCAATCACTTTACAGCACCAGCGATAACCAGTTGGGGTTTGGTTCCAGCTGTTGTCTGTAAGGAGTTGGTACATTTTCCCCATGACTGCGTGGGTTTTCTCTGGGTGCTCCAGCTTCCAAACATGTAAGGTTAGGTTTAATGTTAGTAAGTTGTGGGCATGCCATGTTGTGCTGGAAGGATGGCAACACTTGCAGGCTACCCCAGTCCAATCCTCACTGATTTGATTTGAGGCATACCACGCATTTCACTATATGTTTTGTTTTATGTACATGTGATAAATAAAGCTAATCTTTATCTTTATAAACAGTTCACAGCAATGAAACACTGTGGTAATCTGGGAAGGACCTGTATCAGGAATCTATAGGCTTAATTGGTGGAGAGTCAGTAATCAGAAAACTTTATGAAAAATATTTTAATAACCCTTCTCACAGACTACTGCTTCTTTAGTTTGAAATCTGTATCTTCAACTCATGATCCTGAATAATAATGTTCCATTGTAATGTAATGCCTTAGTACATTTTAAAAGTTCAGTTTGTGAGGCGACAACACCACTGGTGGGATCAGAATTAATTCTCCATCCAGTGGTGTTCATTGGCTTGTCCTTTGGCTTGTCCATCATATTCTTGAATTCTTTCTGATAGATTATTGTGCAGCATTTGGGAATGCTAGAGAGCGATAGAAGGAATCAAGTCGGTGATGTGTGATGAGGAGACAGACTTGCAAGTGGTGGTGGTGCTCTATCTTCTGGAAACCCCAATCCTGTCTTGCTGATTGGCTATTCCAACAAAATATTCCTTCTTTTCCTTTTAATTGTTTTCTTGCATGTAGAGCCATAGATTTATAAGGCAGAGAAATAGGCACCGATGTAATCTGACCATGCTGACATCAAATACTAATCAATACAAATGCCATTTATTAGTACTTGTTCTAAAGCCTTCAATGCCTTGTCAATGAAGATAGGAAATCAAACCACTAACTCCTTGCTGTTATAGTTCAATAAGTTTGTGAATTATAATTTTACAGTGAAACAATATGGATCCAACTTTAAATGGCCTTTATTTAACTTCTTGGCTGCCCTCACAAGATGAATGTTACAATTCTCTGCAAGAGCTTGAGTTCACAATTTAATCTCTCATTGTAAAGCATATACAATTATATATACTGAAATGTGATTTCTGCATCATAGATTCAAAAATTTATTGACACAAAGAAATGATTTGGCCCTTGTTGATATAACAAAATCAATAACACAGTTTGATTTCGATAAAACCCTTGACACAAATAGCACGGATGCATTCAAGAGCAACCTTTATGAAGGAAGAAGGAAACAGGAATATAGATTAGCTGATTCAGATTGAAGATATTATTGTAGGGGCATAAACAATGGTACAGCCCAAAAAACAGAAAATTCTGGAAGCACTCAGCAGGTCAAGCAACATCAGTTCAGGGTGAAACAGAGCTGATGTTTCAAATTTTTATCAGAATGGAAATGCGAGAAAAATAAACATGCTTTTTTTTCCTAAAACGTTCACACATTTTTAGTTCTAATAATGGGTTGTTGACCTGAAACATTAATGCTGTTTCTCTTCCCAGTGTTGCTGTGTGATCTTCTGAGTGCTTCCAGCATTTATTGATATTTTGGATTTCTAACATCTGAAGCTTTCTGCTTTGGTGGGCACAGTCCAATTGGGGCAAATACTGGGGCTGCACGTTAAATGTATCAATAAAAGTGGAATTCTGTAAGGTCTCAATTTTGTAGCATAATCTTTACAAACAGGAAGTGAATTTAGAATATCTTGGAAGTAAAAGAAATGTTCCAAGGAAGTTTGGAATAAGACTATGTAAAGCAGAATCATTGAACTTGATAACAAACTGAATCTGAAAATGTACATATAAAGCAACTTTTGGCAAAATAAATTGCAAACAATATTCTGCTTTAATTGTTTGTTACTGCCCCAATACATTGGAAATTACATTCCTGTACAATTCAATGCATACATTACTTGAATTGTAGTTTTGGCAAGCAGGCAGTTAATCTCAGAAATCAGCCTAAATTAACAGATCTTTAATTCCTTTGGTTGAGGTGCACAATTTGAGGTCACACATTTCAAAAACCTTCTCAGTGCTTTCCTCTCATTTGGATCTGAATTTTGCAGTTCTCTGTTTAGTGATTCAATATCCACAGACCTAAGGAATGAAGCAAGGCCTTCATTGACATTTCCATAGTACTCTTGATAAGTGGTTGGGTTTTTCCTGGTCTCCTGAGTTTTAATGTGAGCGTATGTCACAGCTGGAACTATTCCTTTCGGTGGAATACCTCTTGTAGCATTGCTACCATAACGGGAAGTATCAACCAAGAGGTCCTTGTTTAAGAAAGGTGATCGATATTGATCACGGAATTCTGTGATGAGTGGATGAGGGATTTTTTTCTCTGGTTTAACTGGTCTAGGAAGAGTAGGTTTTAGTACTTGCTGTTTATTCCCTGCTGAAAACTTGCACTGATATTCAGTGCTGAAATCTCCTCCGAGTATTTCACATATTTCCTTTTCAGTTAGGCGTCTGTCCCAGTACATTATAGGGTCAGGCACCTTTTTGATCTCTTTTCGATTTATATGATGTGACATGAATATTTCATCAGGGTGAGGTATATTCCTTTTCTGTTCATACCAAGCTCTCCTGCGGAAAGATTCTAATTTCACACGGTTTGGAAAACCATAATCCTGACGATAGATAGATTCAAATGGATTAAAAGGGGCCGTGACTACTGGACAATCTGGTTTCTCCTTCAGCCCAGTCATCCTTTGGCTTCCTCTATTATTTTTCTTGATGTGTTGCATTGCCTTTACACAGCCTCCCTTTCTAACATTCTACATCGATTCCAGAAGGCATCTTAAGGTTTATTGTTAACTTTATTTCTCAGATCGCTTCTTGTAGATCTGGAGAAGCTTCCCAGTAATGATTGTTGCCTTTTAAGGCACTGTTTTAAGTATCTGGGTTGTGCATTGAACAAAGTGATTGTGACTTCACAACAATGGAGTTATGTCACACCCGTGGTATGTAATGATTAACTGCTACAATAGGACCATATGTTCTGAAAAAACATTTAAAAGCTCAAATTGCTTTCTTTTGATAAAATTTTTGAGCAATAGTTGTAATTTTACCCATGTGAGACTATGATCCCTAACATTAAGTAGAGAGATTTATGTTATAAATCAACAGCCAATTTGCAAAATATATTTTATATTCAGAGCTGCTCTTTAAATAAAACTAGCAAAAATATAATTTCTGGCTTTGATTATTTGGAACCAAAGAAAAAGAAATTCCTTTATTATGTTATTCATTTCTTGACAATAATTGTGCCAAAATCAAACTGTATTTAACACGCTTATATCCTTCAAAATTGGATCAATTCACACCTTTTTCATTCACATTAGATTGCATCAGCAATCATTTCCAGGCCAATCAGCAATCATTAGGAAAATAGCCCAGACACTCTTTGCCTCAGATCAGGGGTTTCCAACCTTGGGCCCCTTGCTTAATGGTATTGGTTCATGACATAAACAAGGATGGAAACCCTTGGCCTAGATGCTTTTTTCATGTCAGCTGTGCACCTTTGGCAAGTAATGAACCTGATCTTCATTTCCATACATAGCAGCATAAATTGGAATTTCTGGGTGAAATCTACGATCATCCTAATTACATCTTCTTTGCAAATAGTCATAGTTGATTCTCTAATGTCTCACATTTTGCTGCTCACAAATGCATCACACTGGTTACCCAGGCAAACTACATGCAGAAGGATGATTTCATCTGCCGTATTTCAATGAAGAGTATGTGGCACCTGGGACAGTGATATTGACCATATTACTGGCTTCTCACAAGAGCACATAAAGACTTTCCTGAACAATCTGGACCTTAATGTTTGAATCATCAAACAATATTTCTGATGGTGAATATCATGGTTCTTAGGGAAAAAAATCATAATTTGATTGCTGAAATACCACATATTCTCCAATGATCAATACAGTCAGTTAGATCCAAGGGGAAAAGCTGTACAATCTACATCAGTACCTTTCACACAACTGCTACAATTTGAGCCACATAAATAGAATAGCTATAGAAAATGAAATTTGGACCCATGAAGATGAGACACCAATACCTGCTTCAGTCTGAAGCACTCTATGCTCCAATCAGAAAATTAATTTCATACCTGTATTCTGTAAGTTGCACACTCTAGCCATCCACAAATAGCAGCAGGTGCCACAAGAAAATCAAGTAGTCCTGATAATTTCCAAGGAGCCTAATAACTTTTAAGAAAGCTTCTCATTTTTTGGTTAGGCCCTATAAAATTTTTGTTTACTCTCTCATGTGAATGTAAAGGATCACAGCAGAATTTCAAGTAAGCATAGATGTTAATCCTGGTCCCCACCATTTCTCTCTCAACCATCATGAAAACAGATGATCATTACTGATGGAAGCTGATTGTGAGAGTTTGGTGTGCATAAATTGGCTGGCCTAGTTCCTACTTTATCACATATACAAAACACTTCATTTGTTGTGAAGTTCTTGAAAAGGATCTAGAGGGTTTTGTACAAATGCAACTTTTTACTCATAAACCAACTTTTGACGAGATCTTCCCAGACTGTCTACATTTTGCACTTTATTGATTCTAGCAGCTTTGAAAAAATAAGTTCACAATCAGCCTGATGAGCTTTTCTTGGCCTGATTATATCTCCTTGAAATCAGGATAGCTTGTTTCCACTCTGATTTTGTAGGTATTTAAGTGACAGATAAAGTCAGTTTTAGAACTACAGACTCTTCCACAGATGGGGCAAGCAGAGCCTGATGTGATGGACAGGTTGGTGTTTGGTGAAGTGTGATTCTTCTACCGTTTGTGCATATCTTCTGCATGCTTCTGATGGATGGACTCAAAGTTGTAAAAACCATTCTGAATATTCTTTTTTTCCATTTTGAACTGACATAGGCCAGGGATTCCCAAGAATCAGTGCGGACATTATCCTTGCTTTATTATTTAGTATTAAAATAACATGCATGAGTGAATGCTAAATATCTGAAATCTACTTTGTTCATATACATAATGTGTATGACAGCCTCATAATGTTATCAAAAACCACTGTGGCATCATTACAATTATTATGATATCATAATTGAAGATCATCAACTGCTGGCAATGATCTCATGGAGTAGGATTAATGGTTCTTTTATTTTTCGAGTGATTTCTGCTGAAAAGTAAGCCAATCTGCTTGTGAGGAGAAATTCAGATTTTCTGAAATTTCCCATACTTAATAGCAACATTATACCGAAGACCAGGTTCATTCCTGACCTTGGATGCTCTCTGCACAAAGTTTGCACATCTTCCCTGTGAGCACCTGGGTTTCTAGTGGAGAGTACTCTCTCCACTACAGTTTTCAGTATATCAGCAACTTCATTGGTGTACATCCTGCACTTCATATGGAACCCAAAATTTCTACCCTGCTCTCACCTCAATATGACCCATCTCTAAGTCTTCCCTTTCTGCATCCCTGTCTCCATCTCAGGGACAGGCTAGTCATTAATATCCACTGCAAACCCACAACTATATGATCATAACTCCTCCCACCCTGCACCCTATAAGGCTTTCTTTCCATTCTCCCAGTTCTTCTGTCACTATAAAACAATACTTTGATTGATTAGACTTTCTATGGGAGCTTCAGAAATGAATGTTGTGTTCTTGAACCATGGCTTGCCCTCTACCCCATGGCCAGAATAGAGTGCCCTAGTCCTTATTGCCCAATAATAATGTTCACATTTTTATTGCAGCTTCCACCCTATCTGCCTCTGCAAGCGTTAATAATCCTTTGCAATTTCTATCAGCTCCAACAAGATCCTATCACCTACTCTAATCCCTCTGCACCTGTGGCCATGTGCTAGGCAGAGCTCTAATACCGTCCACAAATTTGCAGACGAAACCACTGTTGTTGGCTGAATCACGGGTTCTGAATCACTGAATTCTTTTTTTCTTAATATTTGGCAGTTTGTTAGTTTTTGCACATTGGTTGTTTGTCTATCCTGTCTGGTGTGATCTTTCACTGATTCTATTATGTTTCTTGGATTTACAGAATATGCCCATAAGAAAATGAATCTCAGTATTGTATATGGTGACGTATATGTATAATAAATTTATTTTAAACTTTGAATATCAATAAAACTAAGGAACTAATGTTGACATCAGAAATGGGAAGCTGAGAGATCATGTTACATTCTCATTGGTGGTTCAGAGGTAGTGAGAGTGAACAGCTACAAATTCTGATGACTTTTCCTGAGCCCACCACATCATGAAGGTATGCTAGCACCTCTTCTTTCTTACCGGCTTAAGGAAATTTGCCATTCACCAAATACACTAACAAACTTCTACAGATGGACTGTTTAAAGTATTCTGGTTAGTGCTTCATGTTGACACAAGAGAGAAAAGTATCCTGGCTGGTTGGTTGCATCATTGTGGCAATTCCAATGCATAGGAAAGCAAGAGGTGGCAGAGAGTTGTGGACAGAGCCCGGTCAGTCATGACACAGACCTCTCCAAAACTGAGGTGCTGACTCAAGGTCGCATCTATTTTCAAGGATGCCCACATCTCACTGGTACTGTCAGGCAGGAGGTACAGAAGCCGCACCACCAGGTTTAAGAACAGATGCTTTCTTATAACCATCAGGTCTTTGAATCAATCTGCACAACCCAATTGGTACCACGGCAATGGAACACTAGGGACCACCTCTTACAGTTCACAGACCAGTCCTTGATTGTGTCCTTTTATTCCTAATGCCTTGTTTTTGCAGTCTTTTTTCTCTCTCTTCATCATCTTGTATAATTTATTTCCTGTGCGTTGTCTGTACCAACATGCCTAGGATACTGCTGCAAGCAAGTTTTCATTGTACCTGTACCTCACCACACTTGTGCTCTTAACCAACAGAGGACTTGGGAATTTATTTATTCTGGTAAATTATCAATATTTATGGCCTTGCACTGTACTGATGCATCAAAACAACAATCTCATGTTTTAATGATAAAAATCTAGTTCTCATTCTGGTTTGAGCCATATTTCCCTTGCCATTCAACATTTTGAAGGATTGCTTCATTTGTGACTCACTGGTGATTCACCTTTCATTCCATCTAGCCACTCTCTGTACTACAGCACCTTCCCATACAAATTCAAGAAATGAAATATCTGTCCTTTAACCTCTTCCCTTCCCACCATTTAGGGACCCAGCACTTCTTCCAGGTGAAGCAATGATTCACTTGCTCTACTTCCAGCTGAGTGAAATAGTGTTCACAAAATGGTCGTCTTTACAATGGAGAAACCAGGGGTAGATTGGGTAATGGTTTTATGAATTACCTGTATTCTGTCCACAGGGATAGCCCTAGCTTCCTACTCCGTGCCACTTTGATTCACCATCTTACTTTCCCTCTGACCTATCTGTTTCCTCTTATACTGTTTGAGGAACCACACCTATTCTTCCATCTGGACATGTTGCAGCCTCCAAAGTTCAAAACGGAACTCTCTAATTTTATGTACCTTGCCCTTTCTTTCTATCTTTATCAGAACCAGCTCTTTCTGTCAGTCGTCTATCTGCAATTTCTTTTTGGTTCAGATTTTTTTTTGCCCCACTATCAGCAATACATAATACAAAGTAGTGTAATGTACTTCTGCTATTTTGGATTTGGCTCACCCTCTTCAAGAGAAACCATGTTCTACCATTTACTCCCCACCTTCTATACTACTGAGAACTAACTTGCTTTTGTTTTCTCTATGCCAGTATTGATCTAAGGCCTCAAATCTGAAATATTTACATTGTCCACAGTTGCTGCCTGACCTGCTGAATATTTTCTGTTTTTATCACATTTTCTTTTTAAATTCCTAATGCTGTTTTTGAGAGACTGATATACCCAAATTAATTGTTTCCTATGATGCAATAATAACATCAAAATTGTACTCTACTGATTGTAATGTATTTAGCGACTGGCTGCTGCTTAGCTGTAAATCTTTTACAAATAACTTGTGTGCACTACAATTAAATACCAAATTGCTGTCTTTTGTGACAAAATGATTGATGTAGTAAGGAGAGTTTTTTTCCTTTGTTCTGATCATTATTGAATTTCACTTCTTATGTGTACAGCAATTTGCTAATTCTTCACTGCCATCATGGTCAAATTTTATCCTGTTTTTAATCAAAGTTGTAATTGATTACATTTACCAGAAATTCCAGTTCTATTCTGTTGCATCTAAATCAGCTCTGCTGATTCACACTGGAAAATTACACTTAAAAATGACTTTAATCTTAATTTTGTGACAAATTAAACACTACTAGTCTTGTTTTATTTATTAACTTCTCATCTTTACTGTTCAGCACCTTGTTCTTAATTACATATTAAAATACCATGATTCCTATCAATGCACTGTCTTTTGATCATTTTTGTCATTACATATAGCACCTTAAAGCAGAAAATCGTTTCCTATGTATTGCCTTGAGGGTCTTCTAAGTTTCCACCTATAACATCAGAAAAGCCTTCTTGAATCATCTTCGGTGACTCCGTGAAGGTATCTTTCAATTTCTTCCAGTTTCATGGGCTTTACGATGATGCAAGGGTTGAAATTGCTTTCACTATCTTGACATATGGCCAATAGTTTGTCACCAGTTTTGTTTTCTCTGTGGAAATTTTTCACTGTGTGATCTTTACGATATGGACATCCGCAGGCTGAAGAACCCTCACCAAATTCTTCTTTGAACTTTGGTATGTGGCATGTATCTTGGTACTGACTAAGAGGTACAGTGAATTCAGGAAGGATTGGTTTTTTGTTGTAATATTTTGTTGTTTCCCAATTTTCTTTCTGGATTGTGCCCTGAAACAATGTTTTAATCATTTTTGACACCAATTTGTCACAGTATGGATTTGCCCAGGAAGTATGGAAATTGCAGGTATGTTCAGTTTCTTCATCAAACTCATCATTAATATCTGGTTTCCAGAATAATCGGTATTTATCACAGTTAATTGGCATTAGGTTTGAATATGGTTCCCAGCACATCAACATGGGCCTGCATGGATATGCACAATCTTTTATAAGCCTTGGATGGTCCTTCTTGTGAAAACTGTAACTTGGTCCAGTAGCTTCACCACGTCCTTCATGCCTGTGCATCTCAGAAAACTGATTCTCCATTGTTCTTTCAAAAAGTGATCAAGTAAACTTAGGGCGTCCTTTATCTTACTCACCCCTTCCAAATGTTATTTGAGTTTTTCAATTGCCTTGATACATTTTAGTTGCTGTTCTTCTAACACTTGCATTTTATAATGGATTGGATAAGAAACGTGAAATTTTAATAAGTTCACAGTGCAACTTAAACTGTAATAATTTTTCCAAGTTTGTACAGTTTCTATATTATATGACCTAGCTGTGTAATGTATTGTGCCTTGTGACATCACGTCGATTTTACACATCACAACACTTAGCTTTCTGCCTTATTAGTAGGACTGAGACCAAATTTAAATTTTGTTTTGGATTAAACACACATAGAAAACTCTCATTTTTGCTTTTAAGTTTGAGATGGAATGATAAAGGCCACAAAACAATTAATACATATACATGACAGATAAATAGATAACAGAAAAAAAGAGTATAAATAATTTACTTTTTTATAATAATATACAACTGGGTGTGAGATACCGCCACTTCCTGTTAGATAGCCAGATTGAATAATGTTTGATAATATTTTTTGTGAATTTTAAATCACAAGGAACATTTAGAAATAGAAATAAACATTGATAGAGCAATGTATAAAACAAGAAGAAGAAGAAACTGAGCCAGAAACTGTGGAACTAAAACAAGAAATTAAACAAGGAGGTAAGAAAAAGTGGCACAAATATACCAATTAACACTAATCTCACTAGTTTTGATTTGATAACCATCAGCTATAACTTGATCACCTTTTGGATAATTTAAGAAATTCACAACAAAAATGCAAAAGCACTCATTGCTGGTGGAATTGTTTGTGTGGGCCTGCAGGGAGATGCACAATCTTTAATAAACTTTACATGGTCCTTCTTACTAAGGTTATAACATAATCCAATTGCTTCACCACTTCCCTGATTCCTGTGTATCTCAGAAATCTGATTCTCTATTGCTTTTTCAAGAAGTGACCAGGTAACCTTAGGGTTTCTCCACTCATACTGGGTTATCAATATATTCATAGAAAAGTACTGCATAGAAACAAGCCCTTCAGAATAAAGTCCTAACTGATTCAATCTTTCCATATAACTCAGACCCAGCAACATCCTTGTAAAGTTCCTCTGTACTCTTTCAACCTTAAACTCTTCTCTGGCTTCCAGCCGAGTAAAGGTACTAATTTTAACCAACGTCTTGATGACAAACTTTGCCATCTTCATCAGGGATCATGTTTGGACATGTCTAATCCAGTGGTATATATACCCTGTTGTTCATCCCTGCAGATTGGTTAGTCTTCATCCAATCAGGTTTTCACTGTCCCATCTTGTTTACAATCGAATTCCAGTTCTTACTTAGAGTAAGATCTTCTTCTTTGTTAAAATTCTTTTCCTCTAGTTTTATTTCAATGGCTTCCTTCACCAGATGATTCCAGAAGCCATTGGCACAGTGCAGTGGTTTTGAGCCATCAAAGTCAATCCCATAGCCATTGCGAATGCAATATTCTGCTACCGCCGATTTCTCTGGGTAACCCAAATGGACACATCTCCTGAGCTTCTTGATGCTGGTTTCCACTGTGCATCCCTTCTGGCCATACACGCTGCTCCACTTTCACAGGGACTCCTGTAAACACCAGCTGTCCTGAGTCCCAGTAGAAAGAACCGTTCTACATTGGGATGCGTGACGGTTTCTGAAAGGATTCCCAGGATCTTGAAGAAATACTGGATTAATACCATCCACAAAGCCATAAAGAAGTTGGCCCAGATCCCATTGCAAGCCATGATAGTCTTCTTCACTGTCCACTACACCACCAATCTTGGTGTCACCCACAAATTTGTTGATCCAGTTAACCACATTATCATCCAGATCATTGATATAGATGACAAACAACAATGGATTCAGCAGCGATCCCTGTGGCACTCCATTTGTCATAGGCCTCCAGTCAATAAAACAACTACCTACTAGCACTTTCTGGTCTCTCCCACAAAGCCAATGTCTAATCCAGTTTATTACCTCATCTTGAATGCTGAGCGACTGAACCTTCATGGGACCAACCTCCCATACCGGACTCCCTCTAAAAACTCCGTAAAATTGGCAACCTACCATGCACAAAGCTATGCTGACTTATCCTTAATCAGTCCCTGTCTATCCAAATACTTATATACCTGGTTCCTTAACTTTCCCACTACTGATATCAGATTCACTGGCCTATAATTTCCAGGTTTATTTTTAGAGCCTTTCTCAAACAGTAGAACAACATTGGCTATCCTTCAATCCTCTGATATCTCATCTGTCGCTAAGAATAATTTAATTATCCTTGCTAGGTTCCACGGCAATTTCTGCACTTGCATCCCATGGGGTCTGAGGAAACATTTTGTCAAGCCCTAGAGATTTATCCACCTTAATTTGCCTTAAGCATGCAAACATCTCCTCCTCTGTAATCTGTATAGAGTCCATGAAATTGATGCCGTTTTGCCTTACTTCTTCAGATTACGTCCATCTCCTCAGTAAATACTGATGCAAAAAAATGCATTTAAGCTCTCCCCCCATCTCAAGCGCACATAATTAGATAAATTTGTAATTTGACTTCTTAACGGATCCTGTTGCAGATAATCTTGTTGTTCTTCTTTCATTCTTTTCCATTTTTGCTCTTCTCTCCTACTCTTCTTTATCTAATTTCCTCTTGCCAAGAAGTATCTACCACTCTCTGTGAAAATAAAACTGCCTTGCACATATCCTTTCAACTTCCCCCCTCTCACCTTAAAGCTATGCCCTTTAGTATTCATTATTTCCAGCCTGAGGGAAAAAAATCTAACTCTCCTCCCTATGTAGAACATAAAATGTAGAATAGTACAGCACAGTACAGGCCCTTCAGCCCACAATGTTGTGCCGACCCTTAAACCCTGCCTCCCATATAATGCCACACCTTAAATTCCTCCATATACCTGTCTAGTAGTCTCTTAAATTTCACTAGTGTATCTGCCTCCACGACTGACACAGGCAGTGCATTCCATGCACCAACCACTCTCTGAGTAAAAAACCTTCCTCTAATATCCCCCTTGAACTTCCCACTCCTTAACTTAAAGCCATGTCCTCTTATATTGAGCAGTGGTGCCCTGGGGAAGAGGAGCTGGCTGTCCACTCTATCTATTCCTCTTAGTATCTTGTATACCTCTATCATGTCTCCTCTCATCCTCCTTCTCTCCAAAGAGTAAAGCCCTAGCTCCCTTAATCTCTGTTCATAATCCATACTCTCTAAACCAGGCAGCATCCTGGTAAATCTCCTCTGTATGCTTTCCAATGCTTCCACATCCTTCCTATAGTGAGGCGACCAGAACTGGACACAGTACTCCAAGTGTGGTCTAACCAGAGTTTTATAGAGCTGCATCATTACTTCGCGACTCTTAAACTCTATCCCTCGACTTATGAAAGCTAACACCCCATAAGCTTTCTTAACTACCCTATCTACCTGTGAGGCAATTTTCAGGGATCTGTGGACATGTACCCCCAGATCCCTCCGCTCCTGCACATTACCAAGTATCCTGCCATTTACTTTGTACTCTGCCTTGGATTTTGTTCTGCCAAAGTGTACCAACTCACAGTTGTCCAGGTTGAACCCAATCTACCACTTCTCAGCCCACTTCTGCATCCTATCAATGTCTCTCTGCAATCTTCGACAATCCTCTACACTATCTACAACACCACCAACCTTTGTGTCATCTGCAAACTTGCCAACCCACCCTTCTACCCCCAAATCCAGGTCATTAATAAAAATCACGAAAAGTAGAGGTCCCAGAACCGATCCTTGTGGGACACCACTAGTTACAACCCTCCAATCCGAATGTACTCCCTCCAACACGACCCTCTGCTTTCTGCAGGCAAGCCAATTCTGAATCCGCCTGGCCAAACTTCCCTGGATCCCATGCCTTCTGACTTTCTGAATAAGCCTTCCATGTGGAACCTTGTCAAATGCCTTACTAAAATCCATGTAGATCACATCCACTGCACTACCCTCATCTATATGCCTGGTCACCTCCTCAGAGAACTCTATCAGGCTTTTTAGACATGATCTGCCCTTCACAAAGCCATGCTGACTGTCCCTGATCAGACCATGATTCTCTAAATGCCCATAGATCCTATCTCTAAGAATCTTTTCCCAAGAGCTTTCCCACCACAGATGTAAGGCTCACTGGTCTATAATTACTCGGACTATCCCTACTACCTTTTTTGAACAAGGGGACAACATTTGCCTCCGTCCAATCCTCCGGTACCATTCCCGTGGACAACGAGGACATAAAGATCCTAGTCAGAGGTTCAGCAATCTCTTCCCTCGCCTCATGGAGCAGCCTGGGGAATATTCCATCAGGCCCCGGGGACTTATCCGTCGTAATATATTTTAACAACTCCAACACCTCCTCTCCATTAATATCAACATGCTCCAGAACATCAACCTCACTCATATTGTCCTCACCGTCATCAAGTTCCCTCTCATTGGTGAATACCGAAGAGAATATTCATTGAGGACCTCGTTCACTTTCATAGCCTCCAGGCATATCTTCCCACCTTTATCTCTAATCGGTCCTACCTTCACTCCTGTTGTCCTTTTGTTTTTCACATAATTGAAGAATGTCTTGGGGTTTTCCTTTACCCTACTCGCCAAGGGCTTCTCATGCCCCCTTCTTGCTCTCCTCAGCCCCTTCTTAAGCTCCTTTCTTGCTACCCTATATTCCTCAATAGACCCATCTGATCCTTGCTTCCTAAACCTCATGTATGCTGCCTTCTTCCACCTGACTAGATTTTTCACCTCACTTGTCACCCATGGTTCCTTCACCCTACCATTCTTTATCTTCCTCACCAGGACAAATTTATCCCTAACATCCTGCGAGAGATCCCTAAACATCGATCACACGTCCATAGTACATTTCCCTGCAGAAACATCATCCCAATTCACACCCGCAAGTTCTAGCCTTATAGCCTCATAATTTGCCTTTACTCAATTAAAAATTTTCCTGTCCTCTCTGATTCTATCCTTTTCCATGATAATGTTAAAGGCCAGGGTGCGGTGGTCACTGTCCCCCAGATGCTCACCCACTGACAGATCTGTGACCTGACCCAGTTCGTTACCTAATACTAGATCTAGTATGACATTCCCCTAGTCGGCCCATCAACATACTATGACAGGAATCCGTCCTGGACACACTTAACAAACTCTGCCCCGTCTAAACCACTGGAACTAATCAGGTGCCAATCAATATTAGGGAAGTTAAAGTCACCCACGATAACAACCCTGTTATTTTTGCACCTTTCCAAAATCTGCCTCCCAATCTGCTCCTTGGTATCTCTGTTGCTACGAGGGGGCCTATAGAATACTCCCAATAGAGTAACTGCTTCCTTCCTGTTCCTGACTTCCACCCATACTGACTCGAGGATCCCGCAACATTACCCACCCTTTCTGTAGCTGTAATAGTATCCCTGACCAGTAATGCCACCCCTCCTCCCTTCCCCCCCCCCCCCCCATCCCTTTTAAAGCACTGAAATCCAGGAATATTGAGAATCTATTCCTGCCCTGGTGCCAGCCAAGTCTCTGTAATGGCCACTACATCATAATTCCATGCATGTATTCAAGCTCTCAGTTCATCACCTTTGTTCCTGATGCTTCTTGCACAGAAGTACATGCACTTTAGCCCTTCTACCTTACTACCTTTACACCCTTTATTCTGCTTCTTTCCTCAAAGCTTCTTTATATGTTAGATCTGGCTTTACTCCATGCACTATACTTGCAGTTCTCACATGACCTTTATCCTCTTCCACCTCACTATCTGCTCTAACACTCTGGTTCTCCCCCCGCCCCCCCCCCACCCCCGGAGCAGCACTAGCAAACCTTACCACAAGGATGTTAGTCCCCCTCCAGTTCAGGTGCAACCCATCCCATAGGAACAGGTCCCACCTTCCCTGGAACAAGGGCCGATTGTCCAGAAACATGAAGCCCTCCCTCCTGCACCAACTCCTTAACCACGCATTTAGCTGCATTATCTTCTTAATTCTAGCCTCACTAGCACGTGGCACAGGTAGCAGTCCTGAGATTGCAACCCTGGAGGTCCTGTCCTTCAAATTTTGCACCTAATTCCCTAAACTCTCTTTGCAGGACCTCCTCCTTCTTCCTATCCATGTCATTGGTCCATGACATCTGGCTGCTCACCCTCCCTCTTGAGAATACTGAGAACTCGATCCAAGATATCGTGGACTCTGGCACCAGGGACGCAACAGACCAAAAGGGTTTCTCGATCTCTCCCACAGAACCTCTTATTTGTCCCCCAATTAAATCCCTTATCACTACTGATCTCCTCTTTTCCCTCCTTCCCTTCTGAGCTGAGGGCCCAGTCTCGTTGCCAGAGACGCAACCACTGCAACTTGTTCCTGGTCGGTCGTCCCCACCAACAGTATCCAAAACGGTATACTTATTATTGATAGGAACAGCCACAGGGGTGCTCTGCTCATTCTGTCTATTCTCCTTCCCTCTCCTGACAGTCACCCAGCTACCTGTCTCCTGAATTTTAGGGGTGACCATCTCCCTGAAACTCCTGTCTATTTCTGCCTCTGCCTGACGAATGATCCAAAGTTCATCAGGCTCCAGCTCCAGTTCCCTAACTCGGTTTGTCAGGAGCTGCGGCTGGATGCACCTTTTACAGGTGTAGTCATCAGGGACAATTGTGCTCGCCCTGACTTTCCACATACTGCAAACGGAGCATTTGACTGTCCTAACTGCTGCCTCCATTACCTACTTCTAAGTTAATTAGATTAATTAAAGGAGCTTACCCGGCCTTACCTCACTGGGAGCAAGCTCGTCCTCAGCCTCTGCTCACTGAAGCCTCTCGAGCCAAAGCATTCCTACTCTTTCTCCCACTACTCTGTCACCCGCTCTGTTAATCTCATAATTTTATAAGCTTTTATCCGGTTGTCTCTCAGCCTCTTACACTCTAGAGAAAACAATCCAAGTTTTTGCAACCGCTGCTTATCACTAATACTCTAATCCAGGCAGCATCCTGGTGAAACTACTCTGTATCCTCTCAAAAGCAACCCTCCCCCCATCCTTCCTGTAATATTGCAACCAAAAATGGTTGCAGTGCTGTAGATGGGACCCAACCAAAGTTTTATACTGAAGCAACATAACTTCCTGACTCATTTACTCAGTACAATGATTGATCAAGGAAAGCATGCCATATGCTTTCATTCCCAACCTATCTCCTTGTGTTTCAGGAAGCTAAGGGCTTTGATGCCATATTCCCTACTTATATCAATGCTACTGACATCTTACAACATACTGTGCTCTTTCTACTTATATTTGACCTCCCCAAGAGCAATAACTCAATAACTCACTCTTGTCCTTATTAAGCTCCATCTGCCATTACTCTGGCCACACTTACAACTGATCTATAATCTTTTGGCAACCTTCCTTACTATTCACAACTCCACCAATTTTTGTGTTGATTGCAAACTTATTAATCCATATTTTCATCCAAATGATTTAGATCCATCAGAAACAAGTGCCCTAGCATTGATCTCCATGGAACACATCACTGGTTACAGAACTCCAGTCAGAGAAACACCCCTCTGCCACTACTCTCTGTCTTCTATATCCAAATCAATTTTGACTCCAATTTACTAAGTCTCTGTAGATCACAAGTGTCCTAATCTTCTTGGTTAGCCTGCCATGAGGGAACTTCTCAAATGTGTTACTAAAATCCACTGTCCTACACTTCTGTTACCTCCTCAAAATAGTTAATCAAGTTTTTAAAGGCATGACCTCCCATACACACTGACACCTTTGTCCTACACATGCCCAAATGTTTCCAAATTAAAGTAAATCCTAACCCTATGAATCCTCACCAATAGGTTCCCTACTACTGATGTAAGGAGCAGTGGCTTCTGTGCTGATCACTGGGATCTCACCTATGGCTAAAGTGGATACAATGATTGCTGTCACGGCCTCAGGAATCTCCTCTCTTATCCTCTTACCTCTCTCAATAACCTGAGGTAGGTCCATCAAATTCTAGGGATTTGTTCACCTTAATATTCTTCAAATAACAAAACACCCCTACCTCTCTGATATGAACATGTCCTAGAATATTAGCATACCCCTCTATGATGTCACTGTACTGCAAGTTCTTCTCCCTGGTGAATACCAACACAACCTACTCATTTTGTACCTCACCCACTTCTGATAACTACAGGCATATACTTTCCTTTCTTTGTCCTTGAGTAGTCCTACCTTCTCCCTAACTACCTTCATTTTTAATGTATACATAAAATGCACATTCCTCCAATCTGGACTATTACCAAAATGTAATAGTCAAGGAAGAAATTATATCAAAATAAGCAAACAGATATCTCAGGGTTTTCATTCTTTTGATGATTTTTAAAATCTTTCTCATAAACCTTAGCAATTTTAATTATCCAATAACTATTTTCATGCTGCCCATTGGAGGGAACAGGACAGGAAAAGTGGTTAAAATTACTGCATGACTAATTGTATTTCCACCATTCTAACTGCCACTAAAGGAGTAAGGAGAACATATTAAAATGGGAAACCTGATACATAAATGGAAACTCAATACCATTTTAACATGCTGTAACAAAATTCCTACCTGATCCTGAAATTATCAGTTAATTCATATGGGATAGGTCTATCAAAGCTATTGAAGCAATACTGGACAAGATCATTAAGCTCATCTGTAATCTACATATGGGAAGATAATCATGTAAATGTTTAGTACATTGCCAATGAATGTGTAACACCCTGGGAAAGGTTTCACTGCTAATGGAATGGTCTTTCTGTAGCAGCAGTGTTTGGGTTATGGTTAGAGATAATGGGTGCTTTGGAATGTGAGCCATCCAACAAGGGGAGTGTGTTTTCGTGTTGTGTGCCTGACACCAAGGTTACTTGGGTCTTTTGTTCAGCGAAGGATGGAGAGAGAAGATGCCAGAAAGGAGTGGGCTTGGAGTTGATGAAGCCTGGAGAAATCGATGGAGGACCAGTGGAAGGGAAACCATGAGCTTCAACTTGTGCACATTATGCTGTTTCATTAAAATGGGCCCTTTTTGTTTTTCTTTACTAACCCTTTAATCAAATGAATTATAATAAAGCTAAATTGTTTAATTGCATATGGTGTACCGTCTGTTATTTCATGGTACTGATTTGTTACAGGGGAACAAATCATACAGCATCCACACAAACAGGAGGTTTTGCATATCAAATTTCACGATTATCTTCATGAGACTTATACCGCCAACTGAACCTGAGGGTTACAAATATTTAACCAAATTCTACTCTGAGATTTGACTTCCAGTCAGAAAAAATGCCATATGCTTCATCACAGAACACTAAAAATAACAAGTTTTCCAGGAAAAACATATTCCTAATGAAACAGAAATCTGTAATATCCACAGCCTAATATATTTTAGTTTGAGATTTTTCTGACTTTCTATCTATTTCTCTCACATCTGTTCACATAACTCTTAGAAATTACAAATTGCTAAAATCCATTTTAAAGTTAAGCATCTTGATGGAACACAGCAAGAATGATGGTTAAAAACACCCTGTGGGCTCATTGCAAGAAACAGAGCACACCATGGGTTGCTATTGATTGAAACCACATCAGGCAAAATACATTTGTCAAATTTATTGTAGCACTCATGATACTACTTAATTAACTTTGCAAGCTTCAAGCTGCCTCTTTGGTTCAATACTACATTTGATGGACCACCCAGCTCCTCCTCTGGGTAATGAACAGTTGGTGGGGTAACTTGAGGATCAGAAACCTTGTAAATATCAATGATGGTTCAGAGCTTCAAGGTCCTAGGTGGGTGTCAACATCACCAATAACTTGTCCTGGTCCAACCATGTAGGCACAATGTCCAAGAAACCATACCAACACTTCTGCTTTCTGAGAAGGCTAAGAAAACTTGGCACATCCCCATTGATCCTCACCTATTTTTTTTCTTCGATGCACCATATAAAGCATCCTTTCTGGATGCATCACAGCTTACACGGCAACTGCTCTGCCTGAGACCACAAGAAATTGCAGAGTTGTGAACTTTGGGAAGTCAATCACAAAAACCAGCCTCATCTCTATGGACTCCATCTACACACCTTGCTGCCTGAAAACAGCTGCCAACATATTTAACAAAACCTCTCACCTTAGCTATTTTCTCTTCTCCCCACTTTTCATTGAGCAAATGATGCAAAAGCTTGGAAACATGCACCACCAAACTCAAGAAAAAAACTTCTTGAATCAGAATACCTCTCATATTCCAAGGGTGATGGCAAATAAATTTCATAGATGGTATTACCAAGCTCCAGCTCATACTGATACTACAAAAAAAAAGGCTAGATTAAAGGCCCAAGTTTCAAGTGGAAAGAAGATTGACATTTGCAGATTTCACTAGTTTAAGGACAGAGACTGAAACTAGAAATGTTACGTTAGAGTGGATGAGGACTACAACAGGGGAACATTGAATAGAAAGGCCATTGATGATATGTATTGTGCCTTAAATAGCCTCTCTGAAATCCTGAGATGTCAAGATGCAAGATGGAGTACTTTATGTGATGCAAGCACACACCCTTTATAATTAAAAAACGTTCACCTTAGAAGCAGCTGATGTTGACACTGGTACAGGGCTGCAACTCATTGAAGTGGTTCCTGTTTTAGATGAACCAGAGATAAAGGGTCACCCCAAGTATTCATTCCTCAGTAATTTGCTAAGCCACTCTAATCAGTGCACTGCCTGTTGGCACCCAGGATCAAACTTCTACTTCTCAAGAACAGAGATAAGAACTGGGAGCAAACTAGATCCACTATCAAGAAGAGAAAATCTGCAGATGCTGGAAAGCCAAGCAACACACACAAAATGCCAGAGGAACTCAACAGGCCAAGCAGCATCTATGGAAAAGAGTAGAGTCAATGTTTCGGGCAGAGACACTTCATCAGGATCGATTACAGAGCTTTCAGCTGCCATTAAAAAATTGATAGTTAATGTTATTGCAACATTTCAATTGTCAGCAATTTCAATTGTACAATCCAGGCCAAGCAAGATAATTAAATGTCCAGGCCCACAAGAGTGCCAGTGGGAATATGTGGGAGCACACAAATCTCCGGCAGAACCCAATGCAATAAATCACACTAAAAGAATCAGCCTTCCATGAGCTGGGCTGCTGACACAGGTGGTAACAGGTACAGTGAGACATTGTACAGCCAGAACAATTAACACAACTGTATAATTAATAACAATTAATATCACTGTGTAAATAAATCTCCTTTAATATTGATATTCTGCAATTTAAACTAAAATCCTTTCTTCAAAATCACTTCAGCCTGTTTCAATTAAAGTCAGCAAGAACAAGAACAGTCAGGAAGAGGAAAAACAGAGTGCTGCAAGTCTCTTTGCATCAATATCTTTTATTTACTGTAGATATTCAAGAACAAACACATCATAAAAATAATGTTTATTTATTTAGCCAACTTCCACCTCAATAAAAAATGGAATTGTTGCATGCTTAAGCAAGTTTTCTGACAGATGTATGGTCAGAATTTTATTAAATTCAGAATTATAGGGCATAAGAAAGGTCCAGCCAGAGGAATCTCGGACTACCAAAGCAGTTTTCTCCATGAGCCTTCTAGCAATTCCATGGGAATAATCAAAATGCATTGAGCTACCCCTATATTCTAAATTCCAGTTAGAAACCAAAGAAGGACATGAATAGAAGTAGGCCATTTGGCTTAATGATTCATTTAAATAGATCAGACCTTAACTATTACTTTAGGACCATTTTCCTGCATGAACTCCACATTCTCAACACTTAAAACCTTTAATTCACTTTTATAACTCCAGAAACTAATCAAAAGAAAAACACAGGAGCTGCAGATAAACTTGTCTACTTGGTTTTACTTTACATTTCTTTCATGAAGCATTCGCACATGACACATATATGTAATAACCTATGTCATTTACAGTACTGTGGAAAAGTCTTAGGCAAATATGTCACTAGGGAGCCTAAGAGTTTTGCACAGTAATGTAGTAAATTTATGTATTACACTGTCTTGCAGCCACACAAAAAAGATTTCATGACATATGTGAGTGATGATAAACCTGATTCTGATATGGGTCTCTATTGTGGACTGAGAGTGGGAAGGGGGCAGGGGAGAGGGCAGTCAAGATTGGAAAAAAGGGAAGGGAGAGAGGAGGGAGCAGGAAGCACCAGAGAGACATTCTGTAATGATCAATTGTTTGGAATCAAATTACCTTGCCTGGTGTCTCAGGTCTGGGTGTGTCTGCATGCTTGCCACTCCCTGCCCCTTGGCATTCCTTCTGTGCCATCTGTCCCACACACTTCCAGCCTTGCGATTCCCAACATTCATTGTTCCTGCCAGATTTACAAACTCACTTTCCGCTCCACATTAAATACATTACTATGCAAAAATCTTTGGTACCCTAGCTATATAAATGTGCACAAGACTTTTGCGCAATACTGTACATACTTCTTACATATAACCCACAAACCATATCAATAACAAAGAATGCTTAATCAAATATATATACATGATTGAAATATTGAGTACAATAACTTTGAACTGAATGTATTCTACAAATGAACTCCTATTGACCCCTACCATTTTCAAGCTGCAATTTATTAGTCCAAGACTAACCATTATCTAGTTATGTGGCATTTATCTTGATAAGGTCTCTCAAGACTTTCACAGCACTCATTATCATCATGGCAGATCTACCAGAGATTTGGACTCTTCTGTGCCAGTTCTCCACAGTCCTCAGTTCTTTGCTCCTGAAAAAACTTATCTTAGAAACACAGAAAACCTACAAAACAATACCGGCCCTTCAGCCCACAATGATGTGCTGAACATGTACTTACTTTAGAAATTACCTAGGGTTACCCATAGCCCTCTATTTTTCTAAGCTCCATGTACCTATCCAGGAGTCTCTTAAAAAACCCTATCATATCCACCTCCACCACTGTCCCCGGCAGCCCATTCCACGTACTCACCACTCTCTGTGTAAAAAACTTACCCCTGACATCTCCTCTGTTCCTACTCCTAAGCACCTTAAAACTGTGCCCTCCTGTGGCAACCATTTCAGCCCTGGGAAAAAGCCTCTGACTAACCACACGATCAATGCCTCTCATCATCTTATACACCTATCAGGTCAGCTCTCATCCTCCGTCGCTGCAAGGAGAAAAGGCAGAATTCACTCAACCTATTCTCAAAAGGCATGCTTCCCAATCCAGGCAGCATCCTTGTAAATCTCCTCTGCACTCTTTCTATGGTTTCCACATCCTTCCTGTAGTGAGGCAACCATAACTGAGCACAGTACCCCAAGTGGGGTCTGACCAGGGTCCTAAATAGCTGCAACATTACCCCTTGTCTCCTAAGCTCAATCCCACAGTTGAAGGCCAATGCACCGTATGCCTTCTTATCCACAGAGTCAACCTGTGTAGCACCTTTGACTGTCCTATGGACTCAGACCCCAAGATGCCTCTGATCCTCCACACTCCCAACAGTCTTACCATTAATACTATATTCTGCCAACATATTTGACCTATCAAAATGAATCACCTCTCACTTTTCTGGGTTGATCTCCATCTGCCATCTCTCAGTCCAGTTTTGCATCTTGTTATGAATGTGAAGCAACTCTGAGGGGCCGAAGGATACAAAGTCTCCCCCTCCTTTTTGAGAATCGCAAGATCGCTATTAATTCGGGTCTGGGACCCAGGAAATGAGAGAGAGACATCCAGAATACACAAGGTTTGGAATGTGTCCTGACCTCAGCAAAACGGAACCACTGATAACGGCCATTGTCTCTTGGAGACGGAATTGTGTATTGAGTACTGTACTATTCATTGAAACCCCTCAGGGGACAACCAGAGTGGTCTGGTTGAGGGATTGCATCATCCCAACCTGCTTGACATCTGTAGGACCCCGTGAGTAAGGATAAAAGAGGGGTCTGGGGAACAACCCTTTTAGACGCACCAGGAGAAACGCTAGAAATCCTGTGATAGTGTTTTATAGCGAACGCCGGTGAGAGCTCATGTGCGTCCTCCCTTGCTGGGGTGGCGGGCTCATCACGGAAGAACTGTTTAGCTAAAGGAGAGGCCACAAGTGAACGGCCACACCAACGAGACACTGACGGATCGAAATCATAAAAGGAAAGCCGGCAAGTTTTTCTCCAAATCTCTCTCTCCCCCACAATTGCAACACAGTGGTCCCCAACGGCTGCAGCCTGCATGAACTGAGTGAACTTTATATTTCCATCGGACAATTCATTATCCCCTAGACAACGATAGAGCTTATTTCTTATTATTATTATACCCGCACTTTTAGATTTAGTATTGATGACGTATATTATCTGTATATTTGCATTGATATTATTTTTGTGTATTTTTACTAATAAATACTGTTAAAAATAGTATCATCAGACTTCAACGGACGTCTCCATCTTTACTGGTAAGTGACCCAGTTACGGGGTTCGTACCAATCTTATCAATGTCCCACTGTAACCTCAGACAGCCCTCCACACTATCCACAACACCCCCAAGCTTTGTGTCATCAGCAGTCCTTACACAGTTGGATGCATGGAGATCTTTTCCAATATTGATAGAGATATGTCACGACTGACATTGCAAACTTCAATCTCTGCATCCATTGTTTCAGAGAATTGGACTACAGTTGCTTCCTGACCATTTATTAGGGACAGGTTTTCTTTTCCTTCTTGTTTGGGATTTCCAGGGAGGTCAATCCTGCCCGGCTTAACTGTCCCATAGCTCCGACTAGTACACTGAACACAGCAAAATCACTGATGTCAAATAGTTAATATGTGGAGTAAGGACAGAATATCTCACCCACCATCAATCTAATAGCTTGTCTTCACACTTCTTCAAAACGAAGTATAACTGAGTGAATACAACCTTCGAAAGTGAAGTTACAATACATGGAGCATACCCTGAGAGTATGTAGTGATTTTTCAAAATGGAAAAATGAATCCTGTTTCAACTGTCAGTACAACAAATAAGCTTTGTTCCATAGATCATGTCATTCCACATGCTCCTGCCTTGTGTGTGCCAAAATACACTAAATTTGTGGTTTTGGCTGGTGGAGTTTATCTACATTTTTTGCAAATTTAAATATTACAAAATTTCAAGCACACGATGCTAAAAAGAGTCATACACAATACAATTTTTAGGCAAACCTCTTTTATATAACTAAGATTAAAATCAAGCATTCCAGATCATGTAAGAATTAGATTGAGAACAATATTCCTTCTAGTCTACCGGAACAATGTGTCTCCGCACTATCTTTAAAAGAGCACTTCACATTTTACCTCAGTGGCAATCCAGTCCTTAACAAAAGTTTTGTAACGTGGACTCCTGTCCACTAAAATAAGCCTTGAGGCTATCAAACCTACTTCAGTGCTACATGACAAAAAGACTTTCATCCTGTAGGTCTTGCTCAAGATCCTACAATGAAAGGCCAGTGTACAACCTGTTGCAGCATCAAAATGATACAATTATGCTGTTTTTACAAATAGGATGGAAAAGAAAAGGGCAGTTAAATATTTCAGGGATTTAGTAATTATTGTAGATAAATCTCATCCCATATTTAGTAACAAGTTTAATTTGGTGACTGAACAAACAAGAAAATTTGTTTTGAAAAGTCTTATTTTTAATACCATTTGACTTGAAGAGGCAAACAAGGAGGATATTACTTTTTTGATTTTATCTTGCAATGATTACATAAATGATTTCAGTATCAGCAAATCAGACAACTTTATAGAAAAACAAAATTAACACTTTAAATGAAGGTTAACATTGTTTTTCTCTCTCCTCAGATGCTTCTTGATTTCCTGAACATTTCCATCACTTTGAAATCTAAAATAAAAACACATATCTACACTTTGATTTTTCAACACATTTCAAAGAGGAAGAAACAACGAACATTTGCAGGCTCATAATAAAAAACTAGAGCAGGTGAATTCATATGCTCTATAATTCGACAGCAAATTAGTTAAATGTGGACATCAGAGTTGGGATAAATAACAGCCATTCAAAAATAGAGCAGTACAGACCAATCAAATAATTGACTTGCTGTTGCTCATAATGTACATTAATGATTTGTACTTGGGACTGTTTGTACAACTATACAAACATGGTATGAAACTAAAGGATACAACAAAGAAAAAGAGTGACTTATTACAAGAACTTCAGAATGATCCGAATATAGGACATGTTAACAATGGTGATAGTTTAAAAATCATTAGCAAGTTTTCAAAATAAAACCTAGCGATAGACTGAGTAGTTGGATGCTAAAAGAACTATACACAGATTGATGATAGGTGCTGTACTTTATAAGAAAAGTAATAACATTACTCTGAGTTGTAGAGGACCAAAGAGCTGTAAGCTCAAAGTTAAAATAACATTAAACAAATAACATTACAGGCAAACACTGAAAATCACTGAGATTTATTTTTAGGGGTATAGAATTCTTTAGTAGACAAGCTATGCTTGGAACCTCTTCAAGCTCCATTCAAGTATGGAGTACTGTTTAGGGTCTCTCTATATAAAAAAAGGATAAAGCTGGAAGTAAAATGCAGAATTTATCATATTGATATCAGAACTGAAAACTCATAGATGAGTCATTTTCTTTCGATTATCAACAAAATGTTAGCTTATTAGTTTATTCAGGTCATTAAAATTATGAATGGACTGGATATGGCAGATGAAGAGAGAATGCTTCTCTTTATGTCAAAATCCAATAGGTTTTTAAAACTAAATATAGATATCACTAAATCTAAACATGAAATGAAGGGATATTTCTTTACTCAGAGTGACCTGAAACTTAAAAGAGGAAAAAATAGTCAAGTGTTTTCAAAAATCACATGACATTAAAACAACAAAAAGTTGGAAAGACTCTAAAGGAGAAAAGAAGAAACAGAAATAAAAGATTAAATAATTATTGAGAGTTTGAAAGGCAGAGAAAGCAAGAGCTTTATAAAAATACTGCTGGTGTGCCCAATAGTATGCAAGTACCAAATGTAAGGAATGTAGTGAGTAAGACAGATCAAGCTGAAGACACTAATAGAAGTGTCAGTTTCTGTCACATACATAGAAATATGTTATTATAATTATTATGGAAATGTGAAACAGAGCAAACATGAACTTGGAAGGGAGGTTTGCTAAGGCTACTGGGGAAGAGTTTAATCTAGAATTGCTGGGGGGTTGGGAACTGAAGAGACTGGGGAAGAGGCAGTTGGCTCACAAATAGAGAAAGCTTGGAGACAGTGTATGAGGGAGGATAGGCAGGTGATAGAGAAGGGACGCGCTCAGACCGACGGTTTGAGATGTGTCTATTGTTGAGGGTGGTAACCAAACTGAAGAGACTGGGGAAGAAGCAGCTGGCTCACAAATAGAGAAAGCTTGGAGACAGTGTATGAGGGAGGATCGGCAGGTGATAGAGAAGGGACGTACGCAGACCAATGGCTTAAGATGTGTCTATTTTAAAGCAAGGAGTATTGTGAACAAAGCGGATGAGCTTAGAGCATGGATCAGCACTTGGAGCTATGATGTGGTGGCCATTACAGAGACTTGGATGGCTCAGAGACAGGAATGGTTACTTCAAATGCCAAGTTTTAGATGATTCAGAAAGGACAGGGAGGGAGGCAAAAGAGGTGGGGGCGTGGCACTGTTGATCAGAGACAGTGTCACGGCTGCAGAAAAGGAGGACGCCATGGAGGGAATGTCTATGGAGTCTCTGGGTGGTGGTTAGGAACAAGAAGGGGTCAATAACTTTACTGGGTGTTTTTTATAGGCCGCCCAATAGTAACAGGGATATCAAGGAGCAAATAGGGGAACAGATCCTGGAAAGGTGTAATAATAAGAGTTGTCGTAATGGGAGATTTTAATTTCCCAAATATCGATTGGCATCTCCTTAGAGCAAGGGGTTTAGATGGCGTGGAGTTTGTTAGATGTATTCAGGAAGGTTTCTTGACACAATATGTAGATAAGCCTACAAGAGGAGAGACTGTACTTGATTTGGTTTTGGGAAATGAACCTGGTCATGTCTCAGATCTCTCAGTGGGAGAGCATTTTGGAGATAGTGATCATAATTCTATCTCCTTTACAATAGCATTGGAGAGAGATAGGAACAGACAAGTTAGAAAAGTGTTTAATTGAAGTAAGGGGAATTATGAGGTTATCAGGCAGGAACTTGGAAGCTTAAATTGGGAACAGATGTTCTCAGGGAAAGGTACATAAGAAATGTGGCAAATGTTCAGGGGATATTTGTGTGGAGTTCTCCATAGGTATGCTCCAATCAGACAGGGAAGTTATGGTAGGTACAGGAATCGTGGTGTACAAAGGCTGTAATAAATCTAGTCAAGGAGAAAAGCTTACAAAAGGTTCAGAGAGCTAGGTAATGTTAGAAATCTAGAAGATTATAAGGCTAACAGGAAGGAGCTTAAAAAGGAAATTAGGAGTGCTAGAAGGGGCCATGAGAAGGCCTTGGCGGGCAGGATTAAGGAAAACCCCTAGGCATTCTACAAGTATGTGAAGAGCAAGATGATAAGATGTGAAAGAATAGGAACTATCAAATGTGACTGTGGGAAAGTGTGTATGGAATTAGAGGAAATAGTAGAGGTACTTAATGAATACTTTACTCAGTAGTTGGTAAGTTGATGGAGAAAATCCTGAGAGGCAGGATTTATAAACATTTGGAGAGGTACAATATGATTAGGAATAGTCAGCATAGCTTTATTAAGGGCAGGTCGTGCCTTACGAGCCTGATTGAATTGTTTGAGGATGTGACCAAACACGTTGATGAAGGAAGAGCAGTAGATGTAGTATATATGGATTTCAGCAAGGCATTTGATAAGGTACCCCATTGCAAGGCTTATTGAGAAAGTAAGGAGCCATGGGATCCAAGGGGACATTGCTTTGCAGACAGAACTGGCTTGCCCACAGAAGGCAAAGAGTGGTTGCAGACGGGTCATATTCTGCATGGAGCTCGGTCACCAGTGGTGTGCCTCAGGGATCTGTTCTGGGACCCTTACTCTTCATGATTTTTATAAATGACCTGGATGAGGAAATGAAGGGATGGGTCAGTAAGTTTGCTGATGACACAAAGGTTGGAGGTGTTGTGGATAGTGTGGAGGGCTGTCAGAGGTTACAGAAGGACATTGATAGAATGCAAAACTGGGCTGAGAAGTAGCAGATGGAGTTCAACCCAGATAAGTGTGAAGTGATTCATTTTGGTAGGTCAAATATGATGGCAGAATATAGTATTAATAGTAAGACTCTTGGCAGTGTGGAGGATCAGAGGGATCTTGGGGTCCGAGTCCATAGGATGCTCAAAGCAGCAGCGCAGGTTGACTCTGTGGTTAAGGAGGCATACGGTTTATTGGCCTTCATCAATCATGGAATTGAATTTAGGAGCCGAGAGGTAATGTTGCAGCTGTCAGACCCAACTTGGAGTACAATGCTCAGTTCTGGTCGCCTCACTACAGGAAGGATTTGGAAGCCATAGAAAGGGTGCAGAGGAGATTTACAAGGATGTTGCCTGGATTGGGGAGCATGCCTTATGAAAACAGGTTGATTGAACGTGGCCTCTTCTCCTTGGAGCGATGGAGGATGAGAGGTGACCTGATAGAGGTGTATAAGATGATGAGAGGCATTGATCGTGCAGATAGTTAGAGGCCTTTTCCCAGGGCTGAAATGGTTGCCACAAGAGGACACAGGTTTAAGGTGCTGGGGAGTAGGTACAGAGGAGATATCAGGGGTAAGATTTTTACGCAGAGAGTGGTGAGTGCATGGAATGGGCTGCTGGCAATGGTGGTGGAGGCATATATGATAGGTACATTTGAGCTTAGAAAAATAGAGGGCTATGGGTAAGCCTAGTCATTTCTAAGGTAGGGTCATGTTCGGCACAACTCTGTGGGCCAAAGGGCCTGTATTGTGCAGTAGGTTTTCTATGTTTCTATGATTTAACACTTCTAATAATAGTGTTTACTGAGGGTGAATAACAAAAGGAGAGGATATAGCAATATTGGTTATAGGAGCTGAGATAAAAGATATATTAAGATGAGGCCTCCAAACGCTTAGCATAAAAGGTTGGGAACCCCAGCTCTATGAACCAATACCATTAAGCAAGGAGTCCATGGAGTCCACTGACTTAAGAGGAAGGTCTAAGAGCAGATTTCAATTAAGTGCAAATGACTAAGACAGTTATAATGGGAGATTTAATTTAATCTGAAATTGGAATTACATCAATCTAAATTATATGAGGACAAAGAATTCTTAAACTGCATTCAGGAGAATTTTAATCAATGCAGTGCACCCAGTCTCAACGCAGTTTGGGAAACTAGCCCTTACAGAATTCACTACTAAAAATACTCCTGCAAAACTTGCAGAAAAAATAAACAAAATGCAAAGAAACAACAAGTTTTGCCAAGTTTTTTCAAGTTTTCACATCATGCTGGGGATGGTTTTCTGTGAATGTATTCCCTTTGTAACATGAATCGGAGGGCTATGTGGGAAGGAAGCATTAGAGTGATCTTTGAGTAGGTTAAAAGGTCAGCACAACAACATGGTCAAAGAGCCTGTACTGTTTTATGTTTTATGTACTGTAATTAATAAAGGGGATGCTTTCCTGGAATTAGTTTTAGAGAATCTGGGCTGGCGGAAGAAGTATCAATAATAGAGGTGTTTGTGTGACCATAATCACAACCCAGATTTGGAAAAGAACAGATAAATTAGTAGTAAAAAGGTGCTAAATTGAAGGAAAATGAATTTTATTACATTGAAAAATGATTCAGAAAAGTATACTACGTTTGTAGAAACTGCTTCTTGAAAGCAAATTAGTTTTGGAGAAGATTAACTGGGTTAATTTGCATGCCTTCCCACAAAGAACAAAGGTGAGGCCACAAGATCTAGACAAGATCTATCAAGGTGCACTGAGACAGAATATGGCAAAATAAGGCAAGTTTATATCAGATACCATGCACTTAATACAGTAACAATAAAAAGGGAACATGAAGGAAAAAGCAAGTAAAATCAAAAGAACTAAAATGTTAGAGAATCTGGGAAAAGTCTAAATATTGAATATGATCATCATGGTAAAGAGGAATTAAAAGGTTTAAGCATCCTATATAATGGATACTTTACCAGACCCAGATAATACCTTGTGTTACAATTTATCTGGAATTATCTCCGAATAGTCCAGAGGATCTAAACAGAATTTTTCAATCCTATTTAGCTAAAGCGATCAAAGAGGACTGAGCAATGTTAACATTTATAATATAAAAAAACCTAAATAATCAGAGGCTGGGTAGCTGATCTTCAGTGGAGGTCTAAGTATAATTTTGATTTTACTTCCAGGGAAATTCTTCCACGATAAGAAATTTTCAGCAGCAAACTTCTGTTGACCTTTCTTGGTCATCTAGCAACTGACATACATGTACGATAATCTGAGCTGAATGGGATTGAAGACAAAAAAAGGTAGAAATGTTGATTTAGTTAAGTTATGTCATACACTTTAAAGTGCCTTATACATATTTAATTGGCTTGAAATGCTGACCCTGTCCTTGGGACAAATTTGACAATCAACTTATGCACAACACAATCCCAGAAAATGAATCTGTTTTGCATACTGACTGTCCAATGAGAAAAAAAATTAAGGTAATTAGAATAACTGCATATTGAGAAAGGCCCTTTGCAATATTACTATCAATTTTTACCAGATTGCTTTAAGAGCTCAAGTTATACAGCATCAGTGACTTTGTACAAAACTATTTCTGAGAATTTTGTATCAAAATCTGTTATTCCTCTGTCACATGGCACTTTTTGGAGAAATTCACTGGAGCTGAGTCCAAGGCCAGGTCAGTATGATCTTATTGAATTGTGGAGCAGGTTCATTGGACCAGACAACCTACTCTGCTCATATTTCTTACATTATGTACTTTTAAAATTATATAGGATCTTAGTGAGATTACACTTGGATTACTGAAAGGATTGGATGGTCTACTCCTACTCTTTGTTGTTTCTTCATTGAAGGCATTTATAATATTAAAGGAAACCAGCTTCCATCAATGCTAATGCTTGAAAGCTCAAATAAAAAAATACTGCGATAATCTGAATTTCAATGAATGCAGTTGAGTCCAATTCAGCTCAGATTCTTATTGAGATTTATAACTTGAGAGCTCTTCTCAAAATTGTTAGGAATTTCAATTGATGCAGCACTACCAAACAGGTATATTACTTGAGTAAAAAAAAAATATCACAAAAAGGGGGAAGAACCTATACAGTACCCACTTAAAACAAAAACTGATATCTTAAGAGTTTAAGAAACTAAAGTTCGGGTATTCTATTTAAATGTAAATTACTATTTTTTACCTTTTACTTGAACATTTTTCTGACACAGTGAATATCTTTTCTGTAAGCTGTAGATTTTAATTATAATAGAATAGCAATATTTCATCCAGTACAGCCTCTGGTATCCAATATTAAACATATTTTGTAGGAAAAAAGCCTTAAGGATTATACATTCTTGATTGTCATAGTGGTGATTGAAAGTAATATAGCAGCTTAAAGAACTGCTCAAGGCATTATATTCAATAATTGTACATTGGAGGGAACATGACCACATTAAAATAAAACATATACACAAGAGACTGGTGATGTAATGTTACTTACAATCTGAAAATGTACAGAAGATCATTGCATGAATGACTTCACCTTGGATACATTAAGTATAGTTAGCTTTGGGGAAGAAAGTATCATTAAAATAACTTTCCTAGCAAAATGTTAAGATTCAGATAAGATTGTCACAGGTTCACATTATTCATCAAACACACAACAACACGAATGCAAGATTGTGTATCAGCAGATTTTGTTGCTTCCAATCTCAACTGTTTTCAGTCGTTTCTTCACTTTCTGCTTTGTCTGCCAATTAAATTTGATGTCCCTGGAAAAGATGATTTCACATTAAATGACCAAACTATAAAATAGTGTACATCTTTATACCATTTCCTTAGCATATAATATTTGTACAAGTTACTTTTCTGTTTTGATTAGTTGTTTTTTCCAATAACACAAGCACAATTTATTGAGAACACTATGGGATTATGTGCACAATGAATAAAGTCCAAAGTAACAGAGTATCAGCATTAGGAAACCAGGGTTTATCCATGGTTGGCTATGGATCTCATCACTTTGACTGGTGCTCCATCCAAAATCAGATAAGTATATTGTCCAGTTAGTAGATATGTATAGAACTGCAGAGAGATGCTGCTGTGTAATCATGTAATGGGTGCTCAGAGGTCAGTCAATTGGCAAGGACTACTACCCATCCTTGATTTAGAAGAATGTCCCTGAAAAATATTTCAAGTGATATTTTGCAAATCAAAAACATTGGGCAAAATGCATTGTGGTAACACATAGGATATAACACATAGGATATCAAAGACAGATGGCACTAATGAGAAATTCATAAATCAAGGAATATATATGATATTAAAGTTAAATTATTAATTTCATTTTTATGACTCTAGCCTTTGTTTACCCAGTGTTAACCAGCTTTGAATAAATATCATTGATCTAAAAAGTTTTTCTTTTTCACAATTACTGCCTGGCATAAATAATGGCAGCACGGTAGCACAATGCTTTACAGCACTATTGACTTGGTTTCAGTTCCTGCTGCTGTCTGTACGGAGTTTGTATGTTCTCCCTGTGACCATGTGGGTTTCCTCCAGAGTCCAAAGATGTACCAGTTGATAGGTTAATTGATCATTGTAAATTATCTTGTGATTAGGCTAGTGTTAAATAGGGGGTTTCTGGACAGCATGCATAAAGGATGGAAGGGCCTTCTCTGCACTGTATCTCAATAAATAAATAAAAATATCTTCAGCATCAGTAGCACTTTGATCTGACAACTCAAGAGCTACTATTCATATACCACTTTTAATGAAATAGAAGATCTCAAGAGACTTTACAGGAGCTACTTAGCTAAATCTGATAACAAACCTTTTGGCTTCATGAATAGTTAAGTTCTGCATTTCACATTTAACAAGTGGCTTTATTTGTTTTCTCTCCACCCGTCTCATTAATGCATTAACAAGTTGAATTAATAAAAATCAGGATCACTCAGGTATGCAAGGTCTCAGCCTATCAGATATTTCCTCTGTCCTATCCATCCTTCCCCTAGCTTTCGGTAACTTAAAACTAACCAGTGTTCTAATTTTTGCAGTTTTAATTAAGATTCTTCAACTGAAGTTAAATGTTTGCTTCCTCCGGTGACACCCAACCTCTTGAATATTTCCAACATTTTGTTCTCTCCCCCCCCCCCAGAAAGGTTTATTTAATTAATTGAGAAAAATAATTTAGCATGCAATGAAGACACACTGTTGAAGAGCCTGATGAAAATCAGACATTACCGGTAATTATAAACACAGAATGTCCCAAACATCGATGGAATAATATCCCAAAAGGGTAATTAAATGAACTAATTAACAACCAATTGAAATTAAAATCTATCAGGTTGAATTTGCTCCTAAAAATTTCATCCCCACCCTTAGATGCATAAGGCAGTGCACTTCAATACAGACAACTCACTAATGCTTCTTACAGGAGCAAGAACTGAAACTCAACACCATGGCTTGTACTCCACTGCATGTTTGGGTAATTTAATGCAACTTCAAACCTTCAGTTACTTTTGCTTATAATTCATTCACAGGGGATACTGTTATTAAGGCCTGCATTTCTTGTGAGTTCCTATTTGGTCTTTAGGTGCTGGCATTGATCTGACTCTTTGAGCTAGTGTTTGTGGTGTTTACTTGATGTTAGCTAGGGATTCTATGATTTTGCTTCAGCAATGACAAATGAATAGTACTGTACATGTCCAAATATAATTTTGTGTGAGTTGAAGCTGGTGATATTCTCCATTTACTGACAACTCATGTAGGTCATTTAGAGATGCTGTTCAAAAAACTATTGAGTGTTGCTGCAATAATGTTTTTGACTTTGTATACCTCCAATAATGGCTTGGTTGGGGAGCAAATAAATACTAAAGATGCTGGATGTGGATTGTGTTCATTTTTGAACGTTGTTCAATGTGCACTCATGCAGGCAAGCACCAAATTATAATTCTATCTTATACATGGTACAAAAGTTTTAGCAAGTAAGATACAGATCATAATGTCTGATTTATAGGCCAATGGCAAATTCCAGACTGTTACCTTTGGTGAAATTCCATGATATCAATGGGTTGTAGTTAGATTTTCTTGGTGGTGATGGTCTTTTGTGCTACCCAAATTTATTAATACTTAACCAGCCTTGATCTGCTCTCTTGTTACATGCAGACAAGAACAGCTTCATTGTGCTGCACATTGAACTAAACAGTGTGTAGTCATGAGGTAAGATCTTCACAGGATTTATTGTTGAAGAAACAATCACTGATGTGGTAGAGAATGATCACACCTTGGATGCAACTGCTGTAGACTGTCTTATGCACTAAGATGACTGACTTCAAATTTCCACAACTGTTTTCTACACTAGGTATGACTTAGCTGAGATAAGCAAGTTGACAGTTTCCCTCGGCTTTCTGCTCAATTCTATTTTCTGGAGGATTTGATGACAAAGTCTGGCAAAGGCTGCTTTGATATCAAGTATAGTTTTTTCCTCATCCTATCTCTGAAATTTGGGATAACCAATTGGTCCTGGCAGATATCAAATTTGTGAGCAAGAAAAGGTTTGGTAGATACCATTTAAGAATACTGTCAAAAATCCCTTCCATCACTTTGTTAATGCTCTATAAGATGGTACAGGTCAGAATGTGTTTCGCTCTTTTTTTCTGTTTTGCATATACCAAAAGAAAAAAATCTAACTGGCAAATTTTACCCATGTTGCATTTGTAATGAATAATTAAAGGCATGGGCAGTTCAGGAATATGTGGAATAAATGAATTAGCTGCAGGCTGGTTTCTGATGACAATGTGGATCTTAACAGGACTAAAATATCATAATCCCTTTAACTATTCTAGCTAAAATTGATTGCAAATGATCTGGTTTCTTCAAACCTGTTTCTAATACAAGGGGTGATTGCTAAGTTCGAGGTCTAAGGTAGAAGGAGTCAATTTTAGAAAACCTAGCACATTTATTTTTCAACATTGTCCCTTCCTACGTTTTGTTACGAATGAAGGGAGCAAAGTTGCCCCCCCCCCCCTTTTGAGAATCGCAAAATCGCTATTATTCCGGGTCTGATACCCAGGAAATGAGAGAGATACACATCATGTCAGTAATGAGAGAGAGAGACGCAGGATCACAGCAAAGGCAGTTGTTATAGACAACGCAGAATACACAACAAGGTGGAATGTCTCCTAACAAAAGCGGAACGGAACCACTGATTACTGCTATTGTCTCTTGGAGAAGGAATTGTGTATTGAGTACTGTACTATTCATTGAAACCCCTGAGGGGGCAGCCAGAGTAGTCTGGTTGAGGGATCGCATCATCCCAACCTGATTGACATCTGAGACCCCGTGAGTGAGGATAAAAGTCGGGTCTGGGGAACACCCCACAGACACACCAGGAGAAACGCTAGAAATCCAGTGACAGCGTTTTATAGCGAAAGCCGGTGAGAGCTCGTGTGTGTCCTCCCTTGCCTGGGTGGCGGGCTCATCACGGAAGAACGGTTTAGCTAAAGGAGAGGTCATACTTGAACGGCCACAACAACGAGACATCGACGGACCGAAATCATAAAGGAAGGTTGGCAAAAACAATAGTGGTAACTGTTCCCATTCTTCTATATCTCTCTCTCTCTCCAACAATTGCAACACAGCGACAAACAAACACCGCAGCCTGTGTGAACTGAAACAAACTTTATATTTCCATCGGACAATTCATTATCCCCTAGACAACGATAGAGCTTATTTCTTATTGATTATTATTATACCCGCACTTTTAGGTTTAGTATTGACGACGTATATTATCTGTATATTTGCATTGATATTATTTTTGTGTATTTTTACTAATAAATACTGTTAAAAATAGTATCACCAGACTCCAACGGATGTCTCTATCTTTGTTGGTAAGTAACTCAGTTATGGGGTTCGTAACAGTTTACGCACTTAGTCCAACGGTTGTGGAGCATACAGATCTTGGACCTCCAGAAAGTGTCCACAGATGGGTGATTAATAAGTTTGTGTCCTAAGGTAGAAGGAGATGAGTTATACAGCTCTCGTTACATGCACATGCAGTTCAACTCTTTGAGTGATTATGCAGAAAGTTTGAAGTTAATAACTCATCTCCTTCTACCTTGGGCCACAAACTTATCGATCACCCCTACTGTGGACACTTTCTGGAGGTCCAAGATCCATATGCTCCACGATTGCTGGACCAAGTGTGTAAATGTAGGAGAGGACTATGTCAAAAAACAAATGTGCTTGATTTTCTAAAATTGACTCCTTCTACCTTAGGCTAACGAACTTATCAATCACCCCTTGTCACATTGTTAATGTCAGATAGTTTGCTCTAAACATGTCAGTTCAATCAATCACCCCATTAGCTTCCTAACAAAAAGGTGAGAAGAAACAATTGGATTATCAGCCAATGCCCCATTCCTATTCACAGTGAATATCATGGACTACATGCATAAAGATCAGCATACTCCCCATCACAAATCAACAGTTTTCAATAGGAATTTGCTTGTGACCTCAAGCAGTAAGGGATGTTGACCTGAGTCTAATTTGCCAACATAACTATGAAAAGACCTCAATAGGTTTTTGTTTCAAGGAGACCACAGCAATCAGGTGAATACCAGGAGCAAGAGCTTTCACCTCCTGTCAGGAATCCAAACACAGATACAGAACACTGATCTAATATGAGCCACTCAACAAGGGTTCTGGTTGACTAACCATGGCATCCTGAAATAGTGGTTCTATTGTGTGGACAGTTTGAGAGGAGTCTTTCACTACAGTCACAATGAGTGTTCATAATCATGTGCTACATGATCCATAACTTTGGAATACAAAGGGAAGTTGCCCCTGAGCCTCTCCAAGGGAAATAAGAGAAGGTTGAACAGGGATGAAAGTTGCCAGGCAGAAAATTAATGAAAAACAATCTTATAAACCACCCTTCCTCTTTCCTAGAACTATTCATATGATTCTTATTACTGCACCCAAACAACATTGATTTACTTTTGTTGAATGACTAATATTATGAAATCAACACTATCACCAGTATTTGCATTGTTTATTTGACACTTGGTTTTTGAATCATATGTATCCATAAATTGAAACTGATAGTGAAGCAACAATTCAGTTGCTATAGTCCATCACCCTCTACAGCAGGGGTTCCCAACCTGGGGTCCATAGACCACTCAGTGATGGTAGAGGTTCCTGGCATTAAAAACAATTGGGAACCTCTGTTCTACTGGAAACAGGGTTATCAGTTCCATTCACAGGATTACAGTACACAATACCTTGTTTTATTCCTGCGTAAATCTTTTTCAAGTCTCCAGTCATGTATTGTACCTGGTATTAGTCTCATTATGCTTATGAAGCTTGGAAAATAAAGCCAGCAGTCACATTTCAAAATTTAAATTTTTGATTAGCCAGATGGGCTCAAATGTGAGTTTGTATAATCTAGTAAGAGATCAATTGATATAAATTTGGTTTCTAGCAGTTTTGGTATAAACTGCATTGGTTGTGAAGTTGATGGAGGGTGGGTATGTCAGCGTCACCATGTGCCTTTCCAAATAATGATTCTGCCACACTTTGGAAATTGTGAGTCTCAATACTTAGAACTGGAACATAAAGCAAGCATTATCTATTAGAAAATCTCAGTCTCTCTCCCATTTATTCTGCTGTTTCATTCATGCAAATGTCAGGGATGCCACCAGAGGCTCTGAAACCACACAGTACTTGAACTGAACACTTTCTGTATAGATTTCTGTAGTAACAGGAGGTAAGGTGATCAGTAAAAAGCACTGGTAACTAGTGAAGAAAAGATTGCTGTAGCTAGAACTATAGGTAGCAAAGAATGATTGGGAGAGCAACAAGAGTTCCCTCAACCCTCCCAGTTAGGAGGCTGAGTATGAGAACATGAGCTGTTTCATTTTCCTTTGATAAACAGAAAATTCTGGAAACAATCAGGTTAGGCAGCATCTGTGGAAGGAATTAATGTGGCAGATCTACATTGTTTCATCAGAACTAGGCAAGAGAGGAAAGAAATCAATTTTAAATTGCAAAGAGAGAGGGCAAAGGGTGGATAGGACAAAGGAAATATGTTTGATAGGATAAGGCCTAGGTTGCCATTGGCACAAGTTGTTGAAGAAAATGTCTTATTGATAGATTAATGAAAACAGTTAGAGAGAAGGAACACAATGGAAGCAATGTAAAAGTTACATACAGAACTGCAAGAAATGTGCAGCAAGTCAGGCTATACTACTGAAGTGCAAAAGTCAATTATACTAAATGGTTGGCTTACTGCATAACTGGCCAGTTCTGATCCAGAGAAAGCGGGCTATCTGAAGATGTTGTACTTCATATACAAGTTGTTAGTGCAGCAGATTGAGAGTAGTCTAGGCAGTAATGCAGTAATGGTGCTTTTAGTATACAATAAAGACAGGGAATAATATTTGGGTTGCAACACCTGTCCTTTTATTTTTTTTCTCTTCAGAGACCCAACAGTCCATTCAGATGAAATAGTAATTCATTTGCACTTCTTCCAATTCAGTGTACTGCTTTAAATCTACATAACATCTCCTCCATGAGGAAACAGATTGGGTGCCTTTTTTGTAGAGTATCTGCATTCAGTCCACAGGATCATATTTGAGATTCCTTTGGTCACTTAAGTTCTCCATTCTACTCTGACATATGTCCTCCTGCACTGTTATTACTAAACCCAATGTAATCTTGAGGAACTGCACCTCAGCCTCTATCTAACATACAACATCAAATTCAACAACTTCATGCAACTTGCTTTCATTGTTTGTATCACAATTGGTTAAATGCTGCTAGGTCACTGTGGGTTTCTGGCATTTTCTGTTTTGATTTCAGATTTCCAGTATCTGTAATCTTTTGATTTTCATTTCTTAATAAGTAGGGGCGATGTTTTGGCAATTCAGCTGTTCTGTTTTTATCCATTAAGTTGGGGCTGTTGGGCAGTCTATGCATTTGGCCATCTTGGCTTTCCTTCTCTTCCCTACTTACATTACCAGTTCTTCCAATGCAGAAGACTGATAAGTAAGGAACATTAAACAGATGCCATTATTAGAATTCATCTGAAAGGAATACCTTCAGCCAGAGTGAAGCTAACTTTTAAGAGCTGTCCAATATGATATACAAGTTATGAGTAATATTAATGGTAAATTTGATATTATTCAACTAAATTCCTTACACTTGATGTATTGAAGCTACATCCTGATATCAACCTTTTCTGGATAATGAAAAAAAGTATAGAATAGCAGGAGTTACGCATAACTTGACATTTAATGCATGGCATGCATTGTGGTCTGTTAATATACAGAGAGCATGTCTGCCAAAGGTCACAGATGAAGTAATCATTAATCTACATTCTACGTACTAAGAAAAGTATATACACCTGTCTTTACAGCACTGTTACTGAGATCCAGTCATGGAAGCATTCTTTACCTATAAAAGAAAAAAAAACAAAGATTTAAGTGACACACAGCCCTATTTAAGCTACAAAATGAATACTGTACATGAATTCTAACTTGCTTATTTTCATTATAACACAGGTATCAAAAGCATTTTTGGAACAATAACCTGCATTTGTTCTCAATGCAAATTTTATTCAAAGGCAAATAACATTTCTAATCAGTGCAGGTATAAACACTGATTTTCCAAGATTGTGCTAAAAGTAAGCACAGCTGAGTTATTCTCAGTTGTGATGCTAGGATACATAATTCCTGCATGTAACAAAAAGGATTAAAAGCCAGTGACAGAGAGAGTGAGGGAATTTATTGAATTCTTAAAGCTGTTGGTTAATTAGAGAGCTGATCATAATTTAACATCAGTTGTTCTTGTATTGGAGGTGATCATTACTGACAAGGCCAACACTTTTTGATCATCTTTATCTGGCCCTGAAATGAGAAGGCAGTTTGGAGTCAATTACATGGTGACCATGTGATCTATTATGATATAGCTCATTTATGCTAATACAGTAAGAAAATGAGCTAAGAAGTAGATGAACAATGAACGAAGAAAGGGGAGCCAGCTAAACAAGTTCAGTCCTGGTTAGAATACTAGGTTCCTGCATTCTGAGGGCAAGGATGGGATTGAGGCACTGCAGTGATCTTTACAAAATCCAATGATTGATCACAACCAAATATTTTTTTAAAAATCTGAATTCTCTGCCAAACTTAATTGAGATTAATTTCACCCATGCTAACTTTACAAAGCCCGAGACACAGATGTATATTTTCAACATTATAAAATGGATATATGCAGATTATTAGACAATAGAAACATCAGAAATGAGTGAAAATTGTTACTGGCTTGGTGACTGAAGCCTATTTTGAACTGGACAAAATCTTGAGAATATAATCCACCTAATTTATTAATAAATACTTGAATAAGATTGCAAAACACACATGACCTACCAGAGAAGGTCCTTTCAAATTGGCAGGTGTTTTAAAGTCACCCTGCAATAGCTGTGGATAACATGATCAGAAATTTGTTAGCATTATACTTAAGTTTGCAGTGACCAAGTCTAGTAGCACACACTATTCCTTTAATTTTTAAATGAATTGAAAACTTGTCAGTAATATTCAGAGCTGGGGACAAAAGGATAATTAAACTCCAATTGTTGAAAGTGAGATCTTCAATTTCAGCTTCATTTCACACAGGTATAACACAAGCTTTAAAACATTATTACAGTGGATGGCATTGGTGAACACATTTTGAGCTGCAGACTGTATCATCCATTTTATCATAGTACTATCAAGAATTTGCAATATAGTAAATCATAAAGGATCAAAAATAGTTTGGTATTTCTTACTGTGTGTTTTGCCCTTCTGTGATTCTAGCTTATTTTAACCCAAAATAAAAATCCAAACATGTCCCCTTAAAGTTACTTGCACTCCCATCTTTTTAAAATCTTTCCCATTCACTAAGTAAGATCCCCAATTTGTACTGAAAAGTTACCCCTTACTCAGTGCATTATTCTTCCCTATTCTTCCGGCAGTATTTTTCATATCTACTAAAAAATACCATTATAGGTTACAAACTGGCACCACAATATCATATCAACATGCTGGAGGAACTCAGCAGGCCAGGCAGTATCTATGGAAAAAAGTACAGTTGATGTTTCAGGTCAAGACACTTCATCAAGGTTGGAGGGAAAAAAAGATGGGAGTCAGAGTAAGAAGCTAGAGGGAGGGAAGGAAGAAATACAAGGTGATAGGTGAAACTGGGAAGAGTAGGAGCGAGATAAAGAGCTGGGAAGTTAATTGGTCAAAGAGATACAAGGCTGGAGAAGGGGAGGAGCACCAGAGGGAGGTGATGGGCAGTTAAGGAGATAAGCTGAGAGAAGGAAATGGGAATGGGGAATGGTAAAGAAGAGGGATGGGGATATTACCAGAAGTTTGAGAAATCAATGTTCGTACCATCAGATTGGAGGCTACCGAGACAGAATACAAGGTGTTGCTCCTTCAACTTGAGTGTGGTTTCATCACGACAGTAAGAAGCCCATGGACTGGCATGTCAGAATGAGAATGGCAAATGGAATTAAAATGGGTGGCTACTGGGAGATCCTGCTTTTTCTGGCAGACAGAGAGAAAGTGCTCAGTGAAGCGGTCTCCCAATGTATGTTGGGTCTCACTGATATACAGGAGACCACAGAAGTGTCTTCTCACCTGGAAGAACTGTTAGGGTCCCTGAATGGTAGTGACGGAGGTGGTGTAGAGGCAGGTGTAGCACTAATTCTGCTTGCAAGGATAAATGCAAGGAGAGAGATCAGTAGGGAGGGACAAATGGACAAGGGAGCAATCCATACAGAAACAGAAAACGGGGTGGAGGGAAAGATATGATTGGTGGTAGGATCTTATTGGAAATGGCAGAAGTTATGGAGAACTATGTGCTGGACATGGAGGCTGGTGGGGTGGTAGGTGAGGACAAGACAAACCCTATCCCTGGTGGGGAGGTGGGAGGATGGGGTAAGGGCAGATGTGCACAAAATGGAAAGGATGCAGTTGAGGGCAGTGTTGACAGTGGAGGAAGGGAAGCTCCTTTCTTTGAAGAAGGAGGACATCTCCTTCATTCTGGAATGAAAAGCCTCATCCTAGATCAGATGTGTTAAAGATGGAGAAATTGAGAGAAGCAGATGGCATTTTTACAAGTGACAGGGTGGGAAGAGGTATTGTCCAAGTAGCTGTGAGTCAATAGGTTTATAATAGCTTTTCTACTGATATCTGTCTGCAGAGATAGAGACAGAGAGATCGAGAAAGGGGAGGGAGATGTCAGAAATGAACCAGATAAATTTGAGGGCAGGGTGGAAATTGGAGGCAAAGTTAATGAAGTTGACAGGCTCCAAATGGATGTAGGATGCAGTTGTTGATGTAGCATAAGAAAAGTTGGGGAGTGACACCAGCATAGACTTAGAACAGACTTGTCCTACCTAGCCAAAAAAAAGGCAGTCATAGCTGGGACCCAAGTGAGTACCCATCGCGACACCTTTTATTTGAAGGAAGTGGGAGGATTATTGAGAGTGAGGATAAGTTCTGACAGATGGAGGAGAGTGGTGTTGAGGGGAACTGGTTGCGTCTAGTGTCAAAAGAAATTGTGAGCTTTGAGGCCTCTTGGTGGGAGGTGGAAGTGTATAGGGACTGGGCATCCATGGTGAAAATAAGATGCTCAAGGCCAGGGAACTTGAAATCATTCAAAAAATCAAGAGCATGTGAGGTGTCACGGATGTAGGTAGGTAGGTACTGAACCAGGAGGCATAACACTGACTTGAGGTATACAGATATGAGTTCAGTGGGGCAGCAACAAGCAGAGATAATGGGTCTACTTGGACAGGCAGGTTTGTGGATCTTGGGTAGGTGGTAGAAATGGGAAGTGTTGGGTGAGGGATCTATGAGGTTAGTGGCAGTGAATAGGAGATCCCCAAAGTTAATGACGTCAGTGATGGTGTGGGAGACGATGGCCTGGTGCTCCTTAGTGGGATTCTGTCCGAGGGGCAAGTAAGAGGATATCATATCCTTATCTGATGCATACTCTAGAAGCCCTAGAATGCTGCTGCCAACTCAGCCATTGAAAAACATTATAAACTTATTTAGGGGACAGAAAGTTGTAATAACCAAAAACATACAAATTATAGCTGCCAGTACATTAATATAGTAACCTTGCCCCATTACTTATTAACCTTAAAAAAACCCTCAAACTTTGAATGTACAATGAAAAATTAATTCTTGAAATAGTTGGTGATGATTATTTCACAGTGTGATAAAGCACTGATCAGTTTCCATGATTCACTACATATCAAATTCTTAAGATTAGAAAACTGTATTGCACCATTTTTAGACATAAAAAGTTAAATTGCAGATTGTTGGATGAGACTTAAATTAATCTCATTGCTTCCAGGGAAGGAAGGGGAAGCATTTTTTAACCAGATATTAATCCTTGCTAGGAAGTATAGATATCATAAGAAAACAGTATGGAGCTTGGCTTTGACACTGACCCAGTTGAAAATTCAAATAAAGAATAATTACTTGGCATGAATCCCTCTGCAGCAAACATGACCACAGTGAAAGAGATAGCAAATTACGAAGTCCATAAACAAGGACCAAATTGAGAGCCGTAAGTCATTCACATGCAGTAACTGACAATAATAATAGACCAAGAAGTGCCTTATCTGCAATACAATAAAAAAAATTAAAACTTGAAAGCTGTAAGTATTTTGAGTAAGATGTTTGAACATACCTTTTTGGTGTTATTAATTACTAATGCATCAGGACTTCCATAATTTGGTGGATTGGCATTAGGATCATAGCCTAATTTGGCCAACATTGGTGCTATCCTTGCCATTTCCTCAACCACACCATCAGGAATGTGTCCCACCCACTTGGTCAAAGCCTCAAGATTAACTGGCTTGATAACTTGGTCAGTGGATCTCTCTATTCTGCAAAAGGAGAAAAAATAGTTTTATAAAATAGCAGGTTTATGATTAGTTCTGTCAAATATTACTATTCACTACTAGTTAGTACCCTAAATTTGGATGATTGGGGACATAGGTGGGAGCTTTAAAAGAAACATCTTAGACTTGATCAGTTTTCTTGAAGCTCTTTTGATGGTGGCTGAGATTTTCTAGAATCCCCAGCTGCTCATCATTAATCCAATTTGATCCTCTGTATCCTGCCCATCTTCAGTAGAATTACTTTTCCACATTTGACTAGTCAAAACAATGCTATAAAATATATATTGGAATATTTAGTCAGAGAAAAAAAATCATTATTTAAGTTTTAGAAAACTGAAATCATCCAGGGCCCTGGGATATCTTCGGTGAGTAGGATAATGCAAATACCCAAGACATTTTATACATTAAAAGCATCTGGGCAGCTAGGGAGAGGGAAGGATGACTCAAGGATAAAGGAGAAAATTTATGCCTGGAGCCAGTGTACGGTACAAAATAAATACTTGGTATTAGTATTCACCAAGGAGAAGGAAATGAAGGATATCAGGACGAGCGTGGGGAATGCTAATATTCAATGGAATTTTGGTAGCAAGGAGTTAGTCTTTGGCCTCTTGAAAAACATTAGATTAGGCAAACACCTTGGGCCTAATAACATCTATCTCAGTTACTGAGAGGGGTGAGGCAGGAAGGCATGTTGGAGGTTGCTGGGGATTTGAGAGATATTTTTGTATCTTCTCTAGTCATAGGTGAGGTCCCAGAGACCTGGTGGGCAGCCAACATTATTGATTTGTTTAAGAAAGGCAACAGAGATAATCCAGCAAATTATAGACCAGTGAATCTTGCATCAGGGGTAGGTAATTTAGTGGAGAGGATTCTTAAGGACAGGACTTGTGTGCATTTGTAAAGCATCATAGTAAGCATGGCTCTGTGCAGGGCAGGTCATGCCTGACAAACTTGATGAGAGATTTTTTTGAGAAGGTGACTAAGATTTGTAATGAAGTTATCTATACGGGCTTAGTAAGATATTTGAAGCCCTTCATGGTAGGCTGATACACGATGAGACACGATGTACACAGCTTTAGTTAGTTTGTAGTATTCTGGGCAATTCTAGTCAACACATTACAAGAAGGATGTAGAGACTTGAGAGATTGTAGAAGAGGTTCTTCAGGTTTCCTCAATTAGAGTGCATTAGCTATAAGAAGAGATTAGACAAACTTGGATTGTTTTCTCCGGAACACTGGAGGTTGAGGGGAAACCTAGTAAAAGTTTATAAAATTATGAGAGACGTAGTTCAGGTAGTCAGAGACATTTTCTCCAGGATAGAAATGTCACACACCAGAGAGCTTAGGTTAAAGTGAGAGGGGGAAAAAGTCTAATAGTAGATTTGTGAAGCAAGATTGCGTAAATTAACAATGTGGTAGATGCCTGGATTATGCTAACAGGGAATGTTGGAAGCCAATATAGTAGTAATATTTAAGTAATTTATACAGGTACATTTACATCCATGGAATGGAGGAATATGGACTGGCATCACAGTCGGCATAGACATCATGTGCCAAAGGGTCTGCTGATCCATGTTCTATGAACTACAGATCGAAAAACATACATTTCAAAATATACAGAAAATAAACAATCTTTCACAAGTTCTTTTAACTTATTCAAAAGAAATATCTTGAAACAATTTCGTTAATAGTTTGGATTGCATGTCAAAAGCTAAGACTTAAGCTTGGATATTTATGGCTGTGCCACTGTTGTTTACTCAATGTTTTGCAAAGGTTAATTCAGGAACTCAAGCCACTCTTTATTTGAAGCATAAGATATAGCAAGATCAAAACTCAACATCAGGATTAATTGCATGAAAGTAAAAGATTTTCTCAATACAAAAAGTGACCTCTAATCATATATATTATATATAAAATCTATCTCGTATCTATCAATCATTGGCCAATAACAAATAATTATTCATTGAAAAGATTTAAAAGCACTGCTAGGATACAAAGCAACTTTTGAGGAATTTTTCTTAAAAGAAAACCATGGACTGACAATGCTAGATGAACAACAGTCCTGACACCAGCAACCAAATACCAGTAGAACTCATTAGTTAAACACTGTGTTTGGATCAAGGTTACATACTTTTTTTTTATTTGAGAAGTAAATAACTGTTGATCTTCAAACTGTAATTTTAACTTAATATTAGAACTATGGGTCTTTTAAAAAATAAAAAGTTGTATTTCTAATTAGGTAAGAAGAAAACTTTTTTTTCAAATGAGCAGCCAATCACTGATGTCATTTTGAAAGCCAGAGCAAATTAAATATCTACTCTGAGCTATCTATTTGGGACACGTACATGATGTGTCATCTCTAGAATGTTGATACACTTATGGCAAGAATGTGAAAGGTTCACTTAATTAATTCTTGGAAAGGCAAGAATTCTTGTTCAAGGGCAAATACAGCAGACTGTATCAGTATTAGAATTTAGAAGAATAAGAGCTTATCCAATTGAAATATGCAACATTCACATGAGGCTTGTCTGGGTAGGTGCAGGGATGACATTTCCTTTGGAAGAAGTATTTAGAGTCTGGACTCACAATCTCAAAATAAATATTTTGCCATTCTAGACAGAATTATCAAGAAACTTCTTCATCCAAGACAAAATCTAGAGGCTTAGTCACTGAGTATATTCAGCACGAGATCAAAATTTACTTTTGTTCTTAATGGATGAAATTAATGCATGAAAATGGCACTGAAGTAAAACATTCGTCATTACCTGACAGCCTGATATGAGAAAACCAATGCTCTTGAAAGGAAAATTCTACAAAAAGTAGGATTTTCCCCACCACTGAGCACATTGATACTGAGCGCTGTCACAAGAAAGCAGCATCCATCATCAGGGACACCCGTCACCCAAGTCATGGTCTCTTCTCGCTGCTACCGTCGGGAAGAAAGTACAGAAGCCTCAGGACCCATGCTACCAAATTCAGGAGCAGTTATTACCCCTCAACCATCAGGCTCCTGAACCAGAGGGGATAACTTCTCATAATTACACTTGCCCCATCATTAAACTGTTCCCACAACCTATGGACTCATTTTAAAAGACTCTTCATCTCATGCTCTCCAATATTTACTGCTTATTTGTTTATTTTTTTAAAATCTTTTTGTATTTGTACACTGGTTGTCCACCTTGTCTGTGCAGTATTTCATTAATTCTATTATTGTTATTGGATTTATTGAGTATGCCTGCAAGAAAATCTCAGGGTTGTACTTTGATAATAAATTTACTTTGAACTTTGAAAAGGAATGGGTTCAAATGGCTAACTACTGTTGTTATTATTTCTTATGTTTTCCTTTAGCATGTTTCTTAAAAGCTATGACTTTAATAAGTTTTGTCATTTATCCTAACTTGCACCAAGAACTACTCATCAGTCAAATGCTTGTTGATAAATGTTACTTTCAATTGCTGCAACATCTTAATCTCAAAAGTCTCATCCTCCACAGTCCGCCCACTATCTCATGCTTTAATGCAAATAACTCTCTAGTCACAAGTCTTTCAAAGCCACCCCCTTGTCATAGATCATAGATACAGCATGCAAAAGGCCCTTCAGCCTACTGAGTCCACAATGTACATCACATACCGATTTACACTGAACTTCCTTTTTAATCCTTTTTAAAAAAAATTCTTCCTACATTCTCATGAACTCACCTATACACCAAGGGAAATTTACAGTGGTCACTTCTATCAACCACATCATTGAGAACCCACATGGTCATCAACAGAATGTGCAAACTTAACACGGGCATACACAAGGTCAGAATTGAACCCAAACATTTAGTACTCCAAGGCATCTCCTCTATGAACTGTTCTGCTATGCAGCTCTCAATTCCCAATTTTAATGTAACTGACATTACAGGAGCTAAACACCAGATAGCGGACAATTGTTAATCGACTACATCTTCACCTTCAACATAACAATTTCAAGCAAATGCATCTGCACACTCCCATATCTGGCACTTGACACCTCCCTTTGCAACTGGATCTTTGACTTCCTGATCAACAGACTGCAATCAGTAAGGATAGGCATAATTATGTTCAACATTGGTACAGCAAAAGACTGCAAACTCAGCCCCCTATTCTACTCTCTATACACGCACAACTGCGTAGCCAGATTCTACTCTAATTCCATCTACATTTGCAGATGATACTACCATAGTGGGCTGAATCTCAAATACTGATGAGTCAGAGTACAGGAAGGAGATGGAGAACCTGTGGATGTCTCATGACAACGACCTTTCCCTCAATGTCAGTAAAATAAGAGCTGGCCATTTACCTCAAGAAGGGAAGGGCTCCTGTTTACATCAATGGTGCTGAGGTCAGAAGAATTGTGAGCTTCATGTAATTAGGAGTGAACATCAGTTATAGCCTGTCCAGGTCCAATCACATAAAAGCCATGGCCAAAAAACATTCATCAGCACCTCTACTAGATTTTGCCAGGTCCTCAATTTTAATCGGTGTACTGTACCATAGGAAATATCCTGTCAGGATATATTATGGCTTGCTATAGCACCTGCTCTGCCCACGACTGCAAGAAATGCAGAGTTGTGGACATAGCTCAGCCTCTCCTCTAATGTCTGTTTACATTTCTTACTGCCTCGGTAAAGCAGCCAGCATAATCAACAACCCAGCCCATTCCTGACATTCTCTCTTCTCCCACCGCGACCCTACCCCACTCCCCCGTCATCAGGCAGAAGATACAAAGCCTGAAAGCACACACCAAGTTCAAGAAGGACTTATACTCCACTGTTATAAGACTATTAAATAGTTCCCTAGTATGATAAGAGGGACTCCTGACCTCAGAGTCTACCTTGTTAAGGCCTTGCACCATATTGTTTACATATACTGCTCTTCATCAGTAACTGTAACACATTATTCTGTATTCCCTTGTGCTATCTTAATACATAGCTGCAATTAAATGATGTTTCATCAGCATGTAAAACAAATTTCCACTGTATGTATGACAGTAAAACCAATTTACCAACTTATTGCTTTCTTCCAAAACTTGAGTAACACCAATATGTTACCACTGAATTCAATGGTACCAACACTTTGTCTGTATCATGTTCCTTTGCTTTAATTAAAATACATATTAAGAATAAATACTACCATTCAAACAAAACTTTACAAATCCAATTCTGTCCCAGGTTAGCTGCTCTGGACAGGCAGAAAGCAGTGTGGTTGCTATGATTAGCTATGAAATCACTGTGCTGAGAGAAGTTTAGCAAAGTTCTTACTGTGAAATATAGTGATCTATTGGTATCCAATATCAGTGGACATGGCATGGCTAAAGACTCAGCTGTGATGTTCACCATTTAAATAAGCTTTTAGTACTGGTCCTGCAACTGAAGTGTAGCATATCCACACAATGTCTTCAAGGGAAGGAGGGGAGAAAGAAAAACACAAAATACAAACACACTTTGAAAGTGAGACACCTCCTGCTTTTCCTATTAATTCTTCATGATGTAGAACAGCATCACTCCATGGAATATCCAAAAATGTCATGATCTTCTCCATTGTCTTTTTAGGATGCAATACCAGCTGTTCATAATAAACTGAGAGACACCTGGAGGATCCCACCTCCATACACTGGCTATACATAATTTCAATAGCCTTGTTCCACTTGATTATACAATCTCTGTAGCTACTAAGATCAAATCCAGCAATCGTCACTTTTCTTGTAATCATTGAGTGCACAGAGGCTCGTCCATCTCGGATCATTAATATAAATTTAGATTTTGAGAACAGTCTTGATAGATAATTTAGAGACTTTAAGGTGAAAGGGTCTTTATTGCACAAATATTTTGCAGGTTCACCATGTTTTGCAATTACTTCTAAGATAAATGCTTGCAATGCTGAGTCCAAGACCTGGTCCGTCACTCCTGCTTCATTCAAGCGCATCCTTTCACGTTCTGATTTAGACCACACCTGACGCATGGCCAGCACACGTGGGATGATCCGTGTTTCTTCACCACAGCGGATGTCAGGATGTGCATCCATCATGGCTCGCATTAATGTTGTCCCACTTCGTGGGACTCCACCTATGAAGATTAGGGGCATATTTTTACTGTAGCGATATTCAATGTGGTTTGAATTATACATGACAAATTCTTCCTTTTCAGGTTTCATCATGCTGTGTGTTCGTCGGCCATGAAACCATCCTCCATTCTCATTTAGTATTTGTTGACACTCCCACATGTGCTGGCCCATATGAAATACCATTATTGTAGCAACAGCACAGCAAAGGAGCAGAACAACCCTTCTCATGCTGATACGCATATTTGATAATTTAACTTTTCAGCTTGGCACTGTTTTCAGCTTCCATGTATTTTGCTCATTTCAGCAGGCTTTCAATGCACATCTAAAAGGCAAAAAAAAACAGATCACTTAACATTAACATAGCTCCTTCCATCTTCAGTAATGCTGACAAACTTCTTTCTTTTAATATTATTGAGGCTGGATCATTTTCTTAAGGGTGCACTTCTGCAGGACATGTGAAATCATGGGACACCACAGACCAGAAATTACTGCCTTTAGTAAAAGTGCTCAGTTAAAATAGTTCATGGCAATTGTGTAATATTAATGGTGCTCTGATTAACTCAGCATATAAAACAGTAGCATAACAAGAAACAACGATGAACGTTTAAAAATTTCTTAGATGCAAATTTACACTAAGGAAACTATGATTGTCAAGCACCCATGACTGTCAAATATGGGGCATACAAGAGGGACAATATGGCCTTGATACCATTCACAAATTAGTTAATGAAAAACTGGGTTCTGAGCATCAGCTTCCTTTGTCTTTATTTATTTGTCTTTGTCTTTATTTATTTCAAGGATTATTATACAGGTGTCCCCCACTTTACAAAGGTACAGCGTTCCTATGAAACCTTTCTTAAGCTGAAATGGCGTAAAGCAAAGAACCATTAATTTATATGGGAAAGATTTTTGTAAAAGCGAAAATCCTCTTTGTAATGTGAAAACAGGTTACTAATGTAGGTAAAAAAAAAATAAAAACACAAAATGATGGCAGAACTCAGCAGGCCAGACAGCATCTATGGGAGGAGGTAGTGACGATGTTTCGGGCGGAAACCCTTCATCAGGAGTGAAGTAACATGGGATGGTCGAGGGGGGATAAGAAGTCGGGGGAGGGATGTGGTAGAGATAGGCTGAAGGGAAATGGGCTAGGGAGAAGGTGGAGAATTATGGGAAATAAAAGAGAAAGAAAGGTAGGGCTGGGGGGAGATTATAGTGAGGGGGACAAAAGAGAAAGAGAGCCAGACTAAAATTATAGATAGGGATGGGGTAAGGGGGGCCAGGGGTATCAACGGAGGTCTGTGAGTTGAATGTTCATGCCGGCAGGTAGGAAGCTACCTAGGCGGGAGATAAGGTATTGCTCCATCAACCTGTGTGTGGTCTCATCTTGATGGTAAAGGAGGCCATAGACAGACATATTGGAGTGGGAGTGGTCTGTGGAATTGAAGTGTGTGGCCACAGGGAGATCCCACCACTGCTGGAGGACTGAGCGCCGGTGTTCGGCGAAACGGTCTCCCAGTCTGCGGCGGGTCTCCCCAATGTATAAATGGCCACATCGGGAGCACGGGATACAGTATATCACCCCAGTTGACTCACAGGTGAAGCGGTGCCTCACCTGAAAGGACTGTCTGGGGCCTAGGATGGTGGTGAGGGAAGAAGTGTGGGGGCAGGTGTAGCACTTCTTCCGTTTGCAGGGATAAGTGCCTGGAGGGAGGTCGGTGGGGAGGGATGAATGGACAAGGGAGTCGCGTAGGGAGTGATCCCTGCGGAAAGCCGAGAGTGGGGGGAGGGGAAGATGTGTCTGGTGGTGGGATCCCGTAGGAGATGGCGGAAGTTACGGAGGATTATACGTTGGATCTGTAGGCTGGTAGGGTGATAGGTGAGGACCAGGGGGACTCTATCCCTGGTGGGGTAGCGGGGGGATGGGGGTGAGGGCAAAGGTGCGTGAAATACGGGAGATGCGATGGAGGGCAAAGTTGATAGTGGATGAAGGGAAGCCCCTTTCTTTAAAAAAAGGAAGACATCTCCTTTGTCCTAGAATGAAAGGCCTCATCCTGAGAGCAGATAAGGCAGAGGCGGAGGAATTGAGAGAAAGGGATAGCATTTTTGCAGGAGGCAGGGTGGGAGGAGGAATAGGCTAGGTAGCTGTGAGAGTCTGTAAGTTTGTAGTAGACGCTCCCTATGCGACTCCCTTGTCCATTCATAACCCCCCCCCCCCCCCCCAAATCCCTTCCCACCGACCTCCCTCCAGGCACTTATCCCTGCAAACGGAAGAAGTGCTACACCTGCCCCCACACTTCTTCCCTCACCACCATCCTAGGCCCCAGACAGTCCTTTCAGGTGAGGCACCGCTTCACCTGTGAGTCAACTGGGGTGATATACTGTATCCCGTGCTCCCGATGTGGCCATTTATACATTGGGGAGACCCGCCGCAGACTGGGAGACCGTTTCGCCGAACACCGGCGCTCAGTCCTCCAGCAGTGGCGGGATCTCCCTGTGGCCACACACTTCAATTCCACAGACCTCTCCCACTCCGATATGTCTGTCCATCGCCTCCTCTACCGTCAAGATGAGGCCACACGCAGGTTGTTGGAGCAAAACCTTATCTCTTGCCTAGGTAGCCTCCTACCTGCCGGCATGAACATTCAACGCACAGACCTCCGTTGAAACCCCTGCCCCCCACTTACCCCATCCCTATCTATAATTTTAGTCTGGTTCTCTTTCTCTCTCTTTCCCCCCCTCACTATAATCTCCCCCCAGCCCTACCTTTCTTTCTCTTTTATTTCCCATAATTCTCCACCTTCTCCCTAGCCCATTTCCCTTCAGCCTATCTCTCCCACATCCCTCCCCCGACTTCTTATCCACCCTCAACCATCCCATGTTACTTCACTTCTGATGAAGGGTTTCCGCCCGAAACGTCGTCACTACCTCCTCCTATAGATGCTGTCTGGCCTGCTGAGCTCTGCCAGCATTTTGTGTTTTTATTTATTTCCAGCATCTGCAGATTCACTTGTGTTACTAATGTAGGTCTTTTGTAAAAGCAAAGTGGTGTAAAGTGAACATTCGTAAAGCAGGGGACACCTGTATATATTATATTGCAGATCCATATGATTATGTAAATAAAGAGCCTGTAAAAACTGCCAATCAAATAAAAAAGTCTTAGAATGGCTACTTGGAAACTAAAATTGAATGGTACCCTCAAGATTGAAGATATGGAGGAGGGCAGGCAGTAAGAGATTCTGAAGTTCGTTGAACAAAATCTCTTACGGACGATAGAGCATGATGTATTCTACAAACCCCATTTCCAGAAAAGTTGGGATATTTTCCAAAATGCAATAATAACTAAAATCTGTGATATGTTAATTCACGTGAACCTTTATTTAACTGACAAAAGTACAAAAAGATTTTCAATAGTTTTACTGACCAACTTAATATTATTTTGTAAATAAACACAAATTTAGAATTTGATGGCTGCAACACACTCAACAAAAGTTGGGACAGAGGCATGTTTACCATTGTGTTACGTCAACTTTCCTTTTAATAAAACTTTTTAATCGTTTTGGAACTGAGGATACTAATTGTAGTAGATTTGCAAGTGGAAATTTTGTCCATTCTTGCTTGATATAAGACTTCAGCTGCTCAACAGTCTGTGGTCTCCATTGTCTGGTTCTCCTCTTCATGATACGCCATACATTTTCAATAGGAGATAGATCTGGACTGGCAGCAGGCCAGTCAAACACACGCACTCTGTATCTACAAAGCCACGCTGTTGTAGCCCATGCAGAATGTGGTCTGGCATTGTCCTGCTGAAATAAGCATGGACGTCCCGGGAAGAGACGTCGACTTGATGGCAACATATGTCTCTCTAAAATCCTAATATACGCCTCAGAGTCAATGGTACCTTCACATACATGCAACTCACCCGTGCCGTGGGCACTGATGCACCCCCATACCATCACAGATGTTGGCTTTTGCACCTTTCGCTGATAACAATCAGGATGGTCATTTACATCTTTGGCACGGAGAACTCGACACCCGCTTTTTCCGAAAACTAGCTGAAATGTGGACTCATTTGACCACAGCACACAGTTCCACAGTCTTTTGGTCCATCTAAGATGAGCTCAGGCCCAGAGAACTCGCCGGTGTTTCTGCATAGAGTTGATGTATGGCTTCCTCCTTGCGTAATACAGTTTCAAGTTGCATTTCTGGATGCAGCGACAGACTGTGTAAAGTGACAATAGTTTTCCAAAGTACTCCCGAGCCCAAGTGGCTATAATTATCACAGTAGCATAACGGTTTCTTAGGCAGTGGCGCCTGAGGGCTCGAAGATCACGCGCATTCAACAGTGGTTCCCGACCTTGCCCTTTACGCACTGAGATGTCTCTGAATACTCTGAATCTGTTCACAATATTATGTACTGTAGATGTTGAAAGACCTAAATTCTCTGCAATCTTGTGTTGGGAAATGTTCCTTTTGAACTGACTAACAATTCTCTCATGAATTTTGGCACAAAGGGCTGAGCCACGACCCATCCTTGCTTGCAAAGACTGAGCCTTTCATGGACGCTACTTTTATACCCAGTCATGATACCTCACCTGCTACCAATTAGCCTGCTTAATGTGGAGTCTTCCAGACCGGTGTTACTTGAATATTCTGTGCACTTTTCAATCTTATTTTAAATCTGTCCCAACTTTTGTTGAGTGTGTTGCTGCCATCAAATTCTAAATTTGTGTTTATTTACAAAATACAATTAAGTTGGTCAGTAAAACTATTGAAAATCTTTTCTTTGTACTTTTGTCAGTTAAATAAGGGTTCACGTGAATTAACATATCACAGATTTTTGTTTTTATTGCATTTTGGAAAATATCCCAACTTTTCTGGAAATGTGGTTCGTATAATATGTGCCCAAAATAGTAATAGTAATCTTTCTCCTGGCATTAATGATCTTCATCTTGATGAGAACAATTGCCTCCCTCTTTTGTTTTGTAACAGAGGGCCACACACTCTGCAATGTCATCGATCAAAATACTCACCAAAAACTTAAAACATTTTTCTATTTACTTTTCTTATATAATGTGAATTAGACATTATATAAATGTAATGTTATTTTGTTGACTTCAATGATAGTTGGATTTTACAATTGATTTTGTGTAGAAATAAAACAATGTAAAAACATGCTGATTTTGCTGCTCCTGAGTTAATGCTGTCCAGCAAATGCTAAAATAGGCAGTGTACATGCTTGTCACATTAAAAACCAAGTTAAAGGGAGCTTTGCCTGTGTTACCTATAATTCCTCTTTGAGACAAGGCACGTTTCTTTCCCACCTCTCTGAGAGATGCCGGTTACCATCAACAGTAACTACAAATGAAGTTCCATTGAAAGTGGCCTTGAGAATTTGAGAATCTCTCAAATCAATAGAAAAATCTGTACCAAATGGATCTGTGAACATTTTTGACTAGAAACTCGTACTTCATCTGTTTGATACAGAGTGCAATTTACAACATACTCTGTAGAGCAAATCACTTTAGTGATACTTTACAAACAACCCATAATGGAAAATCTAGAAAATATCTTCCATTAGTTTCACAATAAATAAGAGTTAAATGCATCATAATTAGTAAAGTATGTAATTAAAGCCTGATGAGAAATAATTAGGATTTTGAGGGGCCCAGTTACCTTACAAGTGCACTTACACATTGTGACTCATGTCTACTCATGTAGACCTCACTAATGGCAGCTCAGCCCTGCACTGAAGACAAGCATTTAGTTTATCATTGGAATAGAGCTAGAAATTAAAAAAAAACCAATGTTATCTGAAAGAGGGTTGGAGATCTCATGAATGCCTTTCACGTAATAGTCTGATGTCTCAGCAAGATGACAAGTATCTTGAGGTAGATATCCAGGCTGGAAGAAGCCCATCTTGTCACTGAGTTCCTATAAATGGACAAACTAACAAATACTCAGGAGGTTTTATCTAAAACAATGATTCATGCAACAGTCATTACAAAACATAAAATGATCCATAGAAGCACAGTATGGATCAGAAAATGTGGCTGATTGAAGATGGGGAAAACATTTTACAATCAATATGTAAATAACTACTAACAAACCAGTGAACCCAAGGCATGAAATTCTTATTATTGGACCGTGTTCATTGATTTGTCAGCAGTTATTTACATACTGATAGTAGCCAGGAATGGGTTCACACATTTGGTAAAGACTTGACGCCAACCTTACTATGTGTAAGGTATGAATCTTATCCCAACTCTAACTAACATGATTTTTGCAGATCTTTTTATTCAGGTCATAGATTACGTAAAAACTTAGGAAGGACTACATGGACTATTATCTAAAAGTATTAACTTTTGAATGGTAAAGTGTTTTCATTATTTGTGGCCTTATAATGTTATTGAAACAAAATTTTTAAAGCTATTCTCTACAATGAAACAAAATTTATTTTTGGGTAGTTGCATGACCATTTGTAAGTCTGCCAACAGAGTTTAGTTTAAGTCACATGACAGTAATTTTAAAATTAGAATTAACACTGGACAAATTTTTTTTTTAAAGTGTTGCTTGCTCAGAATTTTTTTTTGTTTATGATAGACTGCTTGAAGATTAACACAAATATAATTTCAGACTACTTGTATCACGTAGGAATTTAGAGAAACAACAAATTAACTTTTATTGAATATAATGTGTTTAATTGTATAATGGTGCCGATGCTTTGCAATAGTTCAACTAAGTTAAAAATATTTTGTTAATGATTTTTATTTGTACTCCGTGTCTGAGCTTCTCGCTTAAGTGTCCAACAATAATTCGCCAGCATTGATGGATTCCAGTTGCCCTGGTATCTTTTCTCCATGACCGTAATGTCCTGGTGAAACCTTTCACCATGCTCGTCACTAACTGCATCAAGATTTGCAGGGAAGAAGTCTAAATGGGAATGCAGAAAATGAATCTTTAGTGACACGTTGCATTTCATGGTTTTATATGCTTGAAGCATGCTTTCAACCAGCTGCATGTAGTTTGGTGCTCTGTAGATGCCGAGAAAAATTTCAACAACTTCCTTAAATGCCTTCCATGTGATTTTCTCCAGTCCCACTAGAAATTCTTCAAATTGCTTGCCATTGATGACCTGTTTGATTTGTGGACCAACAAAAATGCTTTCTTTAATCTCCTTAAGCCTCTGACTATCCACATGATCAATACCTCTCATCACCTTGTACACCCCTATCAGGTCACCTCTCATCCTCCTTTGCTCCAAGGAGAAAAGGCCGAGTTCACTCTACCTATTCTCATAAGGCATGCTTCCCAATCCAGGCAACATCCTTGTAAATCTCCTCTGCACCCTTTTTATGGCTTCCAAATCCTTCCTGTAGTGAGGCGACCAGAACTGAGCGCAATACTCCAAGTGGGGTCTGACCAGGGTCCTATATAGCTGCAACATTACCTCTCAGCTCCTAAGCTCAGTTCCATGACTGATGAAGGCCAAAATACCATACGCCTTCTTAACCACAGGGTCAACCTGCGCAGTTGCTTTGAATGTTCTATGGACTCGGACCCCAAGATCCCTCTGATCCTCCACACTGCCAAGAGTCTTACAATTAAACTATATTCTGCCATCATATTTGACCTACCAAAATCAACCACTTCACGCTTATCTGTGTTGAACTCCATCTGCTAATTCTCAGCCCAGTTTTGCATCCTATCAATGTCCCGCTGTAACCTCTGACAGTCCTTTACACTATCCACAACACCTCCAACCTTAGTGTCATCAGCAAACCTGCTAACCCATCCTTCCACTTCCTCATCCAGGTCATTTATAAAAATCACAAAGAGTAAGGGTCCCAGAAAAAGATCCCTGAAGCACTCCCTTGGATCCCACGCCTCCTTACTTTCTCGGTAAGCCTTGCATGGGGTACCTTATCAAATGCCTTGCTGAAATCCATATACACTACATCTACTACTCTTCCTTCATCAATGTGTTCAGTCACATCCTCAAAAAATTCAATCAGGCTCATGAGGCACGACCTGCCCTTTACAAAGCTATGCTGACTACTCCTAATCAAATTATACCTCTCCAAATGTTCATAAATCCTGCCTCTCAGGATCTTCTCCATCAACTTACCAGCCACTGAGGTAAGACTCACTGGTCTGTAATTTCCTGGGCTATCTCTACTCCCTTTCTTCTTTTTTTAAAAACTTTTTTTATTAAGTTTTCAGATGGTTACAGAGGGAGGGAAGGAAGGAAGGAGGGAAGGAAGGAGGGAGGGAAGGAGGGAGGGAAGGAGGGAGGGAAGGAGGGAGGGAAGGAGGGAGGGAAGGAGGGAGGGAAGGAGGGAGGGAAGGAGGGAAGGAGGGAAGGAAGGAAGGAAGGAAAGAGCGAGCCTGGATATCGGAAGATCCCCACATGCTCCACGGAGTATAATTACATATCTCCCCGCCGAATCAATTAATATGTTTTGTATTTTAATTGGTAAATTTTTATTAACCAAAACTGCAACTCCTCTCGTCTTTGAATTAAATGAAGCTGCAATAACATTTCCAACCCAGTCTCTTTTTAATTTCTGATGTTCTATCTCCGTTAAGTGTGTTTCTTGTAAAAAAAAGCTATATCTATTTTCATTTTTTTTTAATATATGTTAAAATTCTTTTTCTTTTCATCGGTCCATTAAGCCCATTAACATTAAAACTTTAAAAATTCAGTAAATTAGTCATTATTTTCAATTATGTTACTCCAATCTATAATAATACCTAATCTTTCAACTTTCGTGGTATCTTGGGAAATCTTTCTAAAATTCTCCATGTTGCTATGTGTGTCCCCACCGATCATCCAGGCAAAAAGATATAAGAAAAATAGAGTGTAAAGAAAAAAAAACAAAATACCCCCCTACTAATGTTATGAAAAAAAAAGAACACAACATTACCCCCCTCTATTGTACGGGTCATGGCAATCGCCATGATTACACACGTGAATCCCGCAGTAATTGATCCAAAGCTCCCCAGCCCCCCGCAACATAAAAAAGTATATATATATATATAAGAAAAAAAAATACTATTCTCGATTAGTATATCTGAAATTCTGCTTTTCTCCCCTATGTCATCCTTAAATGTCCATGACTTCCATACACTGTCTCTGTCTTCATCTTTAATCCATTACACTTGGAAATCTCTATGTGTAATTAGAGAGTTTTTGGAAGTTTTTGTGCGAACTCCTCCGCTTCTCGATAATCGGTAAAAAATCTTCTTTTTCCCTCCTCCAAAAAAATTATCAGTGTTGCTGGGTGACGCATTATAAATTTATAACCCTTTTCCCATAAAACTCTTTTCACTGGGTTAAATTCCTTCTTTCTCTTCAAAAGGTTATAACTTATATCAGGATAGAAAAGAACTGCCTTCCCTGCTATCATCAATGGCCCATTTCTCTTTTTGGCACATTGAGCAGCCGCCTTCAGGATCTTTTCTTTATCTTGGTATCTTAAACATTTTATCAAAATTGATCGTGGACTTTGGTCAGCTTGAGGTCTTGACCTTAAGGCTCTATGAGCCCTTTCAATTTCAATTAGAGTTTCTCCTTCCATTTCCAATTTTTCAGGAATCCATTTTTGAAAAAAATTTATTGGATCTTCTCCTTCTATATCTTCTTTAAGTCCAACAATTTTAATATTATTTCGTCTACTAAAATTTTCAAGCTTATCAACTTTTTCCAACATTTGTTTTCTTTCTGATGTCCAGGCAGTAATATCATCTTCCATTTTATTCATTCTTTCAACCATGTCTTCCATTGTAGTTTCCAAATCTATAATTCTCTTTTCCATTTTTTCCTGTCTTTTTGTCATTTTCTCAAACATAGTCTCCACATTTATCTTTTTTTGATTACTTTTAATGCGCCTAATTTACGTATTATTTGCATCAAAGTCTTTTCTATATTTCCAGAAAATTTTTTACCTCCATCTTCGTCTGATTTTTCCAGAGAATCTGACTCTCCCTCAGATTCACTTTCACTTTTGGTTTCAGTCGTAACTGGGATTTGTAGTTCAGGTTGTTCTCGTTTGCGCATGCTCCTTCCTTCACGTTTGCGCAGTTCTCGTTGGTCTTTTTCTTTAGAAATGGTCGATGTTGCCGCAGTTTCCTGTTCTGTATCGCCGGTGATATAATGTACCTGGGCCCGCGGTTTTTTGGCAGAGGTGGGCCTTGATTCTGTTCCAACTTGCGTTGTCTTCACGGTAGTAGTTTTCTTCATCTTCTGCTTATAAGGCATAACTTGAAACAATCTGGAGTAGTTTATAAGTAACTTTTAGAAAGTATTGACTAACTTTTCTTCACTTAAACATTAATTTACTGATTTTTTACGGGGGAGCTGGGTTCCAGCGTCTTGATCCTACGTCATCACATCTCTACTCCCTTTCTTGAATAAAGGAACAACATCCGCAACCCTCTAATCCTCCGGAACCTCTCCCGTCCCCATTGATGGTGCAAAAATCATCACAGAGGCTCAGCAATTTCCTCCCTCGCCTCCCACAGTAGCCTGGGGGACATTTCGTCCAGTCCTGGTGACTTATCCAACGATGCTTTCCAAAAGCTCCAGCACATCTTTCTTAATATCTACATGCTCAAGCTTATCAGTATAACATTGTAGGCAACATTTTAATTGACTTGAATTATGAATTGAAATAATAAACATAAGTTTATTTTTTTTAAATGGTGCGTGATAGGGAAATTTCATGGTGATTTTCATGATCAGTAGCCCAAAATTCATAAGATAGACCTAAAAGAAGACAGAGATCTTTTAAAGCCAACATCATACAGACCTATCTCTTTGTTAAATACTGATTATAAAATAATAGCAAAAATCTTATCTAACAGACTATCTAAATACTTACCAAAATTAATACATATGGATCAAACAGGATTTATTAAAAATAGACAATCGGCAGATAATGTAACTCGGTTATTTAGTATAATTCATTTGGCTCAAAAGAGGGAGGAAATGAGTGTGGTAGTTGCTTTAGATGCAGAAAAAGCATTTGATAGATTGGAATGGGATTTTTTATCTAAGGTATTGGAAAAATATGGATTAGGGGTATCTTTTATAAAATGGATCAAAACCTTAAATATTAATCCCAAAGCTAAAGTAGTGACAAATGGTCAAATTTCAACATCATTTCAGTTAACAAGGTCAACTAGGCAAGGTTGTCCATTATCACCTGCTTTATTTGTGTTGGAGATAGAACCATTAGCTGAATTAATTAGAATGGACCCAGATATTAAGGGTTTCAGAGTTAATCTGGAAGAATACAAGATTAACTTATTTGCTGATGATGTTCTGCTTTATTTAACAAACCCATTGCACTCGTTGCGTAAATTATCCTATAGATTAGAAGAATATGGGAAAATATCAGGTTACAAAATAAATTGGGATAAAAGTGAAATTTTACCTCTTACTAAAGGAGATTATAGTCAATGTCGATTAATAACTCAATTTAGATGGCCGGCAAATGGTATAAAATATTTAGGTATAAGAGTCGATAATGATATAAAGAATTTATACAAATTAAATTACTTACCATTATTGAAAAAAATTCAAGAAGATCTTGATAAATGGATGATATTACCAATAACATTAGTAGGTAGAGTAAACACCGTAAAAATGAACATATTCCCTAGATTACAATACTTATTTCAATCACTACCAATACAACTACCCCAGAAGTTTTTTCAAGAGTTAAATAAATATGTGAGGAAGTTTCTTTGGAAAGGTAAGATGTCAAGAATATCGTTGGAAAAATTGACATGGAAATTTGACCTCGGAGGGTTACAACTTCCAAACTTTAAAAATTATTATAAAGCAAATCAACTTAGATTTATTGCATCTTTTTTTGATGAAGATAAACCAGCATGAATTAGAATAGAACTAGATAAAATAGGAGAAAATATACCAGAAGATTTTATATATAAGTGGGAATCTAAATGGATACGGGAAAAGAAAGAATCTCCAATATTAAAACATTTGATTGATTTATGGAATAAGATAAATATTGATGATGAGATAAAGAAACCTTTATTAGCAAAGAGATCTTTAATTCAAAATAAACTTATTCCTTTTACAATGGATAACCAACTTTTATACAACTGGTTTCAAAAAGGGATTAGATATATAGGAGATTGTTTTGAAGGAGGTATATTAATGTCATTTGATCAATTAAAGAATAAATATAAAGTATCAAACAACACTCTTTTTTGTTACTTCCAATTAAGGATTACTTAAGAGAAAAATTAGGTCAAACAATGTTATTGCCAAAATCTAGTGAAATAGAAACTTTAATTCAAAAAGGAAAAACCAAAAAAATTATTTCTTGCATGTATAGCTTGATTCAAAAACAGGCAACTAAACAAGGAGTCCATAAGTCAAGACAAAAATGGGAAGTGACTTGAATATTAAAATTGAAGAAACAAATTGGTCAAGACTATGTCTGGATAGTATGACAAATGCAATAAATGTCCGGTTAAGATTAGTGCAATATAATTTTTTTACATCAATTATACATTACACCACAAAAAATAAATAAATTAAATCCAAATTTATCTGATCAGTGCTTCTGATGTAACCAAGAAATTGGTACTTTCTTACATTCTACTTGGTCTTGTTCTAAAATTCAACCTTTTTGGACAAATTTAAGAGTTTTATTGGAACAAATTATTGGAACACAACTACCACATAATCCAATATTATTTTTATTAGGCGAAATTGAAGGGATAAAATCGAAACCCAAATTGAATAAATATCAGAAAGAATTTATAAAAATTGCACTGGCAGTAGCCAAAAAGGCTATTGCAGTTACTTGGAAATCGGATGCATACTTAAGTATAGATCGTTGGAAGAATGAAATTTCCAGCTGTATTCCACTTGAAAAAATTACTTATAATTTAAGAGATAAATATGAAACATTTTTGAAAATTTGGCACCCTTATTTACAAAAGACAGGATTAAATATATAGGTGCTCTGAAGATAAAATAATTGGTTATTTGGGGAAATAAATAAATATATATACTAAAATTATTACGAACTCCGTGGAGCATGTGGGGATCTTCCGATATCCAGGCACTCTTTCTTTCTTTCTTTCTTTCTACAGGGATGTTAGGGGGGAGGGACTAAGGGGAGGGGGGGGAAGGGTATTCTTTTTTCTTTCTGTAACCATCTGAAAACTTAATAAAAAAAAGTTTTTAAAAAAAGATAGACCTAAAAGTACTCAGGAAGCAAAATCTTTGTTGTCCGGTGTAATTTGTAATTTGTGACCAGGCACCATAAGTCCCAAGAGCTTTTCAATTACTGTGAAAACCAGGGGGAACAATTATCTGCACTGCAATGTTATTGAAAATTTTCTATCAAAAGCATATTAAAATATAGAATACCCATTTCATTTTCCTAATACAGGTAGTCCCCGAGTTACGAATGTCTGACTTACGGACAACTCGTACTTATGAACCAAGGAAGGAGAACACCGTCCGCCATTTTAAGTCGGATCGCGACGCTGTCTGCCATTTTAAGTTGTTACCGCTGACACTGTGTTGAATGCTTAACTTTGTAATTGGCTTAAATTTTTCTTAGTAAGATTCACTCTGACCCCCCACCCCCCGTTCCAGTCGGTGGTGGTGCAGTCAGATCAGCACTGGGCTAGAGAACGGAGGTTCCTGAGTTCGATTTAGTGACAGACTGCTCCCGTGCCGGGTTGATGTCGATCCAGTGACTGCCCGTACCATCTGTGCTGGGTTGATGTTGAGCTCACAACTCGACCTCGTTAAAAAAAACACTGCCACCTCCAGTTTAAATTCCCATGCGGAATATTGTGGAGGATCAAATACCCAAACCCAGCACAGCCCCCACTTGTCCCATTTAGCCTGTCTCAGTGCAGTGGTCCTTAGGACCCGGTGGACCTCGGGAGCTGGCACAGGTCAGGACCCACCGCCCTCAGTGTTTCTGTTCCATTGACGGGAAGTGATCGCGATTGAAAATAAAGTGGAAATAATAAAGCATTTGGAAAGAGGTGAAATGCCATCTGTCATTGGAAAAGCGTTAGGCTACAGTCGGTCACCGATCAGAACAACTTTAATGGATAACGGATAAAGTTAGAATAATGGAGCATGTGAAAGGCCCTGCCCTGATGAAAGCTACAATTATTACGAAGCAACGCAGTGGTTTAATTATTGGAATACATACGTTTCTTAAGTGTTTTATATGCATAGAAAGGTAAAATATATACTATATACTAAGACAAACGTTTGACTAACTGACGCTAAATAATATCGGATGTACTTGTTCCGACTTATGTACAAATCCGACTTAAAGACGGACTCAGGAACTGAACTCATACATTACCCGGGGACTGCCTGTACTGCAAAAGCTAAGAAATAAGTGTGGAAATTACTGGCCAAGATAAGGCAACCATCCCTTGAAAAATTGTATCTGATCTTCTCCCAGAAACATACCAATGACGAGGCTAAACAGGTGATTGGATTTAGTTCCACAACACTGTCAATTAATGCAACAATTCCAAATTTTTACATTTAAATACATACAAGAAAAAATCTATTTGGGTTTTCATCTGTCCATTTGAACTCAGTTAATTACTGAAAAGTTAACTGATGTGCAATCACTTCAAAGGGCACAAAAAGAATGAAATCAATTAAATTTTAGAGGACACAAAGGAAGTTCTATCAGATGCACAAATGTAAACTAACAAAGGATATGCGATTCATTCATACAATTTTAAAATCAATGCAAATACATTAAAGCACATTGTTTATGTCATATCTGTATGCTGATGTATTTAAGAACTATTCATAACCAATCAAGCAAAACAAATGGGTTTAGGTTGTCAATATGATTCAATATTGATCATCACTTACAGTATATACATATTGTATTAATTCTTGTTGAATCATTTTCAAGTCCTTAAATTACTTTTGTGCTTTCCCTATTAGAGAGCAGATGCAGCAACATGTTTTTGATTCAT